>NC_132843.1:43967804-44270834 GCF_048164855.1 Canis lupus baileyi | reverse complement strand
ATTATTGCATCACAGAATGTATCATTACTGTTGAATCTAGTAAGTTTCCAACAAGAATGAGAAGTTTAATTGGTAATAAACATCATGGGTTCTGAATTCAGACAGAATTAGCTATATAACTTGATCAGGTGATAGTCTATCTAAATTTGTTTCCTTACCTATAAAATGGGAATAGTAGGGATCCCTGGGTGGCTCAACAGCACCTGCCTTCGGCCCAGGGTGTAATCCTAGAGACCCGAAATCGAGTCCCGTATCGAGCTCCCTGCATGGAGCCTGCTTCTCCCTCTGCCTGTGTCTCTGCCTGTGTGTCTCTCTCTGTCTCTCATGAATAAATGAATAAAATCTTTTTTAAAAATTAATTAATTAGTTAATTAATTAATTAATTAAAAATAAATAAAATGGGAATAGTAGAAATATCTATAGAAACGTCAAGAGATTTTGCAAGATTATATGAGATAATGCACATGAAAGCCCTTGGCATCGTGCCTGACACATGACAAGTATTCTGTGTTCTCATCATCCTCTATACTGATTACTATCACAATAAACAATATCTCAGGCATTGTATCGATATTAAATACTTTTTTTGAGTATTAAATACTTTATCATAGGTTTTACAATTTATTCCCTTCAGCAACAGTCTATAGTAGGTGGTTTTATTATTTATATACTTATTAATTATATTATTTATATGTCTATTATTATTATCCTCATTTTACCACTGAATAAACTAGGTTCAGCTAGCAATTATGGTAGGTGGTTTTATTATTTATATATTTATTATTATTACTATGTATTATTAATATACATATTATTCATATATTTATTATTATTGTCCTCATTTTACCACTGAGTAAACTAGGTTCAGCTAGCAATTTTCCATGTTCATATAATCAATAAATGGCATAACTAGAATCTGAACCAAAATCTAACTGACAACAAAGCTCCTTAAAAGATATGACATAAGTATTAACAGATTCAAATTCCTCTAGAATAAGTAACAGCAGATTCATTACCCAAAAGATGTTACAGGTGATATTCATACAAATAACTACATTAACTTCGGAGTGTTTTATCCAAAAAGAGAAGCCAAAACTAAATTCCAACTCTAGATTTATAAATCTTCCATTTCTAAAAACAATTTCAGGAATGAAGGTGATAATTACAATACATCACATTTACGTAATGCTTTGATACAGTAACTAATTTGATTTTTCACTACATTCCCATGTGTATCATCAGTAGGAATTATCACCTCCATGTTGTAAATAAGGAAAAGGAAAAGTCACAAATCTGATTAAAAAAATGGACAAAGGACTCAGGCCTAAGTCTTCTGCTCCAATACAGAGCTATTTTTCACTATATCATGTAGACAAATAGATGGATAAATACTAATTAAAAACTAATCTCAGGGCGCCAGATGGTTCAGTCAGTTAAGCATCTGCCTTGGGCTCAGGTCATGATCTCAGGGTCCTGAGATCCAGGCCCGCTTAGGGCTCCCTGCTCAGTGGGGTGTCTGCTTTTGCCTTTGCCCGTCCCCCTGCTTGTGCTCTCTCACTCCCTCTCACGCTCTCTGACTCTAGTAAATAAACAAAATCTTTTAAAAAATTAAAAAATAAGGGATGCCTGGGTGGCTCAGCGGTTGAGCATCTGCCTTCGGCTCAGGACATGGTCCTGGAGTTCTGGGATCGAGTCCTGTATCAGGCTCCTGCATGGAGCCTGCTTCTCCTCCTTCTGCCTATGTCTCTGCCTCTCTCTGTGTCTCTCGTGAATAAATAAATAAAAATATTTTAAAAAAAATAAAAATAAAAATAATCTCAAAAAAAAGGTAATCTCCCCCCCAAGAAAAAAAGGTCACACATCCTCATTTTCATCAATGATCACAGCCTTAGAGACAAAGCAATGCTGCAATTCTCCAAACTATAACATTTAAAGAAAGGAGAACAGATTTAGAGGAGTATACAGCATAACACTATTTAAAAAGGATGGCTACTGGACCTGTAAGGAAGACAGGGGATCAATCAGTACCCAAGATAACAAAATAAATAAAATTATCCACTTGTACTAATAGAAAAATGAAGGAAATATGGCTTACAACTGTATTGACAGATTCAATTTACATTAGGGAAGAACAGTCAGAATTGGTATATTGGTGGCAGTGCAAAACAGTTCCTGCATCCAGAGCTTCCAAGGATGATAGAAAAATATTTAATAAGTATTGTTCAAATAACTAATTAAAATACAATGTAGTAAGTGAGATAAAAGATATAAGCTATGGGCAGCCGGGTGACTCAGCGGTTTAGCATCGCTTTCAGCTGAGGGCCTGATCCTGGAGACCCGGGATTGAGTCCCAGGTCAGGCTCCCTGCAGGTGAGTGACGGCCATTGTTTTGAGAGGTCCTATCCTGGTACTTTCATTTGTTCTTTCATCTAATCCTGTGAAACCATGAGGAAGATAGTATCCTTGTTTCATGAATGAGGAAACAGAAGCCCAGGGATTAAGATGGTGAAGATTAAACAACTAAAGAGAAAGAAAAGGAACCGAAGAGAAATTTCCTTTATCAGACAGCAGTTTTAGAGGAACTAGATGAGGCCAGCATCCTAAAAATCATTTAAAAAAATAAAAATAACAGTAGATCAGAGAGTTTATCTTCTGTCACTCAAAGATACAGAGAAAAGGCCAATATGAAAAATTACAGGGCAGCCCGGGTGGCTCAGCAGTTTAGCGCCGCCTTCAGCCCAGGGTGTGATCCTGGAGACCCGGGATCGAGTCCCACGTCGGGCTCCCTGCATGGAGCCTGCTTCTCCCTCTGCCTGTGTCTCTGCCCCTCTCTCTCTCTCTCTCTCTCTCTCCCTTTCTCATGAATAAATAAATAAAATCTTAAAAAAAAAAGAAAAATTACAAATAACTGTTTAAATAACATTTAAAATGCAACTCACCTCTGTGTGTGGTTGGCTGTATGTGGGCAGAGAATAAAAGCACACTGGTATGAACTTATCTATGCTTGAAACCGACAATCTTTGAGCTTTAAGGCATTTTTAATAGGTGAATTAAATACTCATCTATAAATATTTATTTTGATATAAATGTTTAGGTAACCACATGGAATTACCATTTTGATACCAAGAATTCAGCCTGTGGCCCAAACTCTCCTAACCAGTAGTAAGTATAAACTGACCAAGAGTAGTAATTAAAGGAATGAGAAAGTTTCAGAAAGTATCAGGAACATATCTCACATATAGTCTGTAAACACAGTGCTCTGGGAGATCCCTGGGTGGTGCAGCGGTTTAGCGCCTGCCTTTGGCCCAGGGCGCGATCCTGGAGACCCGGGATCGAATCCCACGTCGGGCTCCCGGTGCATGGAGCCTGCTTCTTCCTCTGCCTATGTCTCTGCCTTTCTCTCTCTCTCTCTGTGACTATCATAAAAAAAAAAAAAAAAAAAAAAAAAAAACAGTGCTCTGATAATCCTGCAAATCTCAGTCACAAAGATATTTATTGGTCTGCATGTACGCTCAACACTGTGCTAGGCTCTGGAAACACATAGAAAAATAAGACTAGGTCCCTGTCCTCAAGGAAGCTAAAACCAGAAGGGAAATAACTGACAAAACCTAATAATAAACAAATGAGGGACACCTAGGTGGCTCAGCAGTTGAGCATCTGCCTTCAGCTCAGGTTGTGATTCCAGGGTCGGGGATCGAGTGTCCCACATTGGGCTTCTTGCAGGGAGCCTGTATCTCCCTCTGCCTATGTCTCTTCCTCTCTGTGTGTGTCTCTCATGAATAAATAAATAAAATCTTAAAAAAAAAAAAAACCAAATGAAGAGCTAAATTATGTAATATTACCTAATGCCACAAATCAATGAAGGAAATCAATGACAAGTAAAACAAAAAAAGAACATTCATGAAGTATGAGTATCCATTATATACCAAATACTTTCACTTTTGTTACTTCTTTTAATTCTAAGAATAACCCTAAGAGACAGGGTTCAAGATGAAGAAAATCAAGTTCAGAGGCGTCTGAGTGGCTCAGTTGGTTACACAACCAACTCTTGGTTTCTGCTCAGATCATGATTTCAGATTTGTGAGATTGAGCCCCTCGACGGGTTCCTCAAGGAGTGTGGCATGTGTCTGCCATTCTCTCAATCCCTCCTGCCTCTGCCTCTCCTCTTCCCCCTGCTCTCTAATAAATAAATCTATTAAAAAAAAAAAAAAAAGATGAAGAAAACCAAGTTCAGAGCAGTTAGGCAGCTTGGCCCAACTCACAAAATGAGCAGAAATAACACAAGGAAAGGACCAAAGAGGGGAGTCAGGGTTGGCCAGAGTCAGGCCAAACTAGAAAGAACCATTATTCACATTTGATGAGATGAGCCAGTTGGTAAAGGGATATTTAAGGAAGACTAAACAGTACTTCACAAAGCAGACAGAAGTAGGGAAGATTTATACCAAGATGGTATAAGCCCTTTCTTAGGGCCCTAGGAATGAGCTGTTCTGACCTGCCAGAGCTGGCCTGGCATTATAGCTATGCTCCGCTGCTGCCAGGCACTGTCACTCACAGGCACTGCCATCCTCCTGATGACTACAAATGATTTCACAGAGCATCAATGTCAGACAAAACCACTCTTTGGCCAGGATGGATCAAGACAAAAACAGGACCTCTCTGGAATCATGTCTGAACATGGACAAAATGTGAACATTGTCCAAGCCACAAAAATGATCTCCCAATCTGGTGACTACAAGTGACAGCTACTGCTTTACCAATCACAGCTGTAGCCTCATTTCACTCCTGTCTTCTAGTAGGATTTATTAAGATCCTCAATAATGGAATTACACCCACTTCGTGATGGCATCCAATCCAGAGTGAGATCCTACTTCCTTGATCCCTCCCCCAAATCACCTCACAAGCCAAATCCTGTAATAAATCCCTTCTAACATCCTCTAAAATACCCCCATAATTCCCCACAGTTAATAAACCCAACTTTGTTCAACTACAACTATGTTCCTGGTATTCCTGGCTGGACAGCAATGACAGAGATGGCCTCTACCCTAGGCTGCTAGCAGTGGGAATGGAGCAAAGAACGAGACATTTCCAAGAAAGAATGAAAAGAACTAGTAAGAGATTACAAAAGAGGGGAAAAAAAGGTTGACTCCTGCACCACTTGGGCGGAGAATAGAGACATCAGACTAAAACATCATGAACTTAGAGTAGACCTGGTTGAATTAGCTCATTTTTTACACATAAAGGAAGATTTTTAAAAGATAAAGACAGAAAAATACCTGGAAGATAATTTAGAGATTAAAAAATAATGATGTGTATGGGTCCCACCTACAAAGATTCTGGTTTAATAGATCTTGAGGGTATCCTGGGCATCAGGATTTTAAAAAGCTCCTCAGGTAATTAAGTCAGCCAGAGTTGAGAATCATTATCTTAGAGAACATCAATGGCTCAGGGCTGGGAGGCAGAAGGAAACACAATGGTAAGAATGAAAAGAGACCTACGGAACTATCCAGCAAAAATCAGAAATGAAAATATTGGCTTGAAGACTGAACAGAATTCCCAGGTACGGTGAGAACAATGAAAATGTTAAGAGTCTGCATTTAACAAACGACAAACAAACCAGACAGGTTTCAATGACTGGCAAACATGGTCAACTGGTAAAGAGCATTCGGCTTTAGCAAAATCTACACGTGGAAGATTTTAAATCCTCTGAGGCTGCCTGTGGAACAAACTACACATACTACCACAGATAGGTAATCACAGACAACTGTTTTAATAGTGTACAAATTAACGTGCATTACCACCACCACCACCACCACCACCACCGGGACTTTTCCAGTGGTGGTCCCACACTACCATCTAGTGGTCAAGATGGCATGGACTGATTTGAACTAGAAGCGATTTCTAGCGGGCTGTGAATTCAGCTGGTTACAAGAGAGGTGGTAAAGAGCCTAAATTCAAGGGTTTAACCCTAATATTTTCCTCTAGAGCAGAAGATAGCCTTGAGGTACAGGGTGGTTTCTTTGGATGGTGATGAAAACGTTCTAAAATTGTGGTAATGGCTGCATAACATTTTATTGAGGTTTATGATTTTATCTATTTATTTGACAGAGAGCACACAAGCAGGGGGAGCAGCAGGCAGAGGCAGAGGGAGAAGCAGGCTCCCTGCTGAGCAGAGAACCAGATATGGGGCTCGATCCCAGGGCCCTGAAATCATGACCTGAGCTAAAAGCAGACGCTTCAACCAACTGACCCACCCAGGTGCCCCAGCTGCATAACATTTTGATGTACTTAATGCCTGAGTGATACATTTAAAAATGGATAAATAGCAAATTTTATGTTATTTTGTGTAACTTCGAGTGAGTGATCGGCATGATATATGAATTATATCTCAATATAACTGTTCCAAAAAAAGAGAAAGAGGAAATACAGATATGTTTCAAGAACTCTAGAAAAGGTTAACAAGGATGCCAGGAATCAATCAGTCCCTTCATTTCAAGCACACTTTGAAAACAGGTAAAACAGGCTAAACAGATGAAATTACCCTACTCACCAAGACAGTAAAAACTAGGCCAAAAAAAGGGGGAAATACTGACTGAATTAAAAGCTTGCTCTGGCTCCCGATCCTGAGACCTGATTTTCCTTCAGCTGGGTCCTGACCAGTGCCTATCTCTGGCTGTGCAACTTGCTACTTGGAGATTTCACCCATACCTATGACTTCAAACAGCGGTAGTATCATCATTATACCAACAATTCGAGCTCAAAACCCTACACTCATCCTTCACTCCTTCCTCACCTCATAATCATTCAATGAATTGGATCAACTCTTCTCTCAAAGGACCCATCTTCTTTTTTGGGCTACCACCACCTCCTAACTCAGGCCTTCATTCTTCATACCCAGAATAAAGCAAATTTTCTCTTAACTGGAATCCTCATCTTCAGTCTTTCTGCATCTTTCCTCTCACGCACGTTCACAAAATCAGTACTGCTACACTAATCTTCTAGAATTCTGTGCACTTCGTACTGCTACTCAAAAATCTCTATGGGTTCAAAAAAAAAAATCTCTATGGGCTCCTCAATGCCTACAAAACAAAGTTCACATTCTTTTTATAGATTTTTATTTATTTATTTGAGAGAGAAAGAGCAGGAGCAGGAGGAGAGGCAGAGGGAGAAGCAGACTCTCCACTGAGCAGGGAGCCCCACACGGGGCTCAATCCCAGGACCCGGAGATCATGACCTGAGCCAAAGGCAGACACTTCACCAACTGAGCTGCCCAAGCACCACTGAAGTTCACATTCTTTAGCCTGATCATCAGGCCTCTGTATTCCACAATCTATTCCAACCTTATCCCCTATAACCTCCTATACAAATGACACTCCAATACAGTCAAATGGTCTACCAAAGAATCTATATGCATTTCCCCCTTAGCTACCACCTAGAGTCATTACCTGTGCCACTGATTTTCACTACTATCCTGTTTGGTTTTTTTTTTCTTTCCCAAAGGTTCACAACTCAGGTTATGCATCAGCCTCACCTGTAGAGTTTAAAGACATGGTCCAAAAATCTGGATATTTTTCAAAATTTTGCAAGTAAATTATTTAACAAAAAGTAAAACCCACCTGATTGATAGACCACCTTCTGTAAGGTGGTTATGTTTTCAGCACCTAAAGTATCTAAATATTATTCATTAAAAAACTTAAAATTAAAAAAAAAACTTAAAATTAAATTGCCCAGGGAAACCTTTACCTAAATATCTAAGCATTCTTTTCTTGATCACCTGTATAATAAATCTTTCCAATTAACATCTACTTCCTAATGAAAGGTAAACAGGGTAACTGAAAAATGCTAGTAAGAATTAAATTTTGATATATTCATCAAATTTATTTGTGAGAAACATAACCAATTCCAATTAAAAATTCAATTTAAGGGATCCCTGGGTGGCGCAGCAGTTTAGCACCTGCCTTTGGCCCAGGGCACAATCCTGGAGACCCAGGATCGAATCCCACGTCGGGCTCCCGGTGCATGGAGCCTGCTTCTCCCTCTGCCTATGTCTCTGCCTCTCTCTCTCTCTCTGTGTGACTATCATAAATAAATTTTAAAAAATTTTTTTAAATTCAATTTAATACGTTCTTGCCTTATATATGACAATCATTTAAATATGAACAGAACGTGTTAATATGAATGTCCAGTTTGAAATTCAACATGCAGAATTATTTATGGATACCCTGAGTAGCCTGAATGAACCCAGCTGTGGCAATTTCACCTTAGCCCTTGAATATAAAGAAGGGAGTCAATTAATATGAAAATGAAAGATAGTCATTGTCAAACCAGACTGCACATTATAATAACCTGGGGAGCTTTTAAAATTTCCACGTTCAAGTACACTCTAAACCAATTAAATCAGATCTCTAGGGTGGGAACCATGCACCAGTATTTTTTAACGCTCCCCAGGTGCTTCCAATGTGTAGCCAATGTTGAGAACCAATGAATCAGGAGAATCTCTCCCAGGTTCTAAAAATCTAAAGATCAGAACTATGCACAAAGAGGAAAAAAATTCCCAGAAAGCATGGAGTATTTCATAAGTAAGCTTCTTTCTCTTAAGTTATAAATGATTTCTATGTATTAAGGATATGTGCCTTTTTATTTTGCAAATATTTTCCTTAGTTTCTTGATTTCTCAGTTATAAATCAGTTCTTTGACAAACAGATGTTTGTTTTTTTTTTATTTTTGTGGTCAAATCTATTGCTCAAACTAACTCCCCCCACCCCTTATTTTTTCTTGAGGAGCCTGCTTCTCTGTCAGCCTGTGTCTCTGCCTCTCTCTGTGTCTCTCATGAATAAAAAAATAAAATCTTTATAAAAAAAAATTTTGCCTCAAAGACTAACAACAAAACCAAAACAATTTAAAAAAACAGCTCATGCTCTCTGGCTCTCAAATAAATAAAATCTTTTTAAAAATCAGTATTAACCAAGAAATATACTCTTAAGTGTTTAAAATTACAAATAGGTCATGTATGAAATAAAATGGTAGCAAGTCAACTTTTAAAATGATATTTTATTTTACTGTAAACAAGTAAATAACTTTGTTAAATTGGTTGATTGATTGATTGGCTCCACATCCAGCACAGAGCCCAAAGCAGGGCCCAAAATCACAAGACCTGAGTGGAAATCAAGAATCTGATGCTTAGGGATCCCTGGGTGGCGCAGCGGTTTGGCGCCTGCCTTTGGCCCAGGGCGCGATCCTGGAGACCTGGGATCGAATCCCACGTCGGGCTCCCGGTGCATGGAGCCTGCTTCTCCCTCTGCCTGTGTCTCTGCGCCCCTCTCTCTCTCTCTCTCTCTCTCTCTCTCTGTGACTATCATAAATAAATAAAAATTAAAAAAAAAAATTTTTTTAAAAATAAATAAAAAAAAAAAAAGAATCTGATGCTTAGAGCACCTGGGTGGCTCAGTGGTTGAGTGCCTGCCTTTGGCTCAGGTAGTGATCCAGGGGTCCTGGGATCCAGTCCCAAATTGGGCTCCCCCATGGGGAGCCTGCTTCTCCCTCTGCCTATGTCTCTGCCTCTCTGTCTCTCTCTCTCTCTCTCTCTCTCTCTCTCTGACTCTCATGAATAAATAAGTAATTTTTTTTAATCTGATGCTTAACCAACTATGCTACCCAGGGCCTCCTCCCACCCCATTTTTACTTTTAAAATAAACTAAGATGTTTACCACATGCGTTATGTGATAACCTTTTCAGGAACTGTTCAGAAATATAGCTGTGTTGTGGGGGAAGCAACCATTTGAGTTCTAAGATTAAAACAAGACAGAATAGACAAGGTTATTCCACACAATCACATTTATTATTTTCATACTAGCAAGTAAAAATTACAGCAAAATCTGAGGGGGGTTTTCATCGCACAAAATATTTTGTAGTAATAAATCCGATTGTAAATATAGATCAATAGGCACAATTCTCTCCTAGATCATCACAAATTCAATTGACTACTAGTGTCATACATGAGTTTTTGCTTTTAAAGTGAATAACATGGTCATTATTAATAAGGCACTATTATAATAAATTTGCCCAATGTTTTTTCATTATGGTGAATTTTCTATAGTCATTTATGACAAAACTGTTTTTCTGTATCATATTCAAAGTAAAAGCTATGGTAAATATCAGAGGTTGAGAACAGTTTGGAAAGGACATTCATGAAGATGATTACTCAGGGATATTAAGTTTCAATAGCTGAAAAGTCACTACACTGAAAAATGCCTGTATGCTTTTAACCCCATTGTCCACCAGAGGGAGCATCACACCTAATTTCAAGTCTAAATAGGGAACTCCCAGATGGAAAGGAGAAATCATCTAAAACTTGCTCCACAAAAATTTCAGATGTAGCATATACAGAATTAAATATGAAACCAAATCATAGCATCCAAAAAATTCAAATGAAATATTTATCAAGTAACTAGACTGCTGAGAACTTTAGTACTTAGAGAAATCCATTCATGTTTAATGTAAATACACAAGTTACACAGACACCCTGAAATTATACACAGCAAAATATGTTGATTCAATAAGTCTGTGGTGCAGCACAAAACTGCAATGCGAACAAGTTCCCATTGATAATGATGCTCCTGATCCATAGAACACATGTGGTATAGCAAGAACTGATGACAATGTAAACTGAATTTCCAAACTCACAAATTTTAACTCTTACGTAAAATTAGGAAACCAATTGGTAAGTAGTGGAACCCTAAATTTGGGACACAAACTCATGAAACTTGATGCCTTGAGCTCCTAAGCTCTGTTGAATTCCCTTTCCCAGGAAAAACACTTGACAACGGTCTCCCTTTGCCTGAATAACCTGCAATGGTCTCCCCCTATGGTAAGTGCCCTGTGAAGGACCACTGACCTCCTATGGAACTACCTTCACCATCTCTCAGTGCTTTAGATCTATGAACAGACTCAAGTCCCAGGAGACCCCAAAGGATAAAGCTAAAAACAACCCACTAGTACACCTGTGTGGCTCAGTCAGTTAAGCATCTCTTGATGACAGCTCAGGTCATGATCTCAGGGTTGTGAGATTGAGCCCACATCAGGCTCCACCCTCAGCAGGGAATCTGCCTGATAATCTTCCCTCTACCTCTGCTCCCCAACCCCCACTTGTGCATGTGCTCTAATAAATAAATCTTAAAAAAAAAAAAAAAAAGTGCAGGGTGCCTGAGTGGCTTGGTTGGTTAAGCATCTGCCTTCAGTTCAGGTCACGATCTCAGTCTTGGGACAAAGCATGCATTGGGCTCCCTGTTCTTGTGGAGTCTGCCTCTCCCTCTCCCTTTGCCCCTCCCCCCTGCTCCTGCCTGTTCTCTGAGGTAAATGAAAAAAATCTTTTTAAAAACGGGGGGGTGGGGGGGGGGCAACCCATTAGGAGATTCATTACACACAAAAGAATTGCAAGATTCTGCCAATTTATATCCACAAAAACTTGAGGAACACATATGGGAAAAGATCCTAAGAGTGTTGAAGTGTTGGATTGAGGTGGAAGATAATGCTAGATTAAGCTGAATTTATTGCTATGGTGCCCTCAAGCTATGGTTGGCTCAAGCATGGGGAATTACGAAGAGTGTGCTTGGTTGGTTTACTGAAAGCTGGTCCTAAATAAAGGTGAAATGACATAACTTCTTTGGGTACTGAAATCTTCCTGATGGCCTAAGGAGGTCAGAATGCTGAGTGGACTTAACATGTAAGACGTGCTTACCCTTAACCATGTCCCTGGGAGGATCCAGAAAACATTCCATTCACCAAGCTAAGAGAAATATATTCGTGAGAGGAACCCTGAACCCCTTTAAAAGCTTGGTGATAAAAAAAAATAATAATAAACAAAATAATAAAAAAATAAAATAAATAAAATAATAAAATAAAATAAAATAAAATAAAATAAAATAAAATAAAATAAAATAAAATAAAATAAAATAAAATAATCTTGGTGATAGCTAGCCTTCATAGACCAGGAATAAAAATGGTAACTCCTGCCATCAACCTGAGCTCCCTAAATTGAGCAGGAAATGATGGGATCCTATGGTAGCAGGGACCAAGGGCAGTATTTCATCACCAAAGACAAGGTGGGAATGAATACCATAATGGCAGCCAAAACAGTACCCAGAAAGCGTTGAACTGCAGAGATCTCTGACACGAAGAAATCGGTGTCTCTAGAACTGAAATAGATGAGTAAACTAATAAAGTCTTGATTAGTGTAGGTGGAAAAATGCTAAATCTAGTAAACAGAAGTATGACTTAAATCACCCAAAAAATTAAGTTGTGACCCCTCTACCAACTCCCAGATTTGAGACATTTCCCAGACCGGGAGTCTCTGGAATTAAGGGAAGGTAAAATCTCCTTAAAGAATTCTACCACAAAAAAAAAAAAAAAAAAAAAAAAAGAATTCTACCACAGAGCCAAATATGGATACTGTACATTTTCCACTAGGTTTCCCAAGAGAGATCAACAGCCACTTAATAAGGATGATTTTGTACTGGGGAAGAGGACATAACCAGACTTTGGGAGGTTTACTGGACACTCAAAGTACCATTTTGGGCCAAACTTTCAGGAATAGCAGCTTATAGGAAGTCAGAGGATCAATACAAATTGGGCTCAGATTTATCTCATAGTGGGTGCAACAGATCCTAAATCCACCTTGTATTAGATTCTCCAGTTTCAGAATACAGTTGGAACAAATATCCTTAACTATCAGAATTCCTTCTCTTGCGGTGCCTGGGTGGTTCAGTCAGTTGGGCATCCGACTTGATTTCAGCTCAGGTCATGATCTCAGGGTAGTGAGATGGAGCACAACCTCTGGACTCCACGCTCAAGGTGGAGTCTGCTTGGGATTCTCTCTCTCCCCCTCCCATTCTGCCCCTCCCCTCACTTGCATGCACTCTCACTCTAAAATAAATAAATAAATAAATAAATAAATAAATAAATAAATAGATAGATAGATAGATAGATAGATAAATAAATAAATAAATAAAATGAATAAAATAAATATTTTAAATAATATTTTATAATTATTTTATAAATTTGATAATATCTCTAAAATAAATATGAGCACCTTGGGTTGCTCAGTTAAGTGTCTGACTCTTTTTTTTTTTTTTAATGATAGTCACACAGAGAGAGAGAGAGAGAAAGAGAGAGGCAGAGACACACACAGAGGGAGAAGCAGGCTCCATGCACCGGGAGCCCGACGTGGGACTCGATCCCAGGTCTCAGGATTGCACCCTGGGCCAAAGGCAGGCGCCAAACTGCTGCACCACCCAGGGATCCCAAGTGTCTGACTCTTGATTTTGGCTCAGGTCATGATCTCAGAGTCATGGGATCAAGCCCCACAGTACTGAGGCTCAGTACTCAGCATGAAGTCTGCTTGAAATTCTCTCTCTCTAAAATAAATAAATAAATTTTTAAAAATAAATAAAATCTTTTAAAAAATTCCCCTCTTATTCCCTTACCTATACAATAATGACTAGTATGGTATAAAAGTCCATGTGAAAGCCATTAGAACTGCCTTTACTTACCTAAACAGTAAACCAAAACCAATACTGCATTTCTGGAGGACTTAATGCAACCATCAATGATGTGAGAGATGCAAAGGTGGTGATTGCCTCCCACAACTTCATTTAACTTGTTGGCCAATGTAGTAGACAGATGGATCTTGGAGAATGACAGTGTGTTTTCAGTTGTGCGCAGGACAGTTAGGTGAATGAACTTGCTGTTGTCAACCAGGAATGGTTAAGGATGGTTAAACAGATATGCATGTTTGACAGGGGATGAATGAACTGTGTGGCAGCTTCCGTAGTATATTGACATAGCAAGCTGGAAGTACAATTCCCAAAATTTCCTCTCTGTGTGACTCTAGGTTAAGGTTGTCCAAAAAAGATGTGTGAGATTTATAATGCAGAAGTGAAGCAACCATCATCTTCTGTAGGGTGTAGGGTTTGTGTAGGGTACCATGTACTGTTGCAGCTTGTGTACACTATCACTACCTAATGACTTGCCTTGTTGGTCTGGGACACAGCCAGGCCCTCTGCTCCTCCATCTCCCATGGTATCTCTTCCTGAACCTTCTCCAAGTTGTGGGGCTCAGTACATGAACAGTTCTGTGACAGAGCATTAGCAGTTTCTGCAGACCGTCAGCGTCACTGAGGGGGAGGCAGTAACACATACACACAGGTTTCAAGTTGTCATCAATAGTTCCAGCTGGATTGCCATGTGTTTTTTGCTTCCCCCAAGTTGACATCCGGCTTCTTTCTGCCAGCTCCACTGACTTTTTAGGGCCACCACAATTCAGAGGCAACAACATTTTTACCAGTTCCCACAATTATATAAGGTCTAACCTCTGTAATCCTTATTCCTTGGCCATTCAGTGATTCTGCTTCTCCAATAAAACCCTAAATTGATATAACCCCTTTCTAGAAAAACTGATCAGTCTGCGAGTCCTGACAGCTGGGAGACACCAAATGACCAAATATATAGACACCCATTGGGCAAGAATCTGAACACCCAGAGTTTTTTCAACCTAAAACTTTTCAGTGCCTCTTTCTTCAATATGACTCATCAAAAATGACCAGACACCTGAAGACAGTTCTCTTATCTTTCCTCTCCTTTTACTTTTATCACAGCAAGTGGGAAACATTCTCAAAAGTAGAGAGAATAGTATAATGAAACCCCACATATTCATCAACCAGCTTCAAAAATTATCAACACATAAATAATCTTATATAACCTCACCAATACCTCCCAAATACATTACTTTTTTTAAATCAACTATATGACTTTAAAGTAAATCCCAGTCTGTCACCTCACTCACCATCTACCTCAAAAAAATAAAAACCTTTGATTGTTTTTGTTTTTTAACTTCTCATTTTGAAATAATTTCAGACTGATAACAAAAATTGCAATAAAGAATAAAGAATTCCATATGTCCTTCACAAGGACATCATATGATGCTTACATCTTAAATAATCAAAGAACAATTACCAAAATCAAAAAATTAACAACTGATTCTAATAATTTCTAATTTTATTGCATTACAATCAGAGAACATACCTGCTATTACTTGAGATTTGTTGAAACTTCCTTTATGGTCTAATATAAGGTACATTTTTTAAGAGTCCATGATTACTCAAGAATATGAAAACTCTGCAAAGTGTATAGTCTTCAACATATCTAATAAATGTATTAATTGCAAAACAAATTAACATTGATTCAGTATTGTTATCTAATCTATAAACCTTATTCATATTCATCAATTGTCCCACTTATGTCCCAATTTTTAATCCAGGGGCATACTTTGCATGCTTTGGTTTTCATGCTCCCTTGATGTCCTTTAATCTGGAATAGCTTCTTCAGTCCATCATTCAACACCTAGATTCATTTACAGGGTACTACTGCGTAGTTAGTGTATACTATCCCTCCATTTGGTATCCTCTGATGTTTCCTCATGATTAAATTAAGGTTACGCTTATAATATCTATGCATCAGAGAAGTGATGCCGTGCCCTGCTCAGTGCATATCAGAAGTATATGATGTCAATGTCATATTATTAGTGTTATTAATTCTGATCACCTGGTTAAAGTGATGTCTGCCAAGTTTTTCCACTGTAAAGTTACTATATTTTTTCCCTTGTAATTAAGTATCTAGTAAGGGAACTATTAAAATTCTGTGAATATCTATTTCTTTTTTTTTTTAAGATTTTATTTATTTGAGAAAGTGTGTCAGAGAAAGAAAACTTGAGCAGGGTAAAGGGCAGAGGGAGAAGCAGACTCCCCACTACTCAGGTAGCCCAATGCAGAGTTCGATCCTAGGAGCCTGAGATCATGACCTGACCCAAGGCTAATGCATAACCAACTGAGCACCCCGGTGCCCCTGTAAATATCTATTTTTGATGATACTTTTGCCGACTTAAATGAATTTAAGTATTCATTGACTATTCTTGACCAAAGGTTACAGATTAGATTGAGATAGAATCCAACTCAAACATTCTATCCCATGATTCTATTAGCATCTTAAATTAAGATCTTCACCTTTATTTGGTTAGACTGTTAAAAATTCTGTCTCCTGTCTCTCTCTGTGTCTCTCATGAATAAATAAATAAAACCTTAAAAAATAAAAATAAAAAGGGCAGCCTTGGTGGCTCAGCGGTTTAACGCCACCTTCAGCCCAGGGCATGATCCTGGAGACCCGGGATCAAGTCTCACGTCAGGCTCCCTGCATGAAGCCTGCTTCTCCCTCTGCCTGTGTCTCTGCCTCTCTCTCTCTGTCTCTCATGAATAAATAAATAAAAACTTTTTAAAAATAAACTGTTAAAAATTTTAGACAAGACTAGGGTAGAGGAAATCATTTGCATAAACACTCCACTGATTAAAATTTCACACTAAAAGTTTTATTTTAATGATGCTCTTTACCTAAGCAAGAAAGCCTGAAATATAAGAAGACTTACATATATAAGTTGGTTCTATAGTCTCTCTTAAGTAAATTTATAGCAGCATATTTATAAGTCTAGGAGGAAAAAAATCATGACTCTCCACAGATGATGAAAATGTCTTTGGCAGAATTCAACACGTTCTTAATTAAAAACTCTTAAGAGGGATCCCTGGGTGGCGCAGCGGTTTGGCGCCTGCCTTTGGCCCAGGGCGCGATCCTGGAGACCCGGGATCGAATCCCACATCGGGCTCCCGGTGCATGGAGCCTGCTTCTCCCTCTGCCTGTGTCTCTGCGCCTCTCTCTCTCTCTCTGTGACTATCATAAATAAATAAAAATTAAAAAAATTAAAAAAATAAAAATAAAAAAATAATAAAAACTCTTAAGAAAACAGAAATGGGTGGACACACTTCCTTAACATGATAAAATCTATGTCCCTCAGTCCTAAATCCAAAATCTTAATAAGTAAGCCCCAGGGAGGCCAGAAAAAATATAAGAATGCTCACTACATCCACTACTATTTAACGTTGTTCTTGAGGTATTTTTCAAGGTATATTTGCCTGAAAAAAATAACAATGAATGACAGGCATAAAAATTGAAAAAGAAACGAGATTACACATCTGAAGATGACATGAGTATTCCCAGATATTAAATTCTCTGTAATTCTCTATAACTAAACAGTGTGATACAAGTACCTGAGTATACAGACAGACCAATGAAACAGGGTAGACTGCCCAGCATTAGAGCCAATTAGTATATGACCTATAATATGAACGTTGGTTTTGTCCCACTGATTTGCTCTAATCTTTTTAATAAATGTTAAAAGGACTAGATAGCCATTTGGAAAAAGATAAAATTAGATCTATACCAGGGTGTCTGCATGGTTCATTCAGTTAAGCATCCAACTTGATTTCAGCTCAGGTTGTGATGTCAGGGTCATGAGCCTGAGCCCCACATCCAGTTTTATGCTGGGCATGGAGCCTATATAAGATTCTCTCTCCCTCTCCCTCTGCCCCTCCACCCTCACTCCCTCTCTCTCTAAAAAAAAAAAACAGGGATCCCTGGGTGGTGCAGCGGTTTGGCGCCTGCCTTTGGCCCAGGGTGCAATCCTGAGACCTGGGATCGAATCCCACATCGGGCTCCCGGTGCATGGAGCCTGCTTCTTCCTCTGCCTGTGTCTCTGCCTCTCTCTCTCTCTCTGTGACTATCATAAATAAATAAATTTAAAAAAAAATAAAAAATAAAAAAAAAAACAAAACAAAAAAATCAGATCCATACTTTATACCACACATAAATTCTAAATGAATCAGAGATCTAAATGTAAAGACGTGGGAACCCTGGGTGGCTCAGCGGTTTAGCGCCTGCCTTCAGCCTAGGGTGTGATCCTGGAGACCCGGGATCAAGTCCCACGTCAGGCTCCCCGCATGGAGCCTGCTTCTGCCTATGTCTCTGCCTCTCTCTCTGTGTCTGTCATGAATAAATAAATAAAATCTTTAAATAAATAGATAGATAGATAGATAGATAGATAGATAGATGATAGATAAATAAATGTAAAGACAAAGTATACAAGTTCTTGGGGTGCCTGAGTGACTCAGTTGGTTAAGTGCCTGACTCATGATTTCAGCTCAGGTCAAGAACTCAGGGTTGTGAGACCAAGGGACAGGCTCTGAGATCAGCAGGGAGTCAGCTTAAGAGTCTCTCTCCCCCTCTGCCCCTCCCCCACACCACAGGTACAAGAGCAAGCACATGTTCTATCAATAAAATAAAATAAGATAAAAAATATACAAGTTCTAAAAGAAAGCATGGATGAATTACTCTATCATAATCAAAGTTAAATAACAACCAAAGAGAAAATATTTCCAGTATTTATCACAGATAAAAGACTAGGGACACCTGGGTGGCTCAGCAGTTGAGCATCTGCCTTTGGCTCAGGGCATGATCCCAGTCCAGGGATTGAGTCCCACAAGGGGCTCCATGTGAAGAGCCTGCTTCTCCCTTACCTATGTCTCTGCCTCTCTCTCTCTGTGTCTCTTATGAATAAATAGAAAATCTGTAAAAAAAAAAAAAAAAAAAAAAAAAAAAAAGATAAAAGACTAATACTGCTAATGCACAAAAAATGTTTAAAATTTAAATAGGAAGAAAAAGACCAAAAATCCGATAAATGGTCAAAATATATATACAATTCACAAAAATATATAAATATGGCATTTACACATATGAAAAAGTATTTAACAGGGGCACATGGTTGGCTCAGTTGGTAGAAGATACAATTCGATCTCAGATACAACTGAACTCTCATGAGTTCAAGCCCCATGTTGGGCATAGAGCTAGCTTAAAACATAAAGTAGAAAAATAAATAAATAAAAAGATGTTTAATTTACTAATAATATAACTAAAATGCAATTTAAAGCTATACTAAGATACCACCTCTCATCCATCACATTGGTAAAAATTCAAAAGCTTAACAATACACTGAGTCTACAACGCTGAGGGAAACAAGCACTCTTATACACCACTAGTAGAGATGTAAAAAGGTACCACTCCACAGGGATAATGACACTGGCTTAGCATTACCATTTCCAGGAATTTACCCTGAATATACATCTGCAACAAAACACAAGTACATAAGGGCAGGTTATTTTTTTTTTTAATTTTTTATTTATTTATGATAGGCACACAGTGAGAGAGAGAGGCAGAGACATAGGCAGAGGGAGAAGCAGGCTCCATGCACCGGAAGCCCGACGTGGGATTCGATCCCGGGTCTCCAGGATCGCGAAGGGCAGGTTATTCATTACAGTATTGACAACTGCAAAATGCTAGAAATTACATAAATGGCCAAGCGGAGGAAATTAGAAACTATGGTATACACACAAAATAGAGTATTATAGAGCCATAAAAAAAGAAAGATTCAGGGTGCCTGAGTGGTTGAGTTGGTTAGACATCTGCTCAGATTATGATCCCAGGGTCCTGGGAATCAAGTATCATTTTGGGCTCACTCCTCAGTGGGGAGTCTGCTTCTCCCTCTCCCTCTGCCTGCTGCTCTGCCTAATTGTGCTCTGTCAACTAAATAAATAAAATCTTAAAAAAAAGATTCTACAAATATGATATGGAGTCATATCCACTAGATATTGTAAGTGAAGAAAACAAGTGCAAAAGAGCAGATACAGCATGCTACCTTTTGTGTATCAATGGAAAGTAAGAAAAAACACATATGTGCTTATCCTTACCAAAAAAAGAGAGAGAGAGAGAAAAGATAAGCCAGAAAATGATGAACACAGCTACCTGTAAAGGGGTGAGGCTGGGGGAATGGAGAACAGTATGAATATGGAAGGAGCTGACGCTTCTCTTTTTTACAGTTACAGTTTGGAAGCATGTGAATATTCTACATATTTAAACTACAAAATTAAATCAACAAGAATGGGGAAGAAAATCTAAAACATATGAACTCAATTGTATTGCCAATTAATACCCAATAAATACACTGAAGGGAAAAATAGAAAGAATACAAAATAAGCACAGTATGTACCTATACACTCTTAGTCTTCAGCAGAGTAGCAGGGAAAGGGACATTGCAAACCAATTCTATACTAATAAGTAGGGACTTTTTTTGTAATATGGAGATGAAGCAATTCTTAAATAATTTTAGATGATATACAGAACTGAATAAATGAGTAAATAAGTTGACGCTCTTAGTAAGACTATAACCAAAGCAGAAGAAATATACAATTATAAAACAAGGAAAGGCAAGAATCCTAAGGAGACAAATCTAACATGAAAGTATTGGTGTGGGAGCACCTGGGTAGTTCAGTCAGTTAAGCATCTCCCTTCAGCTCAGGTCATGATCCTGGGGTCCTGGGATTGAGCCTGCTCAGCAGGGAGCCTGCTTCTCCTTTTCCCTCTACCCCTACTAATGGGCTCTCTCTTGCTCACTGTCTCTCAAATAAAATCTTTAAAAAGTATTGGTGTGAATTCATGATTTCTAAAATATATACATGGGGTAGCCCCCGTGGCTTAGCGGTTTAGCACCGCCTTCTGCCCAGGGCATGATCCTAGAGACCTGGGATTGAGTCCCACATTGGGCTCCCTGCATGGAGCCTGCTTCTCCCTCTGCCTGTGTCTCTGCCTCTCTCTCTCTCTCTCTCTCTGTGCCTCTAATAAATAAATAAAATCTTAAAAAAAAATAAAATAAAATACATACATGTATGTATGTGTATGCACATTTTCATGAACCTGCATACTTCCTAACTCTACTACAAAGGTCAAAGAGCAAAGACACCACAGTATTAGTGAGCACACCTAGCAACAGAACTTGGTGTCTAATACCATTCCTCACTGAAAAAATCCAGGAATTCTCAGAGAAATACTGATTCCAGGATTAGGATGGGCTAGTTACAGGATGAGCTCAGAACATCTGTTATGCAAGAAAGTAAGGAAATGCTTTAAAAAAAAAAAAAAAAAAAAAAAAAGGCCAGAGGTGGGGGGAATGCCTGAGTGGCTCAGCAGTTGAGCACCTGCCTTCACATCCACAGTGTGATCCTGGAGTCCTGGGATCGAGTCCCATATCAGGCTCCCTGCATGGAGCCTGCTTTTTCTCTTTGCCTGTGTCTCTGCCTCTGTGTCTCTCGTGAATAAATAAATAAAATCTTTTAAAAAATTAAAAATAAATAAATAAAATAAAAAATAAAAGGCACAGGATAGACAATCCACCTTGAAATCTTTCCTCCTAAAAAATTCTGGGATAATCTGAGCACCGAGAGATAATTACATAACTAGTTATAAGCTACTAAGAAAAATGGTAATTCATGAGTCCAACATCAATAATAAATACACAAATAATGAGGAAGAAGGATGGGCTCTTGCTTATGGTAGAATGCTGAGCTGAATGCTAACTGCTAAGTGTGGGGGTGAACGCTACAGTTGGAAAAAAAGCATCTCGCAAATATCATACCAAAGATTTAGTCAAGAATCATCCATGGAGGGCAGCCCAGGTGGCTCAGTGGTTTAGCGCTGCCTTCAGCCCAGGGCGTGATCGTGGAGACCCAGGATCAAGTCCCACGTCAGGCTCCCTGAATGGAGCCTGCTTCTCCCTCTGCCTATGTCTCTGCGTTTCCCTCTATCTCTCTCTCTCTCTCATGAATAAATAAATAAAACCTTTAAAAAAAATCATCCATGGATTCTAAACCTAGAGGGAAATTTCAATGAACAGCATAGTTCCATGGTCTTAAAATGTCTTCCCACAGATTATTAGTTGGGAGAGGAAAGGACTGTGCACAATGGGAAAACAAGACAACAGCTTGACTGGGTGATCACAACACCACCAATGAAAGGCACCTAAGCACTGTGAATCTCCAAATAAATACAAAGGATACATCAATACACGTAGCAACACAGGTGAGAAAAACATACCCTGAATCTAACCATGAAGAAAAATTAGATAAACCTAAAATGAGGAAAGTTCTATTAAAACAGAAAGGAAAGGAAAAGGAAGTCAGTGTTATAGGCAAAGAAAAGTAGAATGTTCCAGATTAAAGAAGCCAGATAATTAAGTACAATATTTGACCCTAGACTGGATCCTGTATTAAATGGGGGACAAAGGGGACCCCGGTGGCTCAGATGGTTAAACGTCTGCTTTCGGCTCAGGGTCCTGGTAGAGAGCCCTGCAACGGGCTCCCTGCTCAGTGGAGAGTCTGCTTCTCCCTCTCCCTGTGCCCCTGCCCATGCTAATAAATAAAACCTTTAAAAATAAAAATAAAACAAAAGGGGGGACAAAAATGTTATGAAGAACATTTTTGGGTCACTTGACAGAACTGAAATATAGTAAAGTATTATGGTAATGTTACATTTAATGAACTTGGCATGTATGACTTTACTAATTGTTGGGTATACACATTAAAGTATTTAGGATAAAGGGCCAGGATATATGGAACTTACATATTCGGGAAGAAGAAAGTGTGTATATGTGGATAAAGAGAGGACTTAAGGGAGGACAGAGAGGAGAGCGTGTGTAAATGATGTCAAATATTAATAACTTAATCTGGGTAAAGGGTATCGAATTTTTTTGTCCCATACCTATTCTTGCAACTTCTCTGTAAATTTGAAGTTATTTCTAAAGTATAAAAAAAATTTAATTATAATGGGAAGAGGTTACTTTTCAACAAAATAGCTAGAGAAGCATGTAACAACTGCAAACACCAAAATCATGGTATGTCTGAAGGTAAAAATAACTCCAGGTTCTGGGGTACCTGGGTGGCTCAGGTCATGATCTCAGGGTCCTGGGATCAAGCCCCACGTCTGGCTCCCTGCTCAGTGGAGAGCCTGTTTCTCCCTCTGCCTCTCCCACCACCCCCTTACTCTGCTCGTACTCTCAAATAAATAAATAAAATATTTAAATAAAAATAACTCCAGGTTCTAATTTCATATATTTTCTGCATACATCATACTAAAACTAAATTGCAGCCTATGATACATGAGTATATTTGTACTTAGGAATAACTTAACACTTGATTATAAATGTGGAGTATCTAGTAGTTCCTTTTCCTCATATTTAGAGCTATTCCAGAATGCCATAATAACCATTTGATAAGTGCTTACTGAGTTCTTACAATGGGCTGTTATGTCATTTAACCCTTTCCTAAATCTTTGCTACTCTTGTGTAGTAATCAGCAAACCAGCAGCTTTAGATTGTTAGAAATGCAGAATCTCACATCCAACCCAGACCTACTGAATCACAATCTACCCTTGAACAAAATCTTCAGGTGATTTATCGACACATTAAAAATCAAGAAAGGGGGATGACTAGGTGGCTCAGCGGTTAAGTATCTGCCTTTGGCTCAGAGTGTGGTCCTGGAGTCCCAGGATCGAGTCCTGCATCTGGCTCCCCGCAGGGAGCCTGCTTCTCCCTCTCCCTATGACCCTGCCTCTCTCTCTGTGTGTCTTTCATGAACAAATAAATAAAATCTTTAAAAATAAAAAATAAAATTTTAAAAATTTCAAGAAGGGCCACTCTGAATGCCTTGACACGTTTATCTCTAGCTCCCACTAACTTTGATGCATGAAGTGCAATTCCCCAGAGCAGCTCTCCTCCACGACACGACTCAAGGCAAAGGAGAGAGAGCAGGGAAGAATGCACAGGCAGACCCAGAAATGGCTTTTATAACCTCTAGCTCACACTCCTCTGGCCAAGAATGAGTCACAGGGA
This sequence comes from Canis lupus baileyi, assembly GCF_048164855.1. Classification (NCBI taxonomy): domain Eukaryota; kingdom Metazoa; phylum Chordata; class Mammalia; order Carnivora; family Canidae; genus Canis; species Canis lupus. The sequence continues at coordinate 44,247,188 of NC_132843.1, read as the reverse complement.
CCCGATCAAACTGCAAGGAGACTGAGAAATGTAGTCATTCTGTGTACTCATGGAGGAAAATGAATACAGTTTACTAATGGGATACTGAGATGTCTCAGGAATACTAAGGAAAAGTTAAATAACCAAGCTTGAGCAGAAGCAAACCATCATGAGGACTATTAACAGGAGTTCTACTTCTCTCAGTTCAAATTCTAAAGCCACAGGCCAGCCAATAAACTAACTCACCTTACATCAAGAGGTTCATTTAGTCTAATCAAATGATTAAAAAAAAAAAAAAGTGGACCTATACTGGCAAGCATTTCTAAGACATCTTCATCCCAAGAAGCACACACCAGTTCATACAATTTCAAATGAAACAAAGTCTAAGAAAGACTTTCTCAAAGTTTATTTAAATTTCTAATTACAAAAAAAGGATACAAACTTGATTGGGGGAAAAATACAAAATATAAAAAGCACAGAAGAATATCTTCCCTCCCGCCTCCAAGTCCCATTCTCCATAATAATTCATATTAGAATTCTGGGGTGTTCCTCCAAACTTCTTCTATACACACAAGTACATACATATACACATACAAAGATTTATTTAAAATACACACATTGTTCTACAATTTATTCACCAAGCAATGTGTCATGGACATCCATCCACATCTGTACAAGTGGATCTACTTCAATCTGAACAGCAGGATAATATTCTACAATATGGCTACACCATAACTTAACCAGTCCCCTACTAATGAACATTAAAATTCTCTCTCCCTTTTTAATTATCAAACTGTTCTTGCTAAGTATCCTTGTGCAGCCACTGCAGTCTAATTCAGTCAGAATTCCGCAAGTAAGGTCAAGAAAACATAGTGCTCAGTTGATAGGTACTATCAATTGTACAAGGTATGAATGTTCTGTACTCCATATTTGTGTTTATAAGGAACACAGGTAGACACTTTTTTCAGGTTGTTATGAGAATTAAGTAATAAAAAAAAAAGAATTAAGTAATACACAAAGTAAAGCACATAAAATCATGCCTGGTATTGCTAAGTGATAATAAATATTAATTATTGAATAATATCCAATCGTCATACAATGTGGTAACAAGTAAATGGAAGATAGCTCTCTTTCCCTTATAATCAAGGTTAATCACCATCCCATGTTTGGCCATATCCAGTACAGAGGAACATCTCTTCCTTGACTCCTAGACAGCCAGAACCAGCCTAGAGTTAGAGAATGGGAAGCAAAAATGGAGTGAGTCAACCTGACTGGGTGGCACTAAGTCCACACCTTGGTTCCTGATGCCAATGTACCCCGATTTGTGAAAAAACCAGAACCCAAACTTGCTTACTGGCTCACAACATATACTAGGACCGATCCCTAGCCTCTCAAAATGATACAAAAAAACGTCCAGGGGCACCTGCGTGGGTCAGTTAATTGGCCAACTCTTGATCTCAGCTAAGGTCTTGGTCTCAGGGTCCTGAGTTCAAGCCCTATGTTGGTTTCCACGCTGGACATGGAGCCTACTTACGGGGGAAAAAAAGACATGTCCAGTGTTTTCTAACAATGGTTCTCAAAATAAGGTCCAAGGACCACCATAAGTCCCCACAGCCCTTTCAGGAATCCCATGAAGTCAAAACTATTTTCATAATAACATTCACACCATTTCTGTCTTTTTAATTCTCATTCTCTCATGAGCATACAGTGGAGTTTTCTAGAGGCTGTATGACATTTTGCAATATACTGAATGCAGAAGCAGTTATGGGAACCCAAAGGTCTTCTATTAAGTCAGACATTAAAGGGATACATAGAAATGTAAAGCAAGCAACTTCTTTTAGTAAGTGTTGTTTTGTTTCAGAAAATAGTTTGTTTCACTAAAAACTTTGTTAAAATGTAATAATTGTTTAAATATTTATTTTCAAAACCTATCAGTTTTAATTTTTCATGCAATAAAATCAAGAGATAGCCACATAAGTAAAACCTATTCAGAGTCCTAAATAACTGTTTTTTAAAGCCTCTCCTATGAAATCCTCCTCAATTTTTAAGAGTGTAAAGGAGTTCTAAGACTGAAAAGTTTGTGATGCACGGCTCTGTTATCAGTTGCCTCAATGACAACATATGTCTATAGAAGTCAAACCACAGGCATTAGTCATTTTTTTAATTCTCCTGTGAAGATCAGAGAAAACTGTAGAAGCTCTACAGAAGCCTGTCAGTAGGTCTCAGAGATGGCAGCACAGGTAGAGAAGGCAAATCAAAGGGCAGGAAAAGTTCCAGTAAGAACAAATCAGTGATCCCTCCCCATGACAAAAGGGTCTACAGTAAAAACCTGACAACTGCTGGCTGGCTGGTCCCAAAGATGTGTCGCCATTTGGGGAACTCAGGATCCCTTTCTACTGGTGGCAAACCGGGCACTCTGTATCCGTAGAGGCCACAATGGCCATGGTGAGGGCAAGTTTGTACTGCTGAGTTCCAGGCACCCATCTCCACCCCTGTCCCCATGGGTTCTGTTTTGAGGCCTCAGAACAATCACCAGGCTGTCTGAAGAAGGAGAACCACTTACTGCTATCCATAAAGCAGGCCATCCTGTCTGATTAAGAACGTCCTCTGCTGTGGTATTCACATGGACCAAATGTTTCCAGGCTCAGGACTCTGCCAAACAGCCCTTTACCAAACCTCCTTCCAGAAGAAAAAAAAAAAAAAAAAAAAAAACAGGAATTATAACTCCCCCTTAAACAGAAAAATGGAAGTCATATCCCTAGAGTCCTTTCCCAATCCACCTTATTATCAATCCTTCCTTGATGCTCAGGTAAATCCATTAGCCAGTGCCCAGGAATCTGCAAATCCGGACTCCAATCCATCTCAAGAGGTTCTACTCTTTGAGGGCCTTCTCCTCCCCAAGGAGAGTTTGCAACAACAGCAGTTCGCCAGCACCTGGTACTGACCTAGTTCACAAAATCAGCTGTAAACCCCAGAATGCCGTTTACCCATTACTGAAACAGAGGTGAGCGCCTCCCTGTCTTCACTTGACTCTTTCTACCAGGCCCTTAAATCTTGGCTTAAGAAGCCAGTGCGAGAATTCTGCCTTTGTTGCAACTATTCATTTCAACACCTAACATTCTCGGTCACTTCTCTTAGAAAATTCATCTGAAACGGGGGAGGGTAGCCCCTGGGTGGCTTAGTTGGTTAAGCATCCAACTCTTGATTTTGACTCAGGTCATGGTTTCAGGTTTGTTGGGGTCCTGTGCTGGGCACAAAGCCTGCTTGGGATTCTCTCCCTCTCCCATAACCCACATCCCCTCCCCTCTAATACATGCACTCCCTTATTTAAAAAAAGGGGGGGGGGGAGGAAATTCATTTAACATCTGAGTCTATTTCCTGATCATTTTAACAATCTTCTTCCCTATCTCACTTTCTGCCATACCTTAAACTCTCTTGTTCCAATACACACACTACTTCTAAAGTACATATATGTGTATACACACACACACACACACACACACACACATCTCAAGTCATCCCATTGTGACCACCCCACATCTTCCTTGACCATGTCCCCTAATCCATGATTCCATCACAGTCCACTGTCTATCACTCTACCCTCCTTATGGCCTCAGTCCCTTGATTAATCATGGTGCCTGATTACCTCCCTTGCCTACAACTTCCACTAACCCTTCTTCCACTCTCCAACCATTAAACTAACCTGACATCAAGTAGCTGAGCATGGAGAGAGAAAAACACACTCTCAGGCTAACTAATTGCTTTCACTTTAAGTAAATGAACACAAGTTTCAAGTGGACCTTCAGCATGTCCCAGCTATGCTACTACATTCTACAAGGCAATTATTCATTCTTCTAGAAGAATATTTCAAATCTTCTCTTCTCTACAACTGAGCCACTGAGCAACCACTTCCCTAGCTGTCCTCAAACCGTTAATCACTGCTGCTGCTGCCTTCTCTGGCACTATTCTTCTTACCTCACTATATGAAGGTATTCCTTCCTGCCTCTGCCCTAGGTTCAGTCCTTGGCCAAGATGGATTACATCACCTCGCTAAACACAGTGTTCTTTTTACTGCCCAGTCACATCTACCCACACTGTAACTCAAATGTACCTGGTTATTTTCAATTAATTGATCAAATCTGTCTCATGAACTTACGGCTGTTTTTTCTATAATTAGTCTCACCTTTCTTATGAACATTCACCCTAGGAAACAGCCAGAAACTTAAAATTTGGCAAATAATATCTCAGTCTCTTTCAGTTAATATTTAGAAACTAAGTTTAACTCCTTACCAGAGCTGGTTTAAATTGATGTTTCAGGTAAATTTTTCTCCAAATGGGGCTTAAGAGACATCCTTAAGGTGGCAAGAAGACTTAGGATCTTGGTGTCTCTGTGGATCTTCACCAACCTCTGCCACAAAGAAGCGCATGTGCCACTGATGGACTGCTGCCACCTTATCTTGTGGGATGTCATGCCTGCTCCTAGTGCTATATCCACTGACCTAGAGATATATGATGCCTGTTGTCCCACCAGGCCCTTCAGCTCCCAATGGTATGAGAGCATTCGAAACTCCCCTGCTACCACAGGCTCATCTATCTAGCCACTTCCTTCTACCACCACTGTGCTCTATCCTCATGTTGGCATGGCATGGCATGGTACCAACCTGCACAGCTATCTTCTCGAGATTCCAAATAAGGAGCACAGCCAAAGGCCTTCAACTTTTGAGCCTTTTTTTCAAATTTCCTCTCTCTTTTTTAAAGATTTTATTTATTTATTCAGGAGAAACACAGAGAGAGAGGCCGAGACACAGGCAGAGGGAGAGGCAGGCTCCATGCAGGGAGCCTGATGGCGGAACTCGATTCCGGGACTCCAGGATCATGCCCTGGGCCCAAGGCAGGCGCTAAACTGCTGAGCCACCTAGGGATCCCCAAATTTTCTCTTTTTTTAGTAAGCTCTATGCCCAAGGTGAGGCTTGGACTCATGACCCCAAAATCAAAAGTCACATGCTCTACCAATTGAACCAGCCAGGTGCCCCATCAAAGGCCTTCTACCTGTAACTGTCCCCTCAACCTATTTAACACTCTCACCGCAATCCCAGAACTCAAACCAGACAAAGAAGGTTTGTATTTATACAAATTTATACAAAGAAGGTTTGTATTTATATAAATTGTACTATACAAATAAAACATGTATTTCAGGGGTGCCTGGCTGGCTCAGTCAGTGGAGTGTTGTAACTCTTGATCTCGAGGTTGTGAGTTCAAGCCCCATATTGGGTATAGAGAGTACTTTCACCAAAAAAAAAAAAAAAAAAAAAGGGCATCTATTTCTCACAATCTGTTTCCCTACCTCTGTCCCCCTTCTTCCCATAACTCACCAGGGCTTGTTCAGGGCTGAAAAAGATGGACTTTCCATTTCCAATTTATCCTCTTTCCTCCTGGGAAACTCTAAGCCTCAAGCTCAGCCTTAATGATGGAAAAGATACCATATATCCTTACCCTACAGAAGAAACTATCATTACAGTAAGTCAGAGAAGCTCTTAATATGGAAACTACAGGGAACTTGGAACTTTAGAAAACCAAAAACAAAGATACAGTGACTTAAAATTCCCTAAAATATTATCCCATCTCAACTTCAACAGTAAACATCTCCTGTGTGCTAGGTTCCTAGGATATAAGATTAGAGAATTAGGTTACTAAATAAAGCGGGGAGACCTACAAACAAAATAATTACAATGGAATTTTATATGGTGCATTTACGATAACAGAAAAAAAGTAATCCATTTGTCAATACTGTCCAGGTCTATCAAACTAAAGAGGTGAGCAACTGCAGAAAAGGATAGTATCAATTATTTCATGTCTGGGATGCCTGGGTGGCTCAGCAGTTGAGCGTCTGCCTTCAGCTCAGGGCATGATCCATCCCACATCAGGCTCCCAGCGAGGAGCCTGCTTCTCCCTCTGCCTATGTCTCTCCCTTCTCTCTGTGCCTCTCATGAATAAATAAATAAAATCTTTAAAAAAAATTATTTCACATGACAACTTCATATCATTTCATCTTTCCCCAATTCACATACTTTTTACTTTTTTTTTTTTCATTTTCTTTTCTACTCACAAGATGAAAAACCAGTCCTTAATGAGAGGAAAAATGCAAGAGAAGCCATGAAGCAGGTTCAAGTTTCTCTATTAATAAAAATAAATATGCAAAAACTAAAGCACTGATCAAACAGCCCAAGTCCAAAGAAAATCAGATAGAATGAAGTAATAAATCATAACAAATCTGTTGTTATTTTATGTCCCTACCACACCCTGAACTGTAACTGTAACAAACAAATATTTTCATTCCATTTCTTAATTCAAATGGAAGACAACAAAATAGCAAGGGCAGCAAGAGAAAAATTCAGCCAGATGTTCTTAACACAAACTACAAGCTTACTATGTGTCAGACATTGGGACTACAAAAATTGAAAGATATAATACCTACCCTCAAGGGCTTCACAATGGATGACGAACAAATTTTAATCACAAGGTGATAAACAACACAAAAACTTTATCCCAACAATGGTCATTCAACTGTGGTAGAAAACTGCATGAAACAATGCATCAAAGTTTGCCCTCTCAAACACCATTTTCAGGCTGGTGTTCAAGGCTAGTGGTGATTCCCAACTAGGCACTTCAGAAATACTACAATCACTGACACGGAACACCTACTACCAAAGCACAAGTTAACTATATCCTAGCAATATCAAAGAGGTGCAAAAAAATTAATAAATGTAAATGTATTTTTTGTGTAAAGCACTACTAAACGAATGCATGTTGGTATGAAAATTTCTTTTGTTTGTATTAGTTTGGATGCTTGGCATTTACCAATATTCCTTTTCCTATGTTTATTTTTGCTAATTTCCCCATTATATGAATATTGGTGGGTACAGAGCCTGCCTCCTTTCCTAAAAGCCAAGCCCTAATAGTCATCTTCTCAAATTCCCTTGCTTCTCAGGAGCAAGCAGTGACCTAACTTAAGCCAATCCACTGAGGATTTTGGATCAGAAGCTAATACAAGGAAACATGGCTGAGAAAGCAACTTTCGAACAACTCCCTGTTTCCCAATAGCAGTGGCAAGAGTAGCAACACGGCCCCAGATCATGGTGCTGGTAATACATGTGGGAGAACCCAGGCAGCATCAGAATACCAGGCAGCATCAGAAATGATGTACTCCCCAGGTCCCAACCCAGACTACTTCTGAAGTCTAATTCTGACTGTGGAACTTTCCTTGGTTCCTGCCCACTTTCAGAACTGGGGTTCCTCAAGACTTCAGAGAATGCTAAACATCTCCTCAATGCTCTCGCATGAAATTCCTTTTTTGCTTAAAGCATTACTAACAAGTAATTTCTTGCTAATAAGATGTATGAGTGATAGCCAATAGTGATGAAATAGTATGGTAAATAAAGGGCTGGGTCTGTGTAGTCTACTTTGGAAAACAGACAATTCTGTGTGTCACACAACTGAAGTTAAACTCTGACAATCCAGTGAATAATCTGTCACCATGTATTAATTCCAAAACTTTTCCATCCCAACTACTAAATAACTTTGCCAGTCTGATTTCATCTGGAAGACCACCCACACCTCTCTCTCCATCAACTAATGTAGGACACCAAGTTCTCTACTTCATATTCAAACTCTAGATACACTCCCAGATGATTTAACTGGATGAAGAGGTCTCTAAATTGCTTGAATAAGAATCAAAGATCTAGAACTTTCAACGTGGGGGCCTTTGGCAAACAGTCCAGTCTTGAAAGGAATTAACTGTTTTCAAAACTTTTTTTAGTTTTGAAGTCGACAACTTCAAAGTGCTCTCTCAACAGACTTTTTTCATTTTTGCTGTCATGGTTACATTAGGAAACTACAGATACAATTGTTACATAGTAACTTTAAAATATAAATAGAGACGCCTGGCTGGCTCAGTGGCTGAGCATCTGCCTTTGGCTCAGGTCATGATCCTGGAGACCCGGGATCGAGTCCCACATCGGGCTTCCTGCATGGAGCCTGCTTCTCCTTCTGCCTATGTCGCCGCCTCTCTCTGTAGGTCTCTCTCACGAATAAATAAATAAAATCTTTAAAAATATAAAATAAAATACAAACAAATCCCTCAATTACGAATCAAATAAGGAATTGGTAACATTAATGGTCAAGCGACAGATTCGAATTCTGCAACTACCGCCTCAGCTCCACCCCACCTAAATCCCAGGCTAAGAGATCTGGAAGAGGAAAAGCAGTCCTGGAAAAAGTCATCCCACCCATCTCAAACACAGCTCTCCTCTTTGGCAGATAGTAGGAGCTCGGTAACAGAGCTGCTTGACTACAATTCCTAGGGCTGTGCATATATATTACCTTATTTCCATAAATTGCTTTCCCATAGCACTTTACGTGAGCCCAGGGCTTCCAGGCTTATGAAACACTTCCACATGAATCCTCGCCTCCCGATAGGTGGTTCAGAATTAGACTTTCCTGCACGGCCATTAAATGCAAAAGCGCACCATGGAAGCTCCGTGACTTAGGCTCCCGTTGCACTGCTCGGCGTCTCTATTTCGGCCCCTTCCGATTCGCGGTCATTCGCTCTCCCACTTCTGCGCTCCGTAAGGATTCCTAAGGACGCCCTGATCCTCTCCCCGTCCCCAGGCCCAACACAACCTGCACCCTGGAAAGTGCTCCGTGAACACCGCGGTTCTTCCGCCTCGCGCCCGCCCGCGCCCTCCCGGCGGGGCCTGAGCCCCCAGGGTGGCTGCACACGCAGCCCCGCGCCCCCGGCCCCGCCAGTCGCCACCTCCAGGGCCGCAGCGGAGAAGCGCGCAGCCCAGGACGCCGACACTTTGTTCCCCAGTAAAATCCCCCGCAGCACACGGCTGCCCCTTCGCTCGGCCCGCTGGCTCCCTCCGGTTCCTAGAGCGGCGCGGGGGCGGGCGGAGGTGCCGGCGGCGGCAGCTGCGCCCCACGGGGCGGCTGGGGCTGACCCGCGGCTGACCCGCGGCTGACCCGCGGCTGACCCGGAGCTGACCTGGGGCGCCCCCGGACAGCGGGACAGCGGGACAGCGGGGCAGCGCCCCCCGACGTGCGCACCCACGACCCTCACGCGCCGCACCACTGCCCCCCGCGCCCGACCCCGCGCCGCCCGGGACTCGGGTGGGCGAGGGCGCTCCGCACGTACCCGAGGAGGCAGCGGTCGCAGACGACGCCACGACTCCCCTTGCACACCGTGTACGCCAGGGGATCCGAGCGGAAGAGCAGCTCCCCGGGGCGCAGCTGCGCCGACGCGCGCAGCCCGTTTCCCCTGCTGGCGGAGCTGAACTTTTCCACCTTCGGCGGCTCCATCACCTCAGGTCCGCACCTCAGCCGGCCGCCGCGTCCCGCAGCGAGCGCCTCGCGTGCCTCCCGGAGCCGCGCGCCCGCGCCTTGTGCGCACGCGTACGCCCGAGGGGCGGGGCAGGCGCGCGGGCCGTCGGAGCATGCCCAGACGCGGCCGAGGGGAGGCGGGTGGGAGCTGCGCGCGGTCCCCCGCGGCGGCTGGGGTCGGAGCCCGGGGCCGGCCGCCGGGGCGCTCCAGCTACCGCGCAGGGGGGCGGGGGGCGGGTTACACACGCTAACTGCCCCAGCATTCCGCTTTGACCGTTTGTGTGCAGAGAGGTGAGGGAGCAGGGCAGCGAATACGCGCATAGCCTATTCCGAGGTCAGGTGGTTAGCATTTGGCTGTTCCTGCTCCTTTTCTCTCCCGGTGCACAGAGGTGGTGGTGTTGAACCTCTCGAAAGGAAGTTGTGTTGTTTCATTTAAAAGTAAGCTGAAATAAATAAATAAATAAATAAATAAATGAATGAATGAATGAATGAATGAATGAATGAATGTAAGCTGCAGGGGCGCCTGGGTGGCCCAGCGGTCGAGCGCTTGCCTGAGCCTCCTTAGCCTCCGGAATTCTGGGATGGAGTCCCGCTCCTCCTCCCTTGGCCTGTGTCTCCGCCCCTCTGTGTCTCTCCTGAGCAAATAAGATCTTTTAAAAAAAAAAAAAAAAAAAGTAAGCTGCAGACCACATGAAATCTCATAGCTCATTTCATAATTAAATGCCATCACATGTGATGAGAGACCACATGTGATGAGGGAGCACAAGGCAGGCTGAGGACAAAGCGGGAGCTGACACCCCGCACTCCCCGCGGCCCCACTCCTGGGTGGGATGTGTGTGACATTCCTCCGGGAAACTCCCCACTGTCTTCATGTTAATGCTTTGCTAGAGGGGAAAAACAACCCTCACTTGACAAAAGCAAGGCCTCCAGTATCCTGAAGGTCTTCAGATCAAAGTGCTTTCGGATGCCTCCTTTTTCCTTACCTCTCCCAACTCCCAAGCGCCATCAGCCACCCCTCAACCCCAGTGCAGCAGCTCTTTCTGCCCATGAGTCCCATCCCTGTACTTTAATAAAATCACCCTTTTTGGCACCAAGGAGGTCTCAAAAATTCTTTCTTGGCCGTGGGCTCCGGACCTCAACAACATTCTAAAACTACATCACATGCATTTCTTCAGAATAAACACAATATCCTATAGAACTACCATATCAAGAACTCCTGGCGGGGATCCCTGGATGGCTCAGTGGTTTAGTGCCTGCCTTCAGCCCAGGGCAGGCTGGAGTCCTGGGATCAAGTCCCACATCCTGCTTCCTGCATGGAGCCTGCTTCTCTCTCAGCCTATGTCTCTGCCTCCCTCCCTCTGTGTCTCTCATGAATAAATAAAATCAAAAAAGAAAAAAAAAGAGCTCCTGGGTGGCTCAGTGAGTTGAACATAACTCTTGGTTTCAGCTCAGGCCATGATCTCCGGGTCCTGAGATCAAGCCCCACTACTGGCTCCCTGCTCAGCCAGAAGTCAGATTCTCTTACCCCCATCCTAATAAATCATTAAAAAGAAACTATAATATCATTATTGTAGGAAACAAAGGCAGCAGAAGAGAAATTATTAAATTTCATTACTACCTACAGCCCACTGACAAGTCCTTGCAACAGAGAGTGAACTTCCTCTAAGGATTCAGTTTCCTCAATGATAATACTTTGCTAAGGGCAAAAGGAAATTTTTTTAAAGATTTTTTAAAATTTATTCATTAGAGACACAAAGAGAGAGGCAGAGATACAGGCAGAGGAAGAAGCAGGCTCCATGCAGGGAGCGTGACATGAGACTCCATCCCGGTACCCCAGGATTATGCCCTGAACCTAAGGCAGATGCCCAGCGGCCAAGCCACCCAGGCGTCCCAGGGTAAAAGGAAATCTTAGTCCAACCCTCCAGGACCCTATCAGTCTACTTTATTATTTTTTAAAAAGATTTTATTTATTTATTCATGAGAGACAGAGAGAGGCAGAGACACAGGCAGAGGGAGAAGCAGGCTCCATGCAGGGAGCCCGATATGGGACTCGAACCGGGGTGGGACTTGATCCAGGGTCTCCAGGATCACACCCCGGGCGGAAGGCGGCGGCGCCAAACCCCCGAGCCACCCGGGCTGCCCTATCAGTCTACCTTAAAGTACAAAAATTCCTTTGGAAACTTCCTTTATCTCTACTCCCCAAGATACATGTTTGCAATCATTCCCCAAACATATGACCCATCAATATACACCATTGTCTTGGCTCATGGCTAAGTTCTTATTAGACGGGAATAAATGACCTTTTCCAACAACAGCTAGCCTCCCCAAGGTCCTGGAAACCTTGCTTCCAAAATTCCTTAGAGACTTCCATTCTCCCTAACCCCCTCCCAACTTGAAAGGTTGGAACTTTTCCCAACTCGAAACCCCCTCCAACTCAGCCACTCCTCATGACCCCCGTGCAGCTCTTTCTGCTCTTTCTGCCCTGTGTTTTAATAAAACCACCTTTTTGCATCAAAGACAACTCAAGAATTCTTTCTTGGCTATTGGCTTCAAACCCCAATATCTGCTCAATGTGATTACAACCTATAGCCCATTGACAAATACGGAGGGCAGACAGAGTATAACATTCCTTAGGGAAATTCCCAAATGTCTTCAAGTTAATGCTTTGCTCAAGGGGAAAAACAGCCTTAGCTTGACAATAGCAAGGCCTCCAGTATCCTTGTATCTTCCCTAGCATATGAAAATCCTTTTGGAACTTTCCTTATCTTCCCCCCTAATCCAAAAGTATATAATCCTTGCTCCTTACAATTCTTAGGCAGCAGCTCTTTCTGCCCACAGGTCATGTCACTCTACTTTAATAAAACCACTTTTTGCACTGAAGTCAGCGCAAGAATTCTTTCTTAGCCACTGCCTGCGGAATCCAGACACTTCTCAAAAAAACTACATCATCCCTACAAAGATTTTTCTGTGTTAGCAAGTAAAAATGATACTCACTTTGGGAAGCCTGGGTAGCTCAGTTGTTTAAACAACCGACTCGCTTTCAGCTCAGGTCATGATCTCGGAGTCATGGGATGGAGCCCCATGTCGGCTCCGCACTTGGTGCAGAGTCAGCTTGGGACTCATTCCTTCTTCCTCTATCATTTCCCTTGCTCTCTCTCTTTCTAAAATAAAAAAATTTTAAAGCGATATTGACCTTCAGAATGGCTTTTGTAACTTAAAAAAAAAAAAAAAAGATCCAGTCAAAGGTCATGCATTTTCTTTTTCATGACATCAATTCTTGAGATGCCAGGCTAGTTTTGTAAAGTGTTCCACATTTTGTATTTGCCTGGCTGTTTCCTCATGGTATCATTACATTGTTCCTCTATTCCCTGTTTTTCCTGTTAAATGCAGTCTAGATCTAGATACTGGAGTCTAGAGGCTCAATTTGATACAATTTAAGTGTTTTAAGTGTTTTTCAGAAAAACACTCCAATTTATATTGTTCATTTCACATTGCATCACATATCATCTGAATGTGCATAATGTGAGGTTGTCCCACTACTCATAAAATTGAACTCAATCAGGTGGTTAAAGTGGTGACTGCCAGAATTGTAAACTGCAAAGGTACATTTTACATTTGCAATTAGTAACTTGTGGGGTGATTGGGGACCGTAAAATAGCCTGATCTCCATAGCCTGGAAAGGCAGACTTTTGACACTTCCGGAAGTAGTCTAGAAATGGCTGTGGTGTAGTGGAAAGAGTGGTGGGTGAGGATTTCAAAGACATTGATTTGAGTCGCAGTTCTTCCATGTGACTCTAGGTAATTTTTCCAAGCCTGTTTATTAACTTTATGATGAACATGATAATATGTTTTGAAGCGGTGGGAATATATCCTTTGAAAGTATTTTGAAAAACCTTCAAAGTACCATACAAATGTGAAAGGGATAATTATTCTGAGTTAAAACTCCTAAGTCTGTGAGTATAGGATAATGCCTGCATACAGCACCCTACCAGCACCACTAGGATAATCATCTCATGCATTAGCATTAGGTATCATACATAGAATGAACTAAAACAGCATTCACATAATTATTTTTTTAAGATTTTATTTATTCATGAGAGAAACAGAAACATAAACACAGAGAGAAACAGAGACATAGGCAGAGAGAGAAGCAGGCTCCCTGCAGAGGAGCCCAATGTGGGACTCGAGCCCAGGAACCCAGAATCATGACCTGAGCCAAAGGCAGATGCTCAACCACTGAGCCACCCAGGTGCTTCAAGTGTTTACATAATTAACATGTCATAAGGAGTTCCAGAGAACCAGGGGCTAATTCTACCACAGAATATTCCCAATTACTGGGACGCCTGGGTGGCTCAGTGGTTGAGTGTCTGCCTTTGGCTCTGGGCGTGGTCCCAGGATCCTGGGATCGAGACCCACATTGGGCTCCCCTGCCGGAAGCCTGCTTCTCCCCATGCCTATGTCTCGGCCTCTGTGTGTGTGTGTGTGTCTCATGAATAAGTAAATAAAATCTTTAAAAAATATATATTCCCAATTACTAAAGAGTGTGAGAATAGTTCTCAGGGAAACCATTACCCTTGACTCTGTAGTCTTTCCTGTTCTGTGATGTGGATTCACCTACCAGACACGACCCATTTCCCCTGAGATCTTGTTCCTCCTCCCCTTAATTCAGGAAGCCAACTGTCATAAATCTTATAGGAATATCCGATGAGCCACCTCTCACCATGAAGAAAAAAGCAGTATCTCAGAAAACGCTGAAATGAGATACGAAGACCCCTATACCCCTAATTGTTCACCTGGTTGGACATTTCCATGAGAGACACATGGAAATTGTTTAAAATCACCCTTATTTTGTGTTAAAGGAACAAAACCAATGTTGTCTGCTTGCAGCCTCTTCTGCAGCTATGGTGCACGTACAGTAGCATTATGCACGGTAGCCAAAATGCAGAAATAAAGTATCCAGGGCAGCCTGGGTGGCTTAGCTGTTTAGTACCTGCCTTCAGCCCAGGGCCTGATCCTGGAGACCTGGGATCTAGTCCCACGTCAGGCTCCCTGCATGGAGCCTGCTTCTCCCTCTGCCTATGTCTCTGCCTCTCTGTGTCTCTCATGAATAAATAAAATCTTAAAAAAAAAAAAGGAATGAAAGTATCCATCAACAGATGACTAAACAAAATATGGTATATGCATACAATGGAATATTATTCAGCCTTAAAAAGAAATGAAATTCTAATACATTACAATGTGGATGAACTTTAAAAATGTTAAGTGAAATACTTCAGACTCAAAACGATAAATATTGTGTGGCTCCACTTATATGAGGTACCTGGAATGTACAGATCCATAGACAAAATGTAGACGTGCAGTCAACAGGAGCTAGGGGAAGGGGAATGGAGAACTAAGTGGTCAACGAGTATGGAGCTATTATTTGGAACTATGAAAAAGTTCTGGAAATATGTAATGGTGATTTTTACACAACAATGTACCTAATGCCACTGGATTATGCATTTCAAATGGTCAAAATGTTACATTTTATGATATATATATAATCACAATTTTATTTATTTTTAAACTTTTCTTTTTTTTTAATTTTTATGTATTTATGATAGTCACACAGAGAGAGAGAGAGAGAGAGAGAGGCAGAGACACAGGCAGAGGGAGAAGCAGGCTCCATGCACCGGGAGCCCGATGTGGGATTCGATCCCGGGTCTCCAGGATCACGCCCTGGGCCAAAGGCAGGCACTAAACCGCTGCACCACCCAGGGATCCCTATAATCACAATTTTAAAGGGGGCTTATTCCCTAAAGTTGTATAAACCTGAGCCCCACAAAATTAGATCTGTTCCTACCAATGAAATAAGCAATTCCAAAGCAATACAATATGACATCCTATAATAAGAACCATGTATTTGTACCAGGAGGGTTTTTTTTTTTTTTTACTTAAAAAAAGGGATTTAACTATTGCAAAATGCGCTATTGCTTTCCAGAACTCTTAAATGATAAATCATAAACATCAGTTTCCAGTCCTATGCAAAGACCACTCAGAAACTAGAAAGATAGCTGACTCTTAATATTCTTTAAAGTTGCCTGAGAGGGAATGGCTGTGGTTTAAATGTATTTTAGAAACAGAAGCTCAGAATCCCTGGATCCTCCATCCTATCCTGCAACTCAATAAATTATTTTGGTGGTTTCTCTTGTATGAAAATGATAAAAGAGGTTTAAAGAGAAATGGAAGACGTTAAGAGAGGTTCATGATATATGGAGTACAGGTTTTTATACCATAAATAAATAATAAGGAAATCATGAGTAGGATCCCCAAATCTTCAAGTCTTGGAGATGTAATGTTTCTGATGGAAAAAAAAAAAATTTATTTTAAAGATTTTAGGGACGCCTGGGTGGTTCAGAGGTTGGGCATCTGCCTTTGGCCCCAGGGCGTGATCCCAGGATCAGGAATCACATCCTACATCGGGCTCCCTAGGGGGAGCCTGCTTCTCCCTCGGCCTGTGTCTGCCTCTGTCTGTCTCTCATATTCTTAAAAAAAAAAAAAAAAGAAAAAAATTTATTTATTTATTTATTTATTTATTTAATTTATGAGAGAGAGGCAGAGATAGAGGCCGAGGGAGAAGCAGGCTCCATGCAGGGAGTCCTATGTGGGACTCCATCCTGGGACTCTAGGATCACACCCTTGGCTGAAGGCAGGCACTCAACCGCTGAGCCACCCAGGCATCCCTCCAATGAAAATTCTTGCTAAATTTACAGTCAGCTTTCACCAGGAATCTAAATTGGACTTTAAAATATACAAAAAGCAATGCTTTCTTGCCCTACTTGTTACTTTCATATCCTCGCTTCTAATTAGCAGATAAAAAACGAAGAGAGCATAGAAAATTGTGCCTCTATATCCCATAAACCATAATTGAACATTTAAGTTTTATTAGCAAGAGGGTAATTAAATAATATCTATGTTATTACAGAACTATCCAGCAGTTTTAGTAATAAGCCAAATGGACATTTAACCAAAACTTATTGGATTACTTTTTAAGTGTATTATGTGTCTCACTGGGTAACTGGATTCCTCTTTCAAGCCTTAGATTGGTGCAAATAATATAGTTATAAAACACGGAGCTTAAAAAAAAACACCAAAAACCCTTCCTTCAGGGTACCTGGGTGGCTGTTGGTCAGGTGCCTGCCTTTGGCTCAGATCATGATCTCGAGATACTGGGATTGAGCCCAGCATCAGGCTCTCTACTGTCAGAGCCTGCTTCTCCCTCTCCCTCTGCCCTTGCCCAGTTGTGTTCTCTCACTCTCAAAAAAATAAAATCTTGGGACACCTGGGTAACTCAGCGGTTGAGCATCTACCTTAGGTCCGGGGCATGATCTTGGAGTCTCAGGATCGAGTCCCACATAGGGCTCCCTGCATGGAGCCTGCTTCTCCCTCTGCCTGTGTCTCTGCCTCTCTCTGGGTCTCTCACGAATAAATGAAATCTTAAAAAAAAAAAAAAAAAAATCATTTTCTTAAAAAGGAAAAAAAAAAACAGAAAAACAATAAAAAACAAACCTTTCCTACTCATTAATCCAAAGTCTGGGGGTACCTGGGTGGCTCAGTGGTTGAGCATCTGCCTTTGGCTCAGGCTGTGATCCTGGGGTCCTGGGATTGAGTCCCACATCGGCTCCCCACAGGGGGCCTGCCTCTCCCTCTGCCTGTGTCTCTTTCTCTCTGTAATATCTCATGAGTAAATAAGTAAAATATTAAAAAATATATATATAAGGTCCGGGCTTGTGGCTTAGACACCAATCATCACTTCAGGAGTCTGCAAATTTTTAGTAGTTAGGATCATGAGTCATTGTAGTAATGTTGGAATGGGATACTACTGATCAGTGCCTTATAGATAGTATTTATAAGGGCACCTGGGTGGCTCAGTGGTTGTGTCTGCCTTGGCTCAGGGCGTGATCCTGTGGTCTTGGGGTCAAGTCCTCTGGGTTCCCCGCAGGGGGCTTGCTTCGCCCTCTGCCTGTGTCTCTGCCTTTCTCTCTGTGTATCTCATGAATAAATAATAAAATCCTTAAAAAAAAAAAGGTATTTATATTAGGAGTCTTGCAAGTGATACAATTTCATTCCAAACTAGTTTATTTTTTTTTTGAAAAAATTTTTTTTTGAATTTTATTAACCACAAGGGTGAAAGAGCATTGGTTAACTCTAGGTAAGATCATAGTGGCTTAAAATAGCTAGCAGAGCTGAGAGCTTTAGTCATTACAACAGGAGATGCTCAGTGGTACTTAAGAATCTTTTTGTGCATTTGTTTTTGAAATATTGATAACTTCCCAAAAAGAAAATAGATGTTTTTCTCTAGAATATTTAAGAACATAGTCATTGTAAATTCAGGAGTGATTGGGACCAAAATAGGCATGTTCTGTATTAGAAGGATTTTAAAAATGTTTTGTATTATTGTGGAATATTACCATTCAAATATTACCATCCAAATCAAAGGAGATTTGATATGTCTTAGTTAAAATCTAGTAGCTTCTTCAATGATCTAAGAAAACATTCTTAATTCCATTAGGTTCATCCAAAGATCTAACTTCAGATGTTCTTAATAGAACAAAAATCAAGCAACTTTTGAAGAACACAGACTGAAATACTCACTGGAAGTACACTGACTATACATAACAGAATTTAAAGTGAATAACTTAGGATCAATTTAATATTTCATCAAAGACCAACAAATCACAAAATCTTACTACTTAAAATATTTTACTTTCTAAAAAAGTTTAATCCATTTTAAAATTGAAATAATTTCATTGTACAATACTTGATAATATTAATTCAACAATCTGAAAAGTAAAACAAACCACTTAAAATAATTTTAATTTACGGGATCCCTGGGTGGCGCAGCAGTTTAGAGCCTGCCTTTGGCCCAGGGCGCGATCCTGGGGATCCAGGATTGAATCCCACGTCGGGCTTCCGGTGCATGGAGCCTGCTTCTCCCTCTGCCTGTGTCTCTGCCTCTCTCTCTCTCTCTCTCTCTCTCTGTGACTATCATAAATAAATAAAGTTTAAAAAAAATCATTTTAATTTACTTTCTAAGCTTAATAATGTACAAACTCTTGCCCTCCAGGAGGAAGCAAAACTCAACAGTGAAAGTGGAATATTTAAGTTAATATAATGTAAGATATTTGGCCAAAGGGATTTTTTTTTAAAGTAAACTCTACACCCAACATGGATGGGGCGTAAACTCACAACCCTGAGATCAAGACACATGCTCTACTGACTGAGCCAGCCAGGCGCCCTTGGCCAAAGGGATTTTTAAAAAGAAACTTCATCTGGCAATATCCTACAACTACCAGTGCATCTACAGTAGATAGGAATTCAAAACAAAACAAATGCAATCTGATCAAATCCACAATTAACTGAAGTTTTCATTTTATTTTCTGTGAATATAATGGCAGCCACGGTTTTATCCAATTTAGGAAACTATCACCTTCAAAAGAAATTATCTGCTCAATCTGCAAAACAAGAAGAGTTATCTTCTGTTGAAAGGCTGGAAGCTTTTCAAATGTGGTTCTCTTCCATTTGTGCCATAATTTTCAAATATATCAATGGCTCAGGTATGGGCAATCAAGTTCCTACATGATCATTTCTTCCATACAATCATCCAAGAGCCACCTGCAAGATTCTCTGAAATACTCTATAGCTTCAAAAAGCTGTTTAAAGTCTTGAGGATACAGATCTGTTATTTTCATGTCTCCATCTTTCCCTATTTGCTTCAATATAGCTGCTGCATTAACTGGACTCAATAACCTGCAAAAGAAACACAAAGTAAATCTGCTTGGTTCCTTTTTATAACTGCAGTAAATATTGGTAGAGATGGCTTCTATGCCCAACTTAAGATGCTTAATTTATGGATCTATAATTAATCTTATTTGGTTTAAGAGCCTGCATAAAATATGCAGCTTTTACCATTATTTCTAAAGATTCATGGCTTACCTATCACCCAAAGAGCAAATTTGGACTTTTAACGTGTTCTCATCAAGTCTTACACAAAATTCTAGTCTACCATTGCCCTTCAAAATAATTTTTTTTAAAGATTTTATTTATCTATTCATGAGAGACACAGAGAAAGGCAGAGAGAGGCAGAGAGAGAAACAGGCTTCATGCAGGGAGCTCGACGTGGGTCCCACGTCTCCAGAATCACGCCCTGGGGTAAAGGCGACTCTAAACCACTGAGCTATCCAGGCTGCCCCAAAACAATTCTTCTGCCTACCTCTTCCATCTGTTAATTCTCTTTGCAAAGCATTCTTAACTACATTTAGGTCCATGTAATACATCAGTAAGTACAAACAGCAGAAACTGGCATCCAGGAGATGTCAAAGAGGAAATAGGTTTCACCTTTTTATTTAACAATTGCTGGTGATAAATTATAAAGCAAAAAAACTGCCTTATTAATTACCCTAGCAAGAAACCATCAATGAGCCTTTGACAAGAACTTTTAGATTTTGAATGGAATCCTGCTCATAGGTATAAACATATTTTCAATTCAGAGATCGCCAAAGGAATTTTTAACATTTTTCACCATGGTTTATCATATTTACTAGGGCTGCCTTTTTTTTTTTAATTTTTTTAAGGTAGGCTCCACACAGAGCTCGAACTCACAATCCTGAAATCAAGACTTGAACTGAAATCAAGAGACACTCAACCAACTGAGCCACCCAGGTACCCCTAATTTCCTACATTCTTTTTTTTTTTTTTTTTTTTTAAAGACTTAAATTTATTTGAAAGAGAGGGAGAGAGAAAGCACGAGGCAGGTGGAGGGATAGAGAGAAGCAGACCCACGCTAAGCAGGGAGCCCGACATGGGGCTCGATCCCAGGACCCTGAGATCAGGACCTGAGCTGAAGGTAGATGCTTAACTGACTGAGCCACCCAGGCACCCCCTAATTTCCTTTATCCTTGATATTTTCATTCAACATAATCAGTACCACAGGTGATAAGATAAAAAACAGATTAAATTTATTAGACTATTGCCATTCTTAACATTTACTTTTTTAATTTTATTTTTTTTAAAGATTTTATTTATTTATTCATGAGAGACACACAGAGAGAGGCAGAGACAGAGGCAGAGGGAGAAGCAGGCTCCCTGTGGGGAACCGATGTGAGACTTGATCCCAGGACCACGAGATCATGCCCTGAACTAAAGGCAGATGCTCGACCACTGAGCCACCCAGGCGCCCCTTAACATTTATTTTTATACAAATATTGTTCAATCAACAGCTCATTCAGAGTTTCACCTATTCTCTGACAGTACTTTCAAAGACATGGGCTGCTGATTCCAAAGTGCACAGCCCCACGTAAAAGTTACATAGATACCGAGTAGGCAGTAATAGCTATAATTTTTTAAAAGCTTTAGTAGAATTTGGCCCAGGACAGGAGGACTAGGGAGGTATAATAATCTGTGCCTGCTTTGATTTAGGAAATAAAACCACAAAGGATAAGCAGTGAGAAAAGGCAAGATGATGGGTATGTCACCACTGAGGCTCCTTCCATCCTGGTCACTGGCAAGCAGCTAGTTCTCCACCTAAGTTAATCCTGGCCATATACTCTGACAAAGATGAAATAACTGGTAGGCTGTTGTTTTCTCAATGGAAAAAAAATTAAGCTCAAGAGATTATACGGAAAATTGAATTTTATTTTTCTCAAAATGTGCACTGGAGAAGGAACTGTTTTGAAGAAATAGATGCATGAAAACATGGTACCTCACTCTGTTAATCATGATATACAAGATACAGAAAATGGACCTCTAACATGAAGTATAATTCTTACATTAAACTGCCACTTCTGGGATACCTGGGTGGCTCAGTGGTTGAGTGGCTGCCTTTGGCTCAGGATGTGATCCTCGAGTCCTAGGATTGAGTCCCACAACGGGCTCTCCCTGCAGGGAGCCTGCTTCTCTTCCTGCCTGTGTCCCTGCCCTCTCTTGGTGTCTTTCATTAATAAACAAAATCTTAAAAAAAAAAAAAAAAAAAAAAAAAAAAAAAAACACTGCCACTTTTATACTTGCTTTTATTCTTTTTACTTACTGTAAATGGTCCATTAGCTTGAAATTGCGCTTCATAAAACACTGCTTTAACATGAGAAAAAATACATCATAGTTAATAGATGTTAAATTCTCTGTAAATAAATTCTGATGAGGAGTCAGTTGAATTAAACACATGTTTTGTCCTTCGTGTTTGTTTATTTGTTCTAATGGTTTCTGGAGAGAGAAAAAAAATAAAGTGTGTTAGTCATAAATACTGCCAGAAAAAGACATAGTTCATTTACTCATTCAAACTAGCTATTTGAAAAGGCCATCACCACAGATCCTGAGTGTTCTCTGTTCTTGCTAGGTGTGTCAAGAGTGCAAGGCCCTAAAACTACTCTTTACCTGGGCAGTTTTTCAGGGTTGTTTGCAGTGAGCCACCTTGGAGGATGAAATAATGGCTCCCTGCATGGCAAAGAGGAGGCTTGCTTCATATTTGCTATAAAGGAAGTGAAATCCCCTAGTGTTTCTAAGTTGCAATGCAAGGCCCAGCATGTACACCATCCAATTAAGGTACACCCTGTTACCCCATGGGATGTAGGGTAGATAAAGTCCTTCATCTAATACAGGAGTCTACCTTTGGGCAGTATCAATGAAAGAATAACAGCTAATTAACTTTGAAGCAGGGTAAAATCAGATCCCAAATATGATGCTAACACATACTGAGTTTCTTCTATGTTTGAGACACAACCCCAGATCCTAAGGATAAAAAAACATTATTGACTTATATTTTCCCTTTTTTTTTTTTTTAGATTTTATTTATTGAGAGAGACAGCGAGAAAGAGCACGAGCAGGGGGAAGAGGGAGAAGCAGGTTCCCTGCTGAGCAGCTCAATCCCAGGACCCTGAGATCATGACCCAAGTCGAAGGCAGCTGCCTAACCGACTGAGCCACCCAGGCACCCCTTGACTTAACATTTTCACTTGGATATTTAAAAAACTATGGGGTTACAACTATGGTCCGTGGCCTGGCTGTTTTTGTGTAGTTGGATCTAAAATGGTTTTTACATTTGTAAAGGATTGTTAAAATAAAACAAAACAGAACAAAACAACAAAGAATATGACAGAGACTATTATGTGGTCTGCAAAGCATAAAACATTTGCTGTTTGGCCCTTTACTGAAAAAGCTGACCAACCTGCTCTAGTATACAGAACTCTGATTCAGAAAGTATATGCCTTGATATAAAGTTAAGATGTTTTTTTTCCTCTGAAATTATCCCTCAGAAAGCAGAGAGGCCTTCCATTTAAGTCCTCTGGAAATCTCATATAGTGGTAGTGATCCCTTATTACTTATCTAGCTATATATACACAAACACACACATATATGTACATTCACAAACATACATATTTTTAAATATATATACTGTTGTGGAAGATCTATTAGCTTAAAAAATAAACTTTCAATCAATTCCAGTTCTAGTTTTGGATGCCTGCTTGAAGGATTAATCTTTTTTCAAAAGAGGGAAGGTAATAAAATTAAAAAAATATTTAGTAATTATTAGAGAGGGAGATAACCTCAGGCATGAAGTGTCCTATGTTGTTGATAATAAGACTTTTGAAGGGGACTTTATTTTTTTTAATTAATTAATTTATTTATTCATTCATTCATTCATGAGAGACACAAAGAGAGACAGGCAGAGACACAGGCAGAGGAAGAAGCAGGCTCCATGCAGAGAGTCCAACGTGGGGCTCGATCCCGGGACCCCAGGGTCACATCTTGAGCAGAAGGCTGATGCTCAATAGCTGAGCCACCCAGGTATCCCTGAGGAGGACTTTAAAAAATGAGCTGGTAGGGGGTGCCTGGCTGGCTCAGTTGGTAGAGTGTGCAATCTTCCGGGTTGTGAGTTCAAGCTCCAGGTTGGTGACCTAAATTACTTAAAAATAAAACCTTAAAAAGAAAAAGCAAGCAAGCAAGCAAGCAAGCTTGTAGGTAGTTTTGTAGTTACAGATACTTACTCGATAAATAGGGAAGAAAAAACTTTCTTGGTGTTAAATAAATGGCTATTTATATCTTTGAAAAAAATGTTCTGGGGGCACCTGGGTGGCTCAAGTCAGTGAAGCATCTGCTTTGGGCTCAGGTCATGATCTTGGGAACTGGGATCAAACCCCACACTGGAGCCCTAAGTAGGGAGCCTGCTTCTTCCTCTCCCTCTGCCCCTCTCTGCTGCTCCTGCTCTCTCTCAAATAAATAAATAAAATCTTTTTTTTTTTAAAGTAAGAAAAAAAAATTTCAGTGATAAAAAGATGGCTTCCAAAAAGTGGAAAACCCCAAACAACTTGGATGGAAATAAGAATTATGTGCTCTAATGAATGATTAAATGTCTCAAGTGCCTCTGTAGCAATTATGAACATGCTGATATCAGAGATACAGGGTGGAATATCTGAATAAAATTCTCTCATGAAACATGACGTCTGGTTATCTCCTCTTCATCCCTGAAGTTTTTTTTTTTTTTTAATAAATTTTTTATTTATTTATGATAGTCACACAGAGAGAGGCAGAGACACAGGCAGAGGGAGAAGCAGGCTCCATGCACCGGGAGCCCGACGTGGGATTCGATCCCGGGTTTCCAGGATGGCGCCCTGGGCCAAAGGCAGGCACCAAACCGCTGCGCCACCCAGGGATCCCATCCCTAAAGTTTATATATTTAATTTGGCCAAACACACCATTTTAAGCGTTAGTTCTTATAACTAAAAAAATGAGCAAGTGTCTTATATACAGGATTGTTCACTCTAGGGACATTTGTAAGTAAGTTCCTAATGGTCTTAAGGCAAAATATATTACTCTGATTCTATTCTATGAGGCTACAAAAATATGCTTATGAAGAGTGAAATAGAGCTAAAATCTCAGTGATCATAACAATGACTGATTATTGAAAAGTCAGACCATCTCTAAATTGGTCATTTCTTTTTTTTCTTTTAGTGGCAGGAGTGAGGGGGAAAAAAAAAAGTAAGTAGGCAAATGAGACTTCAGGCTGAACTATGCATCATTAGCATTTTATCCTGAAGTGAAACTCTGGATTATTTTTTAAAATCTAGCTACTTTATTCTGATTTTGCTATGTGTATTCCTGACATAAAGTAAATGGAGGATCACTTTATAACATTATCACTTTGGTTTTATAGAAAGAGGAAAAAAATAAACAAACAAAAGCCCCACCCTGAGGGTAAGAAACAAGACATACCTGTTGATGAACTCCATCATTATAAATAGTAATATAACAGATTTCTGAGTATAAAATTGCATCTTTAGCTCATCAAATTAGATGTACCCTAAGATGACTGTATTTTCTAAATTTGAGATGTATGTTCAAGAGATGGAAGTCAAATTCTGTTTAAGATATGACTATGCTAACTAGTATCCACTGTTTAACTAGCTGAAAATTATTACTCTTTTCCAAAATAATTTGAATTTATTAAAAGCAGTTAAGGTATGTTTAAAGAACATTTCCAAACATCCTAAAATTAAAAATCTAAGTAAATACAGAATACCAAAAAATCTTAAAGAAAATAGGATGTTCCATTTAGAGGGAAAAAGGCAAGGGTATTCATTCATTCTTACCTTATTCTTCAGATCATCCAGTCGCCCACGTTGGCCATATACGCCAAATGAGGACCAAGGCTCCTTAAGGGAAGGTAAATGAAACCAAAATATTTCTTTTAGTTCTCTTTAGTCAAAGTGCCCTAAGTTACTACTGCCTTTGAGCAACAAAATGAATCAAATCCAAGTCACTATTCTACTCGGACTTAAGAAAAACAACATGGGATAGTTAAACCATAAACTTCCCTCTTCTCTCTCCGTGCTCTTAAAAAAAAAAAAAAAAAAAAAAAGATGAGAATCAAAGGTCTATCCAGATATTGCTATTTCTCTTACTTATTTAGATAAAGTGGCATCCTAATGTAATTATGCAAACAGGTCCTTAAGATAGTTTAACAGCTAAGATTTGCATATTAGGGTCACAGTCAGGTTAGGAGCCACTGGATCAACACTGACATTAATCAATGGCACAAGTCAAAACAGAGCCTTTGAAAATAAATACTGCAGAACAAAGAAAAGAGAAGATTCTCCAGAAAGCTAAAGTCCTCATGAAGCTTTATGAAGACACTAGCCAATAGCCATGAGGGGAGGAGGCCCAGATAAAAAGCCAATAGAATGAGAGATCACTGAGGTAAGAAAGGATTTTAGGGACATGGAGAACAGCAATACAAACATTACAGTATACAGGCAGGGGCAGTGCTGTGAATCCTAGGGTGAAAGATTTCTGGGAAGACAGAAAAACAGTAGGAACTCGACAGATACTAAAGACAAGGAACAGAGAGCCAATCTGATAAAAAAAAAAAAAAAAAAAAAGAGAAAGCCAATCTAAGAACCTCATGTACTAGAGGAAAACAAACAGAATTGGCACAAAAGCTAAAATCAAATGGATAAACTTCTAACAACTAAGTATGCATGGGCTTAATGTGTTGCTAGACGACAGCAGTAATGGGATGACAGGGACATACACAAGGCAAATTAAGAAGTGAAACCATCAGGTCCCTAGAAGTACAAGGGCTCAGCAAATATGTAAACATACATCCAGTAAAAATTCTACTAAAATAAAAAAGTGAAAGACCAAATTATTACATGAGAGAAATAGTGTTTATCAGTTTTGTCTTCACTCTGGCCCTTTGCTATGAATATAGCAGCCATTAGTCATATGTGGCTATTGATACCTGAAACATACCTAGTCTGAATGGAAATGTGCTGTTAAGGGTAAAACACACATTGGACTTCAAAGGCCCCACACATTTAAAAAAAAGTTATGTAATAACTAATTGTAAAATACTGACTACACACTGAAATGATATATTTTTTTAAGATTTTATTTATTTATGAGACAGAGAGAGAGAGAAAGAGGCAGAGACACAGGCAGAGAGAGAAGCAGGCTCCATGCAGGGAGACTGATATGGGACTTGACCCTGGGACCCCAGGATCACACCCTGGGCCAAAGGCAGGCACTAAACTGCTGAGCCACCCAGGGATCCCCTGAAATGATATTTTAAATCAAGAAGATTAAAAAAGACATATTAGCATTAGTTTCACCTGTTTCTTTTTTACTTTTTATAAATGTTGCTATGAAATATAGCATTACATGTAAAGTTATACGTGTGGCTCACATATTTCTATTAGCTGACTCTGATTTTGCCTAAAGAAATAAAGTACGAAGGGGAATGCTCTCTAGTGAGGTTTTAAGTGGCCATTAAAAACTTAGGAAAAGAGGATGCCTGGGTGGCTCAGTGGCTGAACACCTGCCTTCGGCCCAGGGGAGTGATCCTGGAGTTCTGGGATCGAGTCCCGCATCGGGCTTCCTGCATGGAACCTGCTTCTCCCTCTGCCTGTGTCTCTGCATCTCTCTCAGTGTCTCTCATGAATAAATAAATACAATCTTAAAATAGATATAAACCTTAGGAAAAGGGCTCCTAGGTGGCTCGGATGGTTCAGTGTCTGCTTTGGGCTCCTGGTCCGCAGGAGGGAGTCTGCTTCTCCCTGTCCCTCCCTGTTCTCATGCTCACTCTCTCACTCTCTCAAAATTAAAAAACAAAACGAAAAAGACAACTTGGGAAAAATGTCTAGTGACAAGAGAAAAAAAAAACTTATCATTATCTATTAGCTATTAAGTAAAAAAAGATAAGATACAAAATAATATAATCTCTATAACTTAAAGAAAAAAAAACATAGGAAAAATAAAAGGCTACAAATAGGCCACAAATGTCAATAGTGACCTCTGGGTAGTGGAATTATAGTGATGAGTTTTTAAAATTCTTTTCTTCTTCCTTCCTTTCTTATGTCTCGTATTTTTACAATGAGTGTGTTATTATTTTTATAATCAGAGAAAAACATAAATATTTGTGGCAAAAATATAAGCACGAAGTTACCTTGCTCTGTTATCTTCAATAGCTGGGAAAAATAATAAAATGAATTTTTAATTTTTCTCCATTTACTGGTCACAGAAATGTAGCCTCTTTAAAAAACAAATGAAAGTTTGTTTTTTAAAAACAAAATGAAGTTCGGGGTGTGGGAGGATGGAGTAACTGGATGACGGGCATTATGAAGCACAGGTGATGGAATGAGCACTGGGTGTTCTACACAACTGATGTATCACTGAACTCTACCTCTGAAACTAATAATACACTATATGTTAATAAACTGAATTTAATTAAAATTTTAAAAAATTAAAAATAAAAACAACTTATCTCTTGCATTTAAAATTTAGAAGGATTTTACTTACCACATGCAGAAGCTTAATCTTACAGGCTACTTGCCAGAGCACACTTAATACTTGATACAAGTGTGGAGTTTCAGGACTTGCCACCAGTTTCTAGTAAAAGAAAATAAGTTACAGGTTTATATAACTATAAGCAATAAAAATGAAATTCCGAATCTTAAAATACCTTAAGAGTATTTAAAAATTAAAGGAAATTAGAAATGCAACATCTTAACCATAACTATTTCTTTTTTTTTTTTTTACCATAACTATTTCAAAAAAGAGAAAAACTTTTTTGAACTTTCATACTAAAATACATCATCACACTTACAATGTGTGTGAAACTGATTTCCTTTAGCCATAACCCCGATCAGGGTAAAATCTCATTAAAGAAATAATGAAACCCTCTGTCTCTCTCATGAATAAATAAATAAATCTTAAAGAAAAAAAAAATAATGAAACAAAAACATAGAATTCCCATGGAGAAGCACAAGTGTGTATCAGAAGTATGTATCAGGTGGGCTATTAAATTTTGAGACAAGAATTGTTCAGGTTGACATTTGAGGGATGTGTGGTTTTCTCAGTGAATGAAAGAGCAGTACACAGAGGAAAACACGTATGAAAAGGTCCATGGTATTAGTACCAGAACATTTCCCTAGTAGCAAAGTAAAACCTGATGAAGCATTTCCAGTTTCTGTTCTTTCAATTTTTCATGTACATAACGTATGTACAGCCTCAAGGTTCTGAGTCCCCTTCTCTTTCCATGGATCGTCACTATTTCCTTACTGAGTCTTGGTGAATAAACCACTCTTTCATTTCTTGCTCCACTATCCTAACACATAACTCTGATGTACAAGTAAACATCTATTACAATGGATTACAAGATTAATAATATGAAGCTTTCTGAGCAGCAAAGAAACAGTACTCTCCAGACTCTAGACACTACTCTCAGAAGGCCCTTCAATTTCAGAGAGTAGTCTAAAAACCCTAACTATTCCTGTGAGAGTCAATACATAAATTCAGCAAAGCTGCAGAATATAAAAATAATACACAAAAGTCAAGCATATTTCTGTATACTAACAATGAATAATCTGAAAAGTAAAATTAAGAAAACAACTTTGTTTATAATAACATTAAAAAGAATAAAATACTTAGGAACCAATGTAACCAAGGAAGGGGTGCCTGGGTGGCTCAGTGGTTGAGCATTTGCCTTTGGCTCAGGTTGTGATCCCTGGGTCCTGGGACTGAGTCCCACAGTGGACTCCCAGTGAGGAGCCTGCTTCTCCCTCTGCCTGTGTCTGCGTCTCTCTCTCTCTCTCTCTCTGTGTCTCTCATGAATAAATAAAATCTTAAAAAAAAAAAAATTTAACCAAGGAGGTTGAAATACTTGTACGTTGAAATACTCGTACACTTAAAACTGTAAAACGCTGATGAAAGAAACTAAACATAAATGGAGAAACAACCTATGTTCACAAACTGGAAGACTGATCAATGTTAAAATGTTTCAACATTACCCAATGTGATCTACAGAGTCAATGCAATCCATATCAAAATCCCAACGATGTTTTTTCTCACAAACAGAAAAACCCATCCTAAAATTCATATGCAATCTCAAGAGACACTGAAGAACCTAATGTAATAAAATAGCCCAGAAACAGATGCTCATGTGTATAGTTAAGTGATGTTTTGACAAGAGTACCAAGGCCATTTGATGGGGAAAGAGACAGTCTTTCCAATAAAAGATGCTGGGAAGGGGATCCCTGGGTGGCGCAGGGGTTTAGCGCCTGCCTTTGGCCCAGGGCGCGATCCTGGAGACCCGGGATCGAGTCCCACATGGGGCTCCCTGCATGGAGCCTGCTTCTCCCTCTGCCTATGTCTCTGCCTCTCTCTCTCTCTCTCTCTGTGACTATCATAAATAAATAAAAATTTTAAAAAAATTTAAAAAAAAATAAAAGATGCTGGGAAAACTGGATACTCATGCAAAAGAACAAAGTTGGACCCTTACCCAACACCATATTAAAAAAAGTAATTCAAAATGGATCAAAGACTAGAATATAAGAGTTGAAACTATAAAACTCTTAAGAAGACAAGAAAAGCTTCATGACCTTGGATTTGACGGTGATTTCTTAGCTATGATACTAACGGGACAGGCAGCAAAAGACAAACTAGATGTCATCAAATTAACAACTTTGAGAATCAAAGGACACAATCAACAGTATAAAATGGCAACCCACAGATGGGGAGAAAAAAAATTTACAAATCAAATACCTAAGCAGGGATTAATACTGAGAATATATAAGTAACTCTTAAAACTCAACAGAAAAAAAAAAACCCAAAGAAAAGGGCAAAGGACATTCCTCCAAAGATGATATATAAATGGTGTATAAGCACATGAAAAGATGTCCAACATCATGAATCTAATCAAAACCACAATGGGATACTATCTCACAGCACTACAACAGGCACTATAAAACAACAGGAAAGAAGTGTTGGACTGAACATGGAGAAACCGGAACTCTTGTGCGTTGTTGGTGGGAATACAAAATGGTAAAAACACTACAGAAAACTGAAGAGTGGGCCCTTAAAAAATCAAAAAATAGAAAAAAAAATTTAATAGTATTGAGGTGCCTGGGTGGCTCAGTGCATTAAGCGTTTGCCTTTGGTTCAAGTCATGGTCCTAAGATCCTGGGATCAAGCCTTATATTGGGCTCCTCACTCAGCGGGGAGTGTCCTTAACTCTCTCCCTCTACCTCTCCCACCTCTCATGCTCTGTCTCTCTCTCAAAAATATATAAAATCTTAAAAAAAAAAATTATTGCCATATGGTTCAGCAATTCCACTTCTGGGTAAATAGCCCAAAGTACTGAAAGCAGGGACTGGAAAAGATCTGCACACCAAATCTCACAGCAGCATCATTCACAGTAATAAAGTGGAAGCACCTCATATGCCAACTGACAGATGAATGGATAAACAGAAGGTGGAAGGCATGTGTGCCTATGTGCATTATGTGCTTGTGTGTAAATATACGTACAGCTAGGCAATGACCTATTTTTCTACCTTAAAAACTGAAATTCTAAAAAAAAAAAAAAAGAAAACCGTAATTGACATATGCTAGGACTTGCACGAATCTCCAAAGCATTAGGCTAATTGAAGCCAGTCAGACACAAAAGTGCGACATTCCATGACTCCAACAGTGACAAAGTACCTAGAACAGTCAAACTCACAGCGATAGAAAGTAGAAGAAAGTTTACCGGAGGCTCAGGGGAAGGGGAGGTAATGTTTAATTTAGTATGGAATGATAAAAATGTGCCAAGAAGGGCAGCCCTGGTGGCTCAGCGGGTTAGCGCCACCTTCAGCCCAGGATGTGATCCTGGAGACCCGGGATCAAGGCCCACATCAGGTTCCCTGCATGGAGCCTGCTTCTCCCTCTGCCTGTGTCTCTGCCTCTCTCTCTCTGTGTCTTCCATGAATAAATAAATAAAATCTTTAAAAAAAAAAAAAATGTGCCAAGAAGAGCTAGATGGTGGTAACAGTTGTACCACAATTTTAATATACTTAATGTCACTGAACTACACACTTAAAAAGTTAAAATGGTAAATATTATGTCATGTATATTTAACCACAAAGACTAAAAAATCAAACTCAAAAATTACAGAAATTTAAAAACAATGTCATGAGCTCAAATTAAAATACAGATTAAGACCATTCAGAGAAGATCACAGCACTCTTTCAAAACAAAAACTAATCAGGTATTTGTTAATAACCTACCTCATATTCCCTTTCAGTAATAAACATATTTAGTTGTACTCGTCCATAACTATATACAGAAGTTGAGGAATATAGGTCATATAAAAGTTTCCAAAGTATCTTTTTCTCATTTTTTGCTGGGAAAATTCCAACTACTCTTAGTGGAGTATCTGTTAGGAATACAAGCAAAAATATTTGAATAAATTAAAACTTTTTTCCTAAAATCACATTTTATTGAGTCAAACTAAGTTTTTTCTTTTTTAGATAATGAAGGTAACATACATTTTTTATTAAATGGTTAAAAAGAAATTAAGTCATCATCCAAATGATGTCTAGATTCCATGTGCCATTCTTTTTCATGCTTTCACTATTGTTTTTCCCAAATTATCTCCTTTCAGCATTCCCATAAATGCAGCTGGCATGTTTTCAAATCCTTCAATGATGTATTCGTGGTACTGGATTTTACCCTCTATGACCCATGTCAGCAAAAAAAGCCTTTCAATCTGGCGGACCTCTCCTTGCCAGCGATAAACGATGAACCCTTCCAAGCAGAGCTGCTGATAGATAATATTCTCTTGGGGTGGGCCTGGGGGAAGTGGGCGAGTACTATTATACCTCATGATGGCCCCACAAATAGAAATTCTTCCAAATTTCTTCATCTGGGGAATAACAATGTTTGAAAACTTTCCACCTACATTATCAAAGTAACAATCATAACCATCAGAAAAGGCTTTTTTCAGTTTCTTCCAAAGACTCCACGGTTTTGTAGTTAAAAGCAACATCATATCCAAGCTTTTTAAGGTACCCAACCTTTTCATCAGACCCTGCTGCTCCAACAACTTTGCAGCCCTTGAGCTCAGCAATCTGCCCCACCACAGAGCCCACTGCCCCTGCTGCTGCATTAACCATCACTGTTTCTCCACCCTTCACATCACAGATGTCAAGGAGGCCAAAGTAGGCCATTAGACCTGTCATGCCAATTGTTCCCAGAGCCAAAGACCCTGGTACCGTGTCCGGCCACTCTGCAGGCAGCTTTCCAGATCTTTCCCATCAGAAATACAGTGCAATGTCCAGCCTGGAGAAGCCACTACCACAGTTCCTGCTGGGAAGGCTGAGTTTTTATTTTTCACAACTCTGGCCACTTGCTGCCCTATCATCATATCACCCTCCTTCAACCTTTTGGCTGCCACTCTCATGTTAAGGATCCACAGTAAGGAACAAAGCTTCCAGCAGGACCTCTCCATTTTTTAAGGACAGGAGTTCAATTGTCTTTAACTCAAAGTTACTATGTATGAGTAGGGCTGCCTTCAAAGTGCTTCTTCAGAATCCAGCTCTTAGCATGAACCATCCTGAAGTTCAAAGAGTCCACAGGTTCCACTACAGAGAAAGAGGAGGAGGTTGGGGTTGTCGAGTCAAACGTTAACAAACTATATTAAGTCAATTAAAACTAAGCCTGGGCATCTTTCCTTGATAGGCACATGGCTTCTGTGGAGCTGCTCTGACCCTGGCTATGTGAGAGGAAAGCCAGTCAAGTGAAGAGCGCCCACCCAATAAACTGCATCATCTATACAGGATGCGGATCCATTCGGTAGACAAGCTGTACTGCTGGAGAAAGCTGGCAAATTATAAGCTATTTGCTGCAGTGAGTGACAAAAATTACCTTCTGACCAAGGAACTGCTGCTATTCCCAAATGCTGAAAAAGTGTTTCTGAAATCATAATGGGTGGTTTTACTATTCCAAAATTTCTAGGATCCATTTTAAAGAAGTCACAGTAGATCACTTCTAGTTCTCCATCCACCTTTTTTCGCAGGGACTAAAGAGATAAAGAGATAACGTGTTCAAAATTGTCAGTTATGCATACTTTGTACCAATTCAAAAATCTACTTTAAGATATTTACCCCAAAATTTAAGAGTTAAGAGAAATTAATGCCTGAAAAGTGATGAAAATACGCTACTACTAAGAAAAAGCCCAAAAAAACAAAAAAGCCTTCAACCAATTCTTATTCTTTTGCTATCTCTATATCGATGGCTTCAATTGTTCAAAAAGTGTCCACACACTAATCCGATTGCTTAATGGAAGCTGCCTGGGGGACTGGCAGCGATTCTAAGATCACACCTGGGCCCAGGCAGAGAGCTGCAACCTGTCTGCAGGTAGTGGCAAAATGCTTCATAGAAGAGGAAAACGATAAAAATATTAAAGTGAAAGGCAGACAGTCCTTTTTTTTTTTTACTAGAAGAGTTTAAGGAGTCCTTTCCCAAATGAACGTGGCTATACTCATTGTGTAGATCACCTTCTATTTTCCCCTGGGTTTTTCATTTCTGTTTTCTAAAGACAGAAGCACTATAGAGGGAAAGCTCCTTGTCTGCTGGAAGAGGTCTGATATACCTCAATCTTTTCACTGCCCCAATGTGCTCATTCTGCCGTAGCACTGGAGATCTCAGTAGTGAGAGCAAGGTCAGCTACAGACTCCATAAAACTTAATTTGAAGTTGTAAAAAAAATCAAATAGAAGAGGGCACAATGTGACTTGATATGCATTTTGAGGTTCTCATGCACAGAAAATTCTATTGGTATACATCAAGGTTTCAAGAATTTGCAATTTAAACTCATGAAATAAAAACCCTAATTATTCTTAAGTGTTTGATTTCAATCTAAATATTACTCTATTTCTAAATCTAGTAAATTCTAATAATCATTTTTGTGAAGATCCTTAAGAAAGACTAGGGAAGGAACATACTGGGGTAGAAATCAAATATTTTTGACCCTGTTAATTTTGAGATGCCTATTGGGTGAACCAAGTGGCAATGCCAGGTGAGAATCTGTAGGCCTAAATTGGGAGGTCAGTGCAGTGGTCCAGGCTAAAGACATACATTGGTGAGGACTTGGCTTGTTGAAGGTTATTAAACCCAGGGGTGCAGATGAGGCCCCCTAGGGAGAAGCACAGAAGGCCTGAGGATTGAATAACTCCAGAGTCCACAAGAAGCTGAAAATAAGCCAACAATGTAAAGAAAGCCAGAGTGTGGCATTATGACAGAGAAAAAGAACACTCACTTGATGTATATCTTTTTTCTTTAAAGGATTTATTATTATTATTATTATTTGAGAGAAAGAGAGAGAGCACGTACAGGGGGAGGGGGAGGGCGGTAGCAGAGGGAGAGGTAGAAGCAGATCCCCGACGTCCCCCCCCCCGCAGGGAGCCCAAGGGGGGGGGGGGGACTGGATCTCAGGACCCTGAGATAAGAGTTGAGCCTAAGGCAGACATTTAACTGACTGAGCAACCCAGGTGCCCCTCACTTAATGTGTATCTTAAAAACATATTATACTGAAATTCTTACAAATTGTTCTACGTATAGCAATAAAATAACCTCACGGGTTACTCAAGAGTCATATTTTTAAATATAATAATGATTAAATTATTATGACATATTTTAATAGTCTATTAAATTATCATGACTATTAAAATATAACAGTCATAATAGTATTATGACTATTAAAATATAATAGTCATAATAAATATGATTAATATTTAATCTTAAACTAAGAAAAGCTAATGAATTTTGTTTGATAGGAGTGTAAGAGGAATGCATACATTAAGACTTTGTTATGCACATTTTTTGCTTTTGTAATGTCACATACCATGCTATAATGATAATAATGATATGACAGCCAGAATTCTAAAATAATTCAATTCTAGGGGTAGCCTGGGTGGCTCAGCGGTTTAGCGCCGCCTTCAGCTCCAGGGTGTGATCCTGGAGACCCTGGATCGAGTCCCACATCAGGTTCCCTGCATGGAGCCTGCTTCTCCCTTTGCCTGTATCTCTGTCTCTGTCTCTCTCTGTGTGTCTCTCATGAATAAAGTCTTTAAAAAAAAAATAATTCAATTCTACAATAGTGAAATCACAGTTAAAAACTTGATTGCGTTTAGGATTCAAAAACAGTACAATTTATCTTATTTAATTTAAATAGCAACAAGAGGGGCTCCTGGGTGGCATAGTTGGTTAGCGTCCCACTCTTGTTTATGTCTCAGGTCAGGATCTCAGGGTCATGAGATTGAGCCCCATGTCAGGCTCCACACTCAGCAGGGAGTTGGCCTGTGATTCTCTCTCTACCTCCCCATCTACCCCTTCCCCTGTCACCCCTGCTCGCTTGCTCTCTCTAAAATAAATAAAGGCTTTAAAATAAAAATAAATTGCAGTAAGATCGTATACAAGTGGGTATTAAGGTCTCTAGTTTATGTATGAAAAAACCAAAGTCAAGCAGGTTAAGTTACTTAATTTCCACTTCACTGTTAAGTGAAGCTGTCTGCTATAACGTAGCAGATTTCACTAAAAAAACCCATTTGGATAATGTTTTCACTACATGCAACTGTATCTGACTATACCGAACCTTTCTTGCCTCTGAAACACTAAATCCAGAGTTAATGAAGTCCCATTAACCTAGATTCTATGTTGAGGAAACAGAGGCATCCCAGGGAACAAATCTCAGAACTCAATCTTTCAGTTCAATCTTTCAGTCAGTCATTCAACAAGCATTGACACTACCATACTTACTGGACTAATGTTCCAGTCACTGGGGATAACAATATATTTATAGCATGATCCTCAAAAGTGATTCTATAAAAGTAAACTGTGTTCTTAATTTTCACTTTCCTACATATTCAAAGATAGCTGACTGAGCAACAAATTATTTTTAGAAACAAAGGATACCTGCAAATGTGGAAGAAAATTTCTGTTACTTTCAAGGGCAATCACTTTGGCCTTGCTTTTAAGTAATGCTTCAGTCAGAATCCCAGGACCTAGTGTTATTAACAGAACAAAAAGATTTATTTGCAAAAGAAAAAAAAAATTCTTTGCATATCGACTAAAGCAGACATTTTACCTGTATTACCTAATTTTGATCCTCACAACATCCTCAAAGTAGATATCACACTGCTATTGACATGTAAGAAAACCGGGGATTGGATAAAACCAGTGGACTCCAACATCACAACTAAGTGCTGCTGTGCTGCTTGGCTTTGAATCCACCGTGTCCAAGCCAAGCCAAGCCAAGCCAAGCCAAGCCTGCCTGTGTTCTTAATCACAATGTTTCACTAGGTCTCAGCAAAACAAAGATGCCTTTAGCATACCACGCATAGGCGGGCTACACAGAAACTTTAACCATGAAAGATACTGCCAAATCGAAACAGAACTGACTCGTGACACCCAGTGCTGCTTTAAGTAAGTATTTTTCAGTTTGGGGAGTGCTAGGCTCTTGACCTTCGAGTTCTAAGTTCGAGCCCCACGCGGGGTAGAGAGATTACTTAAAATCTCCCCCCCAAAAAATGTCTTTTTCAGAACGTCTATCTATACATCTTACATTCTCTAGGAGGAGTATGTAAAAATACAGGTTCTTGCCAGGGGTGGGAGTGGGGGTGGAGCGGGGGTCGTGCAAGTATCTGGAGGAGTCGGCAAAATCCAGGAGCAGGCGGAGCGCCGCAGACATCGCTCCCGCGTGGGGATCCCAACAGACCGCCCACCTGCTCCCGGGCGCCGTCGGGGGGGGGGGGGGGGTCGGCAGGAGTGACTGTATCCAGGAAGCGCAGCCCCGACGCACTCACCTGGATTGCACTCCAGCAGGAGCTTGTCGGGGGTTTTCCTTTCGTTCTCCAGAATATGCGCCAAGGTCGTGGCCAGTTTCGGACTGGTGATGTAGCTCCTGGGCTCTGAGCGGCACCTGGGGAACCAGGACGGTGAGTCCTTGAAGCCCTCCGTGGGCACCAGCTGCGGGTGGAGGTCAGACAGGGCCCGGCGGTGCCCGGGGCACACGCCCGCCCGCCTCGCCGCTCCCGGCCCCAGAACGCAAAAGCGCCCCGCGCCGGCCAAGGCTGACAGCGCCAGGCGCGGGGACAGCCCCGCCGCGGGGACCGACATCCTCACTCTCCGAGG
Organism: Canis lupus baileyi; assembly: GCF_048164855.1. Lineage (NCBI taxonomy): Eukaryota > Metazoa > Chordata > Mammalia > Carnivora > Canidae > Canis > Canis lupus. The sequence continues at coordinate 44,209,858 of NC_132843.1, read as the reverse complement.
TCTGCGCCAGCGTAACGGGCGAGCGTCACATCGCGGGCGAGCTCCGTGCAGAGCCCCCACCCCCACCCCCACGTGCCGCTGGTCCCCACCACCCTACTAGGCCCCGCGCGACTAGACGCCGCACACTGCGCATGCGTACGGTCCCCCTTCCTGCCACTTCCCTCACTTCCGCTTCCGTCCGGGCGAGCCGCCCCGGGATTGCGAGTGGACGGACGAGGAGGCCGACGGACCATCCGGGTTGCTTCTGGACCAGTACTCTATGGTTGCGCTTCCTCTCTAGCCGTCCGAGCTCTATGCTCCGCGGTCGCTGGCCGCCCGCCGCCAGCCGGCCAGCGGGGAAGGGTGCGCAGAGGGAGGCGGGGCGGGAAGGCTAGAGGTGTCTCCTCCACCCGCGCGGCGGGAGACCCGAGCCGGCTGGGTGACAGCTCTTCGGCCGCCATGTCAGCCAGCGGGAATGGGAACAGAGCGGGCGCCCGGCCGTAGCCCCGCGTTCGCCTCCGACTCGCAGGTGAGGAGAGGAGGAGCGGGCGCGGGCGGCGGGCGGCGGGCGGCGGGCGGCGGGCGGCCGCGGCGGGAAGCCCCCCTCCCCGCCCCCCGGGACCCCTGGCTCCTCCCCCGGCGCCGCGCGCAGCCTGGGTGCTCCGCGTGCCCTCCGGGCAGCCCGGTGCCCTGGACTCGCTCTCCACCCGGGGCCGTCGTCCCTCCGCCCTCCGCCGCCGCCGCCCGGAGGCTCCGGTCCTCACCCCCGGGCCAAGGCTCTACCTTCATTGTTGTGTGTAACTTGCGCGTAGGGAAGATTTAAAGTTAAGGGGTTTGACGTGGAGGTTGGAAACCTTTAAACGGGTTTGTCCGCTTAGGACGGCGGCGACCTGCGGATGCTCAGGCTGCTGCCGGTGCAAACTTAAGTCGGACGCGGTGTGTGCGCTGCATCCCGGAGCCCCGCTCCCGAGACTCCAAAAATAGGCTGCAGAGGACGGCGCTGCCCGCGCCTCTCCCCGGGGCAGCGCGCGAGGCGAGGCTCGGGGCCGGTGTCGGGGGCAGGGAGCTGCGGCCCGCCGACACCCCTTTAGAATATGCACGGTCCTTTCTGCGTACTGACTCCAGCGTCACGGAGCTGGGTGTTTAAATGCAAGAGCAAGGGGTTTCGAAGCGATGCTGTCCTCTGCCCGAGGAAATCGGAAGAGGGTACTCAGCTGGTGAACCTCAAAATGGATCAAGAAATTGACAGCCACAAATTTTATAATGGCTTTTTGGGCATAGAAAGTATCTCGCCAACTGTTGGGGAAGCCCTGGGGACTCCTTGGTCTAAATGTCCACAAATTCTTTTTTTTTTTTTTTTAATGGTTTCCCCATTGACAGTTTTCTAGAAGTGACTGGCCCGGTCCGCACACCTGAGAAAGCTTTTCACTTCCATTCTTGAAAGAGCTGTCTCCTGCTTTACCCTTTTAATAATATATTCATGAATTCAGAAATACAATTCCTTTTTTTTTTTTTCCTTAAACGACGGGGGGGGCGAATATTTTAAAATCAAATAAATAAGAAAGATTTCTTATGATAGAGAAATAAATGATTTGCCTCTAGAAATGTGTTTTTTGTTTGTTTGTTTTTTTAAGATTTTATTTATTGGGACACCCGGGTGGCTCAGCGGTTGAGCGTCTGCCTTCAGCCCAGGGCGCGATCCTGGAGTCCCGGGATCGAGTCCCACGTCAGGCTCCCTGCATGGAGCCTGCTTCTCCCTCTGCCTGTGTTTCTCCCTCTCTCTGTGTCGCTCATGAAAAAATAAATAAAATCTTTAAAAAAAAAAAAAAAACACTGTTTAAAAAAAAAGATTTTATTTATTTATTCATGAGAGACCCAGGCACAGGGAGAAGCAGGCTTCTTGCAAGGAACCCGATATGGGACTCATGGGACTCGATCCCACGTCCTGAGCCGAAGGCAGATGCTCAACCATTGAGCCACCCAGGTGGCCCTGTGTTGTGGATTTCTCGCTTTTAAAATACATTTCTAAAAATATTGAGGTATTTATTTTAAAATAATGTTTTCTTATTTCATAAGGTTTGTGGTTGCCTACTCACCCCCAAAGAAACTGGTGTTTCTGATTTTGCCTTTGAGTTGTGGGGTTTTTGTGGGATTTTTGTTTTTCTTCTTTTTAGTTTTGGACAAGAGAATTAGGTTACAAGTATTTCCCTTTTTATAATGTTGGTGGTTGCTTGTGGTTGAAGGTGCTTGAATATTAAAGACAGGATCATACCTGTTTTATCTTTTCTGAGGCCCTAGGTACTGAGAATGAAAGAAATGTTAATTTCACTTGAAAGATCTACCTTATAATCAGCATTCAGATTTTATTAGAAAAATTTGGTTTGTGTATTTCCCACATTACTTTCTTAAGAGGTGTAGTTTCTGCATCCTGTGCTATTTTTGCCTTTTTGAACTCAGTCTTTAAAATGTTGTCAGGGCAAAGTGATTCTGTTTTTACATTCTTCTTAAGTTGTTGTTATTATAATCTCAATGGATTGAATCCAGAAAATACATTTTCTTTTGATTTTTTAAATTATTTTTTTAATGATCTATTTATTTAGGGAGAGAGTGGAATAGAAGCAGACTCCCGATAAGTGAGGAGCCCCGCGTGGGACTACATGCCCACAACCCTGAGATCATGACCTAAGACTAAACCAAAAGTCAGAGCCCAAGTGAATGAACCACCCAGGAGCCCCTCTTGTTTTGTTTTTTTTTTTTTAAGATTTTATTTATTTATTCATGAGAGTTGGGGAGGGGGCTGGCAGAGACACCGGCAGAGGAAGAAGCAGGCTCTCCACAAGGAGCCTGATATGGGACGATCCCAGGCCCCAGGATCACACCCTGAGCCAAAGGCAGTTGCTCAATCCCTGAGCCACCCAGGCATCCCTCTTTTGGCTTTTAAATGGAAGTTGTAATTGGAAAATGTCAGGTGATAGCTCTTGTTTGCTGTCAGAACTAAGGCTGTAAGTCTCTAAGCATTGCTATAGGGATGTAGGTCTGTAACAATCCAACTGTAATGCAAACCACATGAGCAACGTAAAGTTTCCTAAATAAAAAGAGAGAAACAACTGAGATTATTTTTAATAATATATTTTATGGAACCGATACAATTTCAGATGTAATCAGTTTGGTAGGTTAATAATGAGATATTTTGCAATCTTTTATACTTAATCTACAAAATCTGGTTTAAGATTTTACTTATTCATTTTGAGAGAGAGCAAGTACAGGAGAGAGGGAGAGGCAGAGGGAGAGGGAGAAGCTCAGTCACAGGACCCTGAGATCATGACCTGAACCAAAGGCAGATGCCCAACCTCCTGAGCCACAAAATCTGGTTTTTATACCTAGAGTACATTTGAATTCAGACCAGCGCATTTCAAGTGCTCAGAAGCTACACATAGCTAGCCAATGGATAGAACCTCAGTGGGCAGCACAGAGCTACTATGGGCTTTTATCATTCATTCATTCATTCATTCATTTATTTATTTATTTATTTATTTATGATAGACACAGAGAGAGAGAGAGAGACACACACACAGGCAGAGAGATAAGCAGGCTCCATGCCAGGAGCCTGACGCGGGACCCGATCCCGGGACTCCAGGATCATGCCCTGAGCCAAAGACAGGCGCCAAACTGCTGAGCCACCCAGGGATCCCCTACTGTGGGCTTTTAAAGATGTCTTCCGGGGATCCCTGGGTGGCGCAGCGGTTTGGCGCCTGCCTTTGGCCCAGGGTGTGATCCTGGAGACCCGGGATCGAATCCCACGTCAGGCTCCCGGTGCATGGAGCCTGCTTCTCCCTCTGCCTGTGTCTCTGCCTCTCTCTCCCTCTCTCTCTGTATGACTATCATAAATAAATTAAAAAAAAAAAAAAAAAAAGATGTCTTCCTACCCTGAGAGTCTGGGGTAAACCCAGTGGGATAATTTTAAAAATCCTTTTCCTAAAGTGCTGTGATGTTCAGATTGAGAAGTTTGTGTGACAGGAAGAAAGTTCCAAGAAATCTCTTCCCCTTAATGTTGACTGTCTCATACTGAGGAGGATAAACAGGTGCCCAAGTGCATGTTTTGTGAGGGCTGTAAGATAATTAGAATACTCAGTCATTTCCTGGGGTGTCATTGTTACAGTCATTTATATCTGCATGTCAACAATGTCAGTCCTGTGTGAGTCTCTGTCTCCTTTACCTGTCTATATTAAGGAGGGAGAGCTGGAAGACTTACAAGAAGATTGAACTTTACTGTGAACAGGGAGAGTTCCTGCAGTCGTAGACTTATTTTCTGAGTCAGTTTCAGGTATGGCTGTTTCGTACATGTGCTCCTCTGTATTACAGTGTTGTTGGTCGAAGGAAAAAGAAAATCTTTTCAGTAAAATTTAGAAAGAAGGGGTGTATTTTTTGGCTCTAAGATGCTGGGAGTCTGATTACTAGGAAACAACACGTGTCTGGTGCTTTAGGTAAATTTAAAAGGAAACATCAGAGCAGCCCCAGTGGCACGCGGTTTGGCGCCGCCTGCAGCCCGGGGTGTGATCCTGGAGACCCAGTATCGAGTCCCACGTTGGGCTCCCTGCGTGGAGCCTGCTTCTCCCTCTGCCTGTCTCTCTCTCTCCTCTCTGTGTCTCTATGAATAAATAAATAAAATCTTAAAAAAATAAAAATAAAAAGAAACATCAGGGCTGGAAACATCAGGGCAGCCTGGGTGGCTCAGCGGTTTAGTGCTGCCTTCAACCCAAGGCCTGATCCTGGAGTCCCGGGACCGAGTTCCACGTCGGGCTCCCTGCATGGAGCCTGCTTCTCCCTCTGCCTGTGTCTCTGAACCCCTACCCCCACCCGGTGTCTCTCATGAATAAGTAAATAAAATCTTAAAAAAAATAAAAGGAAACATCACACTTTTTAAGATTTTATTTATTTATTTATTTATTTATTTATTCATTCATTCATTCATTCATTTGAGAGAAAGTGAGAGAACACGAGCAGAGGGAAAAGCAGGCTCCTCACTCAGCAGGGAACCCAACTCAGGGCTTTGTTCCAGGAGTCTAGGATCATGATCAGAGGGAAAGATAGCACTTTTTTTTTTTTTTTTAAGATTTTATTTATTTATTCACGAGAGACACAACAGAGAGAGAGAGAGGCACACGGGGAGCCCGATGTGGGACTTGTTCCCAGGACCCCTGAGCCAAAGGCAGACACTCAACTGCTGAGCCACCCAGGAATCCCAAGATAGCACTTTTAATAGAAAACTACTGACATGCTGTCTAGATATGTTGTTTAAGTTGTGTTTGCAACAGAAGTGGTGACTGCATGGAACCATCTTATTCAGAGCTGTTAAACCTGAAGGATAACTCTGTTGGAAAACAAACCCTGCAGCTAGCTGACCTCAGTGGGATCAATAGGACCCATCATTGTTCCTATCTTGACTTGTATATTCTTTTTTTTTTTTTTTTTTTTCTTTAGAGAGAGCTGGCGCAGGGGCAGGGGCAGAGGGGGAGACAATCTCAAGCAAATGCCGTGGATAGATCTGGGGCTCCATCTCAAGACCTTGAGATCATGACCTGAGCTGAAATCAAGAGTCAGATGCTTTGGGATGCCTGGGTAGCTAAGTGTTTGGGTAGCTGCCATCGGCTCAGGTCATAATCCCAGAATCCAGGATCGAGTCCTCCATCGGGCTTCTGTGAAGAGCGTGCTTCTCCCTCTGCCTATGTCTCTACCTCTCTCTCTTTCTATGTCTCTCATGAATAAATAAATCTTAAAAAATAAAAGTCAGATGGTTAACCGACTGAGCCACCCAGGCACCCCTTGACTTGTATATCCTATTTAAACTACCCTAAATACTGCTTTATCTGCATTGTTTACATCTACATTAAATATTAACATTTAGCATCGAAATTCACTTGAAAGACTAATTAATATTTAATGTAATCTAAGAAAAATGCCCCCTTCCCAACGTTTATGGTTTAAAGAAATCTTAAATTACCTGGTCAGTAAACAAAATCCCTCTGTAAGGTCTAGTCATTATAGATGTAGCTCAGTGTGGGCAGTGTGTGGAGTATTAAAGGATTAGAGACAGAATTGAGGAAGGAGGTAGTGTTTGGATGATGATTGTTTCATGAGACATACGTGCACATTATAGTAGGAGAATACAGTGTTTTCATTTGTATTTAAATCTAGATGACTGCCCATCAACACCATTTTAGTTGAATAAAAGAGAATGTATTTTGTTCCTATAAAGTAGTCTTAGCAATTTTTTTTTTTAAATTTTAGGAAGAGTAATTGAGAGTTTGGCAATCTTCAGTTTTTAAAGATGATCTTAATACATTTAAGATTATATTTTTATTGAGAAATTCTACATTCAGTATGTCTGTGTCTCGATACTGTTGCAGAGAGTTCTCTCCAGTAGAGCCTTGAAGATTCACATGAATACAGGCTTTTCTTTATTTAGGAATCATTCCCTTGGGGGAAATTATATTTCCTTTTAACTAGGGAATACTTTTGTTTTTCACTCACTTGAAGTAATTTATTTTTTGAAGTAATTTATTTGTAATATTTTTTGAAGAAATACATCACTAGTCAATAATACCTCAATAAAAGAAAAAGATCTTGTCCAAACAATCTGAAAAAAAAAAGTCTCATAAAACTTCTGAATCATGATAGCTTGAGATTTCTCAAATTGTTTAATCACAGTTGTAAGATTCTGGTCTTTACATGTTTGCAGATGGAAACTTTGTAGCATCACACCACTCCTCCCTGCCATCTTGTAGGACTTCCTGTTTTTAATCTCATCAGCCATGTGGAAAGGAAAGATAGTAATGTGTCTGTCAAAATATTGACAAAATTAATTTTTTCTTTTGGCCATAAGAAGAATGCTGAATTGAAGCATTAAGCAACAAATATTGTCACCTTTATTGACATTTGGTCTTTGGACATTTGAAACGACAGTACCTAGGCAATTTTAGGAATTAGTGTTTTTTTGTAATTTCGTATCTGTTAAATTCTCTTATGAGAATACTAGCCTGTTTTTCCTGGAAGACTTCTACCTAACTAAATAAATATGTGAACTTCATGAAAAGATTAAGAATGCTGTTGTTTCTGACTATTTGAGAGCATAACACATTTTTATTTTATGCATGCATTACTTCTCTTGCTATTTTTGTCTTCAGGTATCAAAACAGTACAAGTCTTTTTTTTTTTTTTTACAAGTCTTTAAAAAAAAGTTTTTATTTTTATTTTTTTTTAAGATTTTATTTATTTATTTATTTATTTATTCACGAAAGATACAGAGAGAGAGAGAGAGAGAAAGGCAGACACACAGGCAAAGGGAGAATCAGGCTCCACATAGGGAGCCCGACGTGGGACTCGATCCTGGGATTCCAGGATCATGCCCTGGGCCAAAAGCAGACGCTAAACTGCCGAGCCACCCAGGGATCCCCTAAAAAAAAAAAAAGGTTTTGGATGAAGTGAAAAACATTGCTTAAGATTTTTCAATGAGAACTTATTTTTGTGAAAATGTATTTCCTTTACTGAAACCTAGTGGAGTTATTTCTTCTGTACCTTATGAAGCACCAAAGATTATTTCCTTCAGTTTTTTGTTTTTCCCCTGCTTGTGGAGCATGAAAATGGTTTATTTAATGCAGGTCTTAAAGGGATTCATTCCAAGTAATCATGATTTCCTCCCTGGACTTCAACTCAGATGAAGAGTGGAAGTTCGTGAAAACTGCTGATCAGTAAATCACAAAGTTTGGTTTCCTGGAAAAGGCATTCTACTCATTTGTGACTTCTTAATCCAGATTAAATCACCAACTTTATTTTTTTCTGATACTTTACAAAGTAATCACTTGCTTCCATTTGCTCTAATAGTTAAAAATTTTGTAGTTGTTGTGGAGTTCTTTGCCATCCCAATTAGAATTATACCTACAACATTCGGTAAGCAGTGTAAAGAGCCACAATTAGAGACAAGGTCATGTGACTTCCTTATGTTAATCATATTATACATATTTTGTGGCTGAGGAGAGAAAAAAAGGTTTGTCTTCTTGGTCTTACATCTGAACTCTAGCTTAAAAATTGATCTGCTAGGTCTTCTATCCACCAAAGCTCATATTTTCACTAGCCAGAGAAAGATCTGTTGCACATTCACCTAAAGTAAAATAGCATTTAATTCAGGAGATAGTTTTTAACTGGATCAAATGGCCTCTTGTTTAATTATAATTTTGTGGATTTTGATGCCTACAGGCTTTTTGTCCTTTTTCAGCTACATACCTGGGGAAAACATAGGGCTTCCCTGGTGGGCCCCAACAGGGCTTTGACCTTTGCCTTCCTTGACAGCTTCAAAGAGTATATACCTGTGTGTACAAACAACAACAACAAGCAAAAAGTCGGCTTCAGAACACTTAACTGAGGCTGAGGAAACAGACATTCTAAGAATGTCTGTCTTATAACTAAAGCTTCCATGTACTTATGTAGTCCTTTGTATTTTTTATAGCCTCTGCTGGAAAGTTTCCATTCTGTTGTAGCTTTTCAGAGTATTTGAAAGATATCGGGGATGTCCCAAAGCTTACTCTGCCTTACTTCACCTTTTGGTTTCTTTCTATTCTTCAGTTTTATATGGAAAGTTCAAAAGTCAGAACAGGTCATGGTTTACTATAACCTAGAAGTGGAGGAGGAATACAAACCTTACGCCTTCTTCTTTCCTTCCTTCTCTATTACAAAAGTAATAATGCTCCAAAGTGAAAAAAGGTAGATAAATTTTAACTTGAGGATGAAATGCTCATTCAAAAATTAGTATTTTCTCTATAATTAAAGTTGAACAGAAGCTCTAATTGAGAGTCCAAATCCATTTATCTCTCAGCCTACTTCAAATGTCCAATGGATATGTCCTGAAAAAACTGAGTACAAGTATACTTTGAGTACACAAACATAGGCTGTACTAGAGTGTGTATCTCTTATTGTTTATGTTTCCTCAGGGAATATTTGCCACTGAAATAAAACATCTTTGGGGAAAATCATATTCTACCAACAATCTTCTAAAACACTGTAAGGTATTTCTCTGGGACAATTTTTTTTTTCTATTAGTTTATCCTTTTAGAATTTGTAACCTAAAGCAAACTACCTTGCTCTTGGATTTTTTTCTTTTCTCAAAACACCATCAAAATACTTTCTCTTGGGCAGCCCGGGTGGGCCAGCGGTTTAGCGCCGCCTTCAGCCCAGGGCGTGATCCTGGAGACCCGGGATCGAGTCCCTTGTCAGTCTCCCTGCATGGAGCCTGCTTTTCCCCCTGCCTATGTCTCTGCTTCTCTGTCTCTCTCTCTCTGGGTCTCTCATGAATAAATAAATAAAATCTATTAAAAAATACATTCTCTTGAATAACTAAAAGAAAGCATATTCTCTTTTACACCTTTCTCTCTACCTGCCTGTTAACTTTCAGTATGCTATAGCTATAAATCAATATATGTCTATTAGGCCAGACAAAAATCCAGGAGTCTGGAGTTCTTGGTATGCTTGGACTGGGCAGTGGCAGTAGGGTAGCAGCTGCAAGTGACTGACAGCCGGATGGGGTAGGAAGTAAGAACCAGATAATGAGACCTTGGTAGTTGTCTGCTGGGGGTGCTGGGGCTTATGTGAGATGCAGAGATTGTTTTGGTGCCGGTAACAACATGACAGGGGAGATACTGGCTATACTGGTCAGAAGTGAGATGTCACCATAGATCTTTGAGATACGAAGAAATATTCATTCCACAAGTGTATCAGGTCACTGTTTTTATTGTAAAACACAAAGGTACTTGTTTTCAAAAGAGAACTCTGCTTCTGGTATGCAGGATGGATTGAAAGGGCTTTGTGAGACTATGAGAACTTTAATTAAGAGCAAATATATTGGCCTAAACTCATTTTGAAATTTCCTAATAACTTTGGAAATGACAGAATTAATGAGTTTTTATTGTTCAAAAGAAGAATAGAAACTAAGTTACAGAATTCCTGGCTTAGGTTTTGTGATTTAAAAATATCGTTAGAATTGTGTTTGATGTTGTATGGATCATGTACTTCATCCTAGTTGAGTTCATTATTTAATTTTACTGATATTCCATATGAACCTACACATTACAGTGTATATGGGTATGTACACTTTAACAACATTTATACACATTTTGGTGAATAATTTTGAAATATGGTGGCTTGTGAATGAATCCAAACCTAGCATCAGGTCCTATCAGTTTAATGGCTAATGTTTGAGCCCATAGGTGATCAGTATTATGCTAAGTACTGTGGGAAATGCAGTAGAATCAGCGTTTTCACCAAAACATTTAATGAAAAAAAAAAAATTTAATGAAAAATGCACATCACAAATATATATATACATAATTTTATCTCTTATTGTCATAAAGAGCTTTATGCAGATTTGTTTTAATTTTTTTTAGACAGGAAAAGAAAAATACATGAAAAACAATTGTCAGTATAATTTATAATTAATTCAGTAAATATTGCGTAGAATTTTATTCTTTTAATTTTACTGGAATTTCAAATGCTACCTTTTTGACTTAGAGTTTGGTAAACATACAGGGACAGATTCTGTAACAATTGAGATGAGTTCATTTCTAAGATCTGTGAAGTTCCTCGGTTATGGTGTATACTTTGTGCCCTTAAAAAATGGCTTTTTAGGAACTCCTGTTTCTCTAGGTTATTGACAAAAATATCAGGCAACTCTTTGATGGTTCTAAAATAGAACAAATAAAGTAATAGCTGTCTTCTGAAATGGTGCATAAACACACATCTCAAAAGGAAGACCCACCATGTATTACATGAGATAATGCTTGTCAAAGTGACTACCTTCCATGATGTGTAGCCTACAGAAAGCACTTGAATGGTGTGTTTTGTTTTAAATTTGCTAAACTTTTGTGATAACTTTGTATTTACTTGTATTATTTTCTTTTTAAAGAAGTGAACAAGATTAGTACTTAACAGTAGCATTATTAGTGATTTTTTAAAAATATGTGTTCTTGATTCAACTTTCTTTTTTAAGATTTTATTTACTTATTTTAGAGAGAGTGCACTTGCGCACACAAGAGAGAGCCCAGGCGGAGGGGCAGAGGGAGAGAGAGGTTCTCTAGCAGATTCCCACTGAGCTTGGAGCCCAACATGGGGCTCAATTCCGGGACCCTGAGATCATGACCTGAGCTGAAAAACAAGAGTTGGACACTTAACCGACTGAGCCACCCTCATACCCCAATTCAACTTTTTATAAAGCTTTATTTATTTGAGAGTGAACACATGTGCTTGCAAGCAGGGGGAGGGGCAGAAGGAGAAGGAGAGAATCTCAGGCTGACTCTGTGCTGAGCATGGAGCTCAACAAGGGGCTCAGTCTCACAGTCATGAGATCACGACCTGAGCTGAAACCAAGAGTCAGATGCTTAATTAGCTGAGCCACCCAGGCACCCCATGATTCAACTTAAAAATTTTTTTATTATAAAAATATAATCTTTAAATATACAAAATACAGAAAAGTGCAAAAAAAAATCACTTTTACTCCCATTGATCATTCCCATTCATCAAGAGAAGGAACTGTTAACATTTTTGTATATTTACTTTCAGTCTCTTTGCAGTATATGTAAACAGAGTTGAGATCCTATTTATGATTTGTTTCAGATTTTACTTTCTGTGATTTTAGTACAGATTCATAATGTACGTATTATGGGCTTTGTAACACTTGAGGTATAAGCTAATTTACTTAGTTGCTCCTCTGTTATTGAAAATTGAGATTGTTTCTAGTTTTTCACTCACTGCCACAGAAACCTGGCGAAGACTCTTGAACCGCCTTACCCTTTAGTTTTCGCATATGTAAGTGGGGGAAATAACACTTCATGGGACTTACAAGGTTAACTTAAGTAATGTGTACAGAATATGCAGAGCAGTTCCTGGAACAAAATAAACCTTTAAAAGAATGCCTCCATGATCATCTTTGTGCATAGAGGATCCCCCCCTTTCTTTTCTTCTTTTTTTGTTGGTATTATTTCTTATCATCGATCTTCAGAAATAAAACTACTAGATCTTAACTGTTTCAATATTCTTTTTTTTTAATTTTTATTTATTTATGATAGTCAGAGAGAGAGAGAGAGAGAGGCAGAGACACAGGCAGAGGGAGAAGCAGGCTCCATGCACCGGGAGCCCAACGTGGGATTCGATCCCGGGTCTCCAGGATCGCGCCCTGGGCCAAAGGCAGGCACTAAACCGCTGCGCCACCCAGGGATCCCTGTTTCAATATTCTTGCTACATACCATGAAGTTGTTTTCTGATAAGTTGTGCCAATTTACCTGCAAATTGAGCAGCCTGTGTCAATGTGTATTTCACTGAACCTTTACCCATATGATAGCTCTCATTTTTAAAAATCCTTGTTAATTTTAGAGGTAAATAAGTTGCCCATTGTAGTCAGGGAAGAAATTTCGTAGAAGACTAGTAGGGAATAAAGTTAGAGAGATGGGTTGCTGAGGGACTGGTAATAAGGCTTGGGATTTGAGCTGAAATAGGAGCAATAATGAGTTCAGTAGGTCTCCAGGTACTTCTCATGCTTTCCCCATCCAGCCAGACTGTCAGTTTCCTCTCAAAACTCCTGGTCTTTGTACCTGTATTGAAGTGCCTGGCCCATCCCACCTGTCCTTACTGTCCACCTATATAATATATATATTAAAGATTTTATTTATTTATTCATGAGAGACACAGAGAGAGAGAAAGACAGAGACACAGGCAGAGGGAGAAGCAGGCTCCATGCAGGGAGCCCGATGTGGGACTAGATCCCGGGTCTCCAGGATCATGCTCTGGACTGAAGGCAGCACTGAACCACTGAGCTACCGGGGCTGCCCACCACCTATATAATATTTTGATCCATGCTTAATCTCTTCCATATCTTTTCCTGTCCAGGTACCGGCCCAGCTAAAACAGCAGAGCAGAGTGTGTTCTCTGCAGGCAGGCTCACTTGAGGAAGAAAAAAGGTGGCTGAGCCAGCCAAACTTAGTTATTACCAAGTTTACCAAACAGATAAATCAGTCTACCTCCCCAGAGGTGAGTAAAGGAGTATATGAGGAATGGGGAAGATTTCTTTATTAACACAACTCTCAATTTTTATATTAACCCTATCACATTCCTAATGATTTAGAAGAAAACAGAAAAATTAGCATGTGTTCAAGGCTCTTTAATTTTTTTTTCTTTTTCTTTTTTAAGATTTTGTTTTTAAGTGATCTCTATACCCAACATATGGCTCAAACTTAAAGCCCAAAGATCAAGAGTTGCACGCTGAGCCAGCCAGGCACTCCTGAAGTGCTTTCTGAGTATAAAAATAATGCAACTTAAAACTCCATGAAAAGACAAATAATCTAATTTAAAAATGGCAAAGTATCTGAATAGACATTTCTCCAAAAATGATATATAGGTGACCAGTAAACACATGAAAGGAAGCTTATTATCCATCAGAGAAATGACAAATCAAAACCACAATGAGATATCACTTTGTACCTTGAGATGAAGATACTGGAACCCTTATATGTTGCTGGTGGAAATGGAAAATGGTATGGCAACTGTAAAAAATGTGGTTTCTCAATAACTTAAGCATCACATTGGCATATGACCCAGGAATTCCACTGCTAGATATACTGAAAAGAATTGAAGGCAGTTGTTCAAAAAAAAAAAAAAAAAAAAGCCTGCATAGGAATGATTTTTTAGGCATTAGTCACAATAGACAAAAAGTAGAAACAACTCAAATGTCCATTAGCTGATGAATGGATAAAATGTAGTATGTTGATACAATGGAATATTTTTGGCAATAAATGAAGTGTTGATAATATGTTACCACATGGATATATCTTGAAAACATTATGCTAAACAAAAGAAGCCAGTCCCAAAAGACCACATATGGTATGATTCCACTTAAATGAAATATTTAGAATAGGGAGAGACAGAAAGTGGATTCGTGGTTTACTGGTTGCCTGGGGTTGGGGGAGAGGGAGCTGAGAGGATTTAAAGTGACAATTCATAGGTATGTGGGGAGTGATGATGAAATATTCTAAAATCTATTGTGACAGAGTTGCACAACTTTGTGAATATACCAAAAACTGTTGAATTATATGTTATAAATGTGTAAATTGTATGGGATGTGAATTATATCTTAATAAAGCTATGATTTTTTTAAAACTTAATTGGAAAAAAATGCATGTTCATCATAGAAGATGTATAAAATAGAGAAGTGCAAAAATGGAAAATGTTAATTTATTAGAATATTCATTTTGATAAGCTACAAGAAAATAAAAGCTTATTCAGAGTTATCACAATTGATAATCATATTCAAGTTATGATCAGAAATCTAATTTTTACAGAGCAGCCAGCAAAATGTTAAATTGATGCTATTTTAATTTTATTGGTGTTTTTTGTCTTTACATCTTTGGTATTATAAGTAAAAATAATATGTTGGTGCTTAAGGACTATCACTTTTTTTTTTTTTTTTTTTTTTTACTAAAGGCATTCAAGAATGCCATATTTATGAAGTAGTGGCATAAATAGTTACAATTGAAAAAGCCCATGTTTTTATTGCTGAGGAAATTAAGGTTCAGACAGATGTATTGCCTGAGCTTTTCAAAAAAGTTATGAACAGGATTTGTATTATAATGCAGATTTCACTACTTGCAGTCTGGTGTTATTTCTGCTATGCTTTATCACGTCCTTCTTTTCCCTTATTCTCAATAGTTACTACTAATAGCTTGTCTTTTACTGTTGTTTTCTTGTACATGTGCTTTGTCTCCTCAAATAGAATGAACAGTCTTGGACACAGATTACACCGCTTAATTCTTTGATTAAAAAAAAATTCAACCTATTACATTTGTAAATTTAATCGGCTTTATAAAACAACTTGTGAATTAGGCGGCTGGCAAGTAGAAGGGAGCTCCAAAGGGCTACAGACAGGGGGAACATTTTTTAAAAAATATTTTATTTATGTATTAGAGCACAAAGACACATAGCAGGCAGAGCAGCAGGGAGAGGGAGAAGCAGACTCCCTGCTGAGCAGGAATCCCAATGTGGGGCTTGATCCTAGGACCCTGAGATCATGATCTGAGCCAAAGGCAGAGGATCAACTGACTGAGCCACCCAGGCGCCCCAAGAGAAAGGTTTTAAAAAGCAGTACAAGGAAGTCATGAACAGAAAAAAAAAAGATTTCAGTTTGAGATCACCTTTTTGAGGGGGACAGAGGGGTCTTATTAGTGGATCATGCCATCTTCCTTTGTGGATAGATTGCCTTCTTAGCATTGACTGGAAAATTCCTGACTGACCAGTTAAGACTACATTTCTAGGGAAGGTTGGAACTGTAGTTAAGTTAGGTTATTAAGCCCCAGTGTAGCGACCTGACTGAAGTGAAACCATTTTGGGCCTGTGGTTTTCTTAACTCTTTTTTATTCCTGTTCCCCTTCCCCCTTGTACCCCTCCATACACTGCACAGAGCCTGGTGGTATGTACTTCGTTAGACACTCAGTAAACTATGTTCGTAAAAGGCATTAAGTTTGCATTTAGGAAGCTGTGAAAATGTGGCCTTCAGAATTTAAACAAGTGCCAGAGTGGAAACATTTGGAAGTCTTGTTCTAACATGGGACAAGTAAAGTAACATTTTTATTTTAAAAGTTGAAAATATTGATTTTGGTTTTTTACCTTTTTAGAAAATATCCTGCCCTCTCTTTTTTGATGGGATATGACCAAGTTACTGCTTTTCCTGAAGGTCACTAAAGTGGACATCTTCCTTTCAGTAAGGAAAAAACACGTACTAAGGAAACATTAAGGTGCAGATGTTTTTGTATTTAAAACATTTTCAAGATTGGTAATTCATATGAAATAAAAGTATAAGCAGCACAAGCAAATCCTGCTCTACTGTTCTTATGACTTTGTTATCTCCTACCGCGTTATTTCCTCCTCTCTTACTTTTACTTCCTTATGCTAATTCACTTTGCAGACCCTCTGACCCTCCTCTGCGTCATTTTTATTTATTTATTATTTAAATTTTTTTTTTTAGATTTTATTTATTTATTCATGAGAGACACGGAGAGAGAAAGAGGCAAAGACACCGGCAGAGGGAGAAGCAGGCTCCAGGCAGGGAGCCTGATGTGGGACTCAATCCCGGGTCTCCAGGATCACGCCCTGGGCTGAAGGCAGCGCTAAACCGCTGCGCCACCGGGGCTGCCCTAAATATTTTTTTACTGAAGTTTGATTTGCCATCATACAGTGTGACACCCAGTGCTCATCCTGTCAAGTGCCCTTCTCAGTGCCTGTCACCCAGTCATCACATCCCCCTGCCCACCTCCCCTTCCACTACCTCTTGTTCGTTTCCCAGAGTTAGGAGTCACTCATGTTTTGTCACCCTCTCTAATTTTTCCCACTTATTTTCCTTCCTTTCCCCGATAATCCCTTTTATTATTTCTTATATTCCCTATATGAGTGACCATATAATGATTGTCCTTCTACGATTGACTTACTTCACTCAGTATGATACCCTCCAGGTCCATCCACGTCGAAGCAAATGGTGGGTATTCATCCTTTCTGATGGCTGAGTAATATTCCATTGTGTGTGTGTGTGTGTGTGTGTATACACCACATTTTTTTCATCCATTTATCTGTCGATGGACATCGAGGCTCCTTCCACAGTTTGGCTATTGTGGACATTGCTGCTATAAACATTGGGTACAGGTGTCCTAACGTTTTACTGCATCTGTACCTTTGGGGTAAATACCCAGTAGTGCAATTGCTGGATCATAGGGAGCTCTATTTTTTTTTTTTTCTTTTTAGATGGGTAGCTCTATTTTTAACTCTTTGAGGAACGTCCACACAGTTTTCCAGAGTGGCCGTACCAGTTCACATTCCCACCAACAGTGCAAGAGGGTTCCCCTTTCTCCACATCCTCTCCAACATTTGCTATTTCCTGTCTTGTTAATTTTCACCGTTCTCACTGGTGTGAGGTGGTATCTCATTGTGGTTTTTGATTTGTATTTCCCTGATGGCAAGTGATGCGGAGCATTTTCTCATGTGTTTTTTGGCCATGTGTATGTCTTAGGTGAAATTTATGTTCATGTCTTTTGTCTATTTCATGATTGGATTGTTTGTTTCTTGTATTTCATGATTGGATTGTTTGTTTCTTGGGTGTTGAGTTTAAGAAGTTCTTATAGATCTTGGATACTAGCCCTTTATCTGATACGTCATTTGCAAATATCTTCTCCCATTCTGTAGGTTGTCTTTTAGTTTTGTTGACTGTTTCTTTTGCTGTGCAGAAGCCTTTTATGTTGATGAAGTCCCAGTAGTTCATTTTTGCTTTTGTTCCCCTTGCCTTCATAGATGTATCTTGCAAGAAGTTGCTGCAGCCGAGTTCAAAAAGATTGTTACCTGTGTTCTTCTCTAGGATTTTGATTGATTCTTGTCTCACATTTAGATCTTTCTTCCATCTGACTTTATCTTTGTGCATAATGTAAGGAAATGGTCTAGTTTCATTCTTCTGCATGTGGCTGTCCAATTTTCCCAGCACCATTTTTTGAAGAGACTATACTTTTTCCAGTGGATAGTCTTCCCTGCTTTCTCGAATATTAGTCGACCATAGAGTTGAGGGCCCACTTCTGGGTTCTTTTTTCTGTTCCATTGATCTGTGTGTCTGTGTTTGTGCCACTACCACACTGTCTTGATGATCACAGCTTTGTAGTACAACTTGAAATCTGGCATTGTGATGCCCTCAGCTTTGGTTTTCTTTTTCAGTATTCCCCTGGCTATTCAGGGTCTTTTCTGATTCCACACAAATCTTAAGGTTATTTGTTCCAACTCTCTGAAGAAAGTCCCTGGTATTTGGATAGGGATTGCTTTAAACATGTACATTGCCCTGGGTAGCATAGACATTTTCACAATATTAGTTCTTCCAATCCATGAGCGTGGAATATTTTTCCATCTCTTTGTGTCTTCCTCAGTTTCTTTCAGAAGTGTTCTGTAGTTTTTAGGGTATAGATCCTTCACCTCTTTGATGAGGTTTATTCCTAGGTATCTTATGGTTTGGGGTGCAATTGTAAATGGGACTCCTTAATTTCTTTTTCTTCAATCTCATTGTTAGTGTATAGAAATGCCACTGATTTCTGGGCATTGATTTTGTATCCAGACACATTGCCAAATTGCTATATGAATTCTAGCAATCTTGGGGTGGAGTCTTTTGGGCTTTCTATGTACAGTATCATGTCATCTGCGAAGAGGGAGAGTTTGACTTCTTCTTTGGCAATTTGAATGCCTTTTATTTCTTTTAGTTGTCTTATTGCTGAGGCTAGGACTTCTAGTACTATATTGGATAACAGTGGTGAGAGTGGACATCCCTGTCGTATTCCTGATCTTAGGGGAAAGGCTCTCAGTTTTTCCGCATTGAAAATGATATTTGCTGTGGCCTTTTCATAGGTGGCTTTTAAGATACTGAGGAATGTTCCCTCTATCCCTATACTCTGAAGAGTTTTGACCAGAAATGGATGCTGTATTTTGTCAAATGCTTTCTCTGCATCTATTGAGAGGATCGTATGGTTCTTGTTTTTTCTCTTGTTGATGTGATCTATCACATTGTTGATTGTTTTACGAGTGCTGAACCAGCCTTGCATCCTGGGGATAAATCCCACTTGGTGTTGGTGAAAATCTTCTTAATGTACTGTTGTATCCTATTGGCTAGTATCTTGTTGAGAATTTTTGCATCCGTGGTCATCAGGGATACTGGTCTATAATTTTCCTTTTTGGTGGGGGCTTTGTCTGGTTTTAGAATCAAGATGATACTGGCCTCATAAAACAAGTTTGGAAGTATTCTGTCCCTTTCTATCCTTCAGAACAGCTTTAGTAGAATAGGTATTATTTCTTCTTTAAACATTTGATAGAATTCCCCTGGAAAGCCATCTGGCCCTGGACTTTTGTGTCTTGAGTGGTTTTTGATTACTGCTTCAATTTCCTCACTGGTTGTTGGCCTGTTCAGGTTTTCTATTTCTTCCTGTTCCAATTTTGGTAATTTGTGGTTTTCCAGAAATGGATCCACTTCTTCTAGATTGCCTAATTTATTGGCATATAGACCCTTTAAGTACGATATAGTGTCCCTCTTCATCTCTTACTACAGTCTTTGGGATAAACCTTAATTTATCTGATATGAGGATTGCTATCCCAGCTTCTTTTTGAGGATCATTTGAATGGTAAATGGTTCTCCACCCCTTCATTTTCAGGCTGAAGGTGTCCTTGGGTCTAAAATGAGTCTCTTGTAGACAGCGAATAGATGGGTCTTGCTTTCTTATCCAGTCCGACACCCTGCATCTTTTGATGGGATCATTTAGCCCATTCATGTTCAGAGTAATTATCAAAAGATATGAATTTAGTGTCATCGTAATACCTATTCAGTCCTTTTTTTTGTGGATTATTTCTTTGGGCTTCCTCTTTCTTTTACAGGGTCCCCCTTAATATTTCTTGCAGAGCTTGTTTGGTGATCACATATTCTTTCAGTTTTTGTCTATCTTGGAAGGTCTTTATCTCCCCTTTTATTCTGAATGACAGCCTTGCTGGATATTCTTGGCTGCATGGTCTTCTCATTTAGTACCCTGAATATGTTATGCCAGCCCTTTCTGGCCTGCTAGGTCTCTGTAGAGGTCTGCTGTTAATCTGATATTTCTCCCATATAAGTTAAGAATCTCTTGTCTCTTGCTGCTTTAAGGATTTTCTCTTTATCTTTGGAATTTGCAAATTTCATTATTAAATGTCGAGGTGTTGAATAGTTTTTATTGATTTTGGGGGGGGGGCAGCCTCTCTATCTCTTGGACCCTAATTCCTGCTCCCCTCCCTAAATTAGGGAGGTTCTCAGCTATAATTTGTTCAAATATACTTTCTGGCCCTCTGGCCCTCGGCATTTTCTGGAACCCCAATTATACGTAGATTCTTCCTTCTCAGGCTCTCCTTTATTTCCCTTAGCCTTTCTTCATGGTCTCTTAATTGTTTTTCTCTTTTTTCCTCAGTTTTCTTCCTTACCATCAACTTCTCTTTTATGTTGCTCACTCTTCCACCTCATTAACTCTAGCCATTAGACATCCACTTTGGATTGTGCCTCATTTAATTGATTTTTAATTTCAACCTGATTAGATCTCAATTCTGCAGTAATGAAGTCTCTAGAGTCCTTTATGCTTTTTACCAGAGCCACCAGTAGCTTTTTATTTTTTATTTTTTTTTAATTTTTATTTATGATAGTCACAGAGAGAGAGAAAGAGAGGGGCAGAGACACAGGCAGAGGGAGAAGCAGGCTCCATGCACCGGGAGCCCGATGTGGGATTCGATCCCGGGTCTCCAGGATCGCGCCCTGGGCCAAAGGCAGGCGCTAAACCGCTGCGCCACCCAGGGATCCCCACCAGTAGCTTTTTAATTGCACTTTTTGATTGCACTGAATTGGCTTTCAGACTTTGAATTGTAATCCATATTCTGTAACTCTGTGGCAGAGAGTACCATTTCTCATCCTTTCTTTTGTGGTGAATTCTTCCTTCTAGTCATTTTGCTCAGTGCAGAGTGGCTTTATGAATGGGCTGAGTCAAAAATATCAACTGCAACCTAAGTAAATTTCACCCTAGATGATTCTGATGAGGTCAAAGACCAGAAAATGAAAACAAAGATCAGAACTGAATAAAACAAGAGGACCACT
Organism: Canis lupus baileyi; assembly: GCF_048164855.1. Taxonomy (NCBI): domain Eukaryota; kingdom Metazoa; phylum Chordata; class Mammalia; order Carnivora; family Canidae; genus Canis; species Canis lupus. The sequence goes on along the minus strand of NC_132843.1, from coordinate 44,189,172 downwards.
AACGTGAAAAACAAATTTTAAAACAAGTAGTAAAAAATAAAAGGCCAAAAATCCTAAAGAAGAAGAAAAATAAGAAAAAAGAGGAGAGACAAACAAAAGTAAAGAGAAAAAAAAAAGGGGTGGGGGGGATTGGGAGATGGTGGTGGTGAAGAAGTTGTAGAGGGAGAATGTAGTCTACCTGAGAGGTCCTAGAGGGTGATCCTCTTGGTTCTGAGTGTATTAAGTTCTGTATATTAGAAGATACTCAATCCCAAATTCATATAAATTTGGGATCTTTTAGCAATTCTTGTAGAAAGCCCCAACATTGACCACCAAAACATAACAAGATAAAAGAGGGGGGCAGAATGGGAATGAAGAGAGAATATAATCTCACAGAAGGAACCAGCACAGTATTCCACTTGGTTCTGGGTGCATGCTGGTCATGTTTTAGAAAGTATTAACTTCCACCATTGTAGAACAAAACGAGACAGAGAATAAATAAAAAATACAAAACAAAAACCCATATCTCGTTTATGTCCCAAAATTAAATTGAATATGTTGAAGGGAATCCAGAAGTGAAAAATATATCTAAGACATGTAAGTAGAAATATGAAAGTCAAAAACGAAGAAACTTAAATTTTTAAGAAGAACTTGCTAGAAGTGAAAACTGTTCTCTCTGCAGTGTTCTGGCTGTTCTCTCTTTAAATCTCAGGTCGAATTCATTGGTGTTCAGGGTGTTTTGAAAGTTATCTAGGTAAGTTGGTGAGGATCAGGTGAGTTGAGGACCCCTATTCTTCCGCCATCTTACCCCTCCTCTGGGTAATTTTTTCTTTTTCTCCCCCCCCCCCCACCCGCCCACCCACCTGCGGGCAGGAGGCGGGCCCTCTGGGTCATTTTTAAATTGAACTGTGCGATCAGGTTATTCTGAAACTCAAGTCTGGGTGATAGCCTGTATTCCATCCAATATTTTATACCCATTATGCTCAAAACATATCTCCATTCTGACTTGGACCTCTGAGGTTACTCTATTATTTTATAGTCTTTTACCTTTAAAACTTCAAGACAGTCCTATTAACAAAATAATGTCTTAATTTCAATAAGTCCAGTCATGATTCTTCTTGGAACCAGTCTTATTCCATTTGTTTCAAAGATTTTTTTTTCATATTTGCCTTTTAAAAGGGCATGGAATGATCTTTTATGTTTTCTCTTTCATGGAGAAAGCCAGTCAAGAATGTGAGAAGGTGAATCTTTCTAGTAAAATTGTAATTGAAGAAAAAAAATGAACAAGCTAGTTTAAAATAAAGTTGACGTTGGTCTTATTCCATCTGTCTCATTTCTATCTTTGGAAAGAAAACAGTTCTTCTGTATTTTCTTTGAATGTTTAACCTTTCTTTAATTTTCATAGCATGAGCAGCAAGGATTTATAACTACAGACTCAAAACTTTCTAGGTCAGAAAGTACAGTAGGCCCATTTAATTTTGTTGCCTTTTTGTTTTTTACTAATTTATGCCTCTTTTTTGGAATTTGCTGACTTGTTCTTATCATATTTCGTCTTTCAGAGACAAAAATATTCTTTGTTGAGCTTCTCCTCTGTTTCCTACCAGATAATATTTGTGGGGTTTTTGTTGTTAAATAGATTTTAAACATCATCTTAAAGGATGTGGCCATTTTTCCTAAATTTGTTTCCTTAGGTAAGAGGTAGTGAAAGACAGACACTTGTATGTCAGTTCAGTTGAGCAAGTATTTATAAATATCTGTTGTGTGCCTCTGGCACTGTGATGGCACAAGAAGTAACACGTTTTCTTGCTTCAGACACTTGAATGCCGCTTAGGGAATAATCTACATGCATGAAATAATTCGTGGAAAATCGTGAAGCAATAAATAAGCAAGACCATATCAACTAGATACTTTTTAAAAACTATAGTGCTTATTTCATTTTAAAAAATAAGCCTTTAGGGATCCCTGGGTGGCGCAGTGGTTTGGCGCCTGCCTTTGGCCCAGGGCGCGATCCCGGAGACCTGGGATCGAGTCCCACATCGGGCTCCCGGTGCATGGAGCCTGCTTCTCCCTCTGCCTGTGTCTCTGCCTCTCTCTCTCTGACTATCATAAATAAATAAAAAATAAAAAAAAAAAGATTAAGAATGCTTTAAAAAAAATAAGCCTTTGGAAATGTCATGTAGAACTTATATTACCTAGTATCTCACACTGCAACTGGACTTTTTCTAAGGCCAGATAGTAAAGACTCTCACAATTTCCTTTCATCCTTCTCTTAACTTGTCCTAAGGCCTCCTTTTCAGTACCTGCTCCAAATCCACTGTCTGTGTGGCCATCGGAGGCGACGCAGACTATTGAGCCCCAATTCCAACACTATTTGGCCTCTGATGAGTTACATAACCTATCAGTGCCTGGGTTTGCTTCCTAGTAAACTGGAGGTGCTAATAAGGGCTCCTTGACAGAGATGTCATGAGGATATGAGGTCATGTACACATGGCAAGAGTGAGCACAGTGTTTTTATTCTCATAATCTGTGATGATGCTTATTCCTGACAACAAACAAACATTCTATGATATGTATTTGAACCTAAAGATTTTTTGGAATTTTGAATTTTTTTATTCTGCTCTATAACGTCTGTTTTAATAGTGTTACCCCCTCGATTTTTGGAGTGATTTGGTGTTACCAAAAAGGGCACATTTATCATCCTTTGACTTTTCAGATCTTCAATTAGCTTTTCATCTTTCCTCTTTACTTCTTCTATTAAATAAATATTCATTAATCATGCCTTACTGCCTGCCAGGTTCTATATGAGTGCTCTCCACTAGCTTACATGTTCTTCTCAGAGAGGGGTTCTGTCCTGTTGATGATGGTGACAATTGTAACAATTACTGAACACAATGTCATGTGTCTTGCTATCACTAAAAAATTTATTTTCAAAAGCAGTCAACAAGATAGGTATTTTAATATTGCAATTAAAGTATGAAGTGTGATTAAAGTGCCATTCAGCATTATCTCTGCTCTTTGTAATCTGCCAAATACTCGATTATTCTCAGAGTTTCCCAAAACAGACTTGTACACTGTAGGAGAATGTGTTCATTCAGCAGACAATCCTTCACTGATGGTTCTGCATTTAGCACTAGCCTGGGCACTCGTCAGAAGTTCTGGTTTTTAAAAGATTTTATTTATTTATTTATTTATTTATTTATTTATTTATTTATTCATTCATTCATTCATTCACGAAAGACAGAAGCAGAGGAAAAAGCAGGCTCCCTGTGGGGAGTGTGATGTGGAACTCCATCCCAGGACCCTGGGATAACGACTTGAGCCAAAGGCAGATGCTCAACCACCAAGCCATCCAGGTGCCCCCATTGTTGGAAGTTCTAAAAAGTGACAGTGCATGGTACTTAACAGGGCACACTCCACATTCACATAGCTCTGGGTTCAAATCTTAGTTCTGCTACTTACTTTCTATACAAACTAGAGCCAGTTACTTATGTCTCTCTATCCTCATCTATAACATGAGAAAAATAGTAAGGTTTCTATGAGAATGAAATGAAATAAGATGTAAACTGTTAGCACAGTACATTAACTGTTCTGTGAATATGGCATATTATCAAGAGCTCTTTTAGGAGAACAGAGTGGGGGCAGCTATCCGATGAGCTTGAATTTCTTTCCTTTTTTTTTTTTTTTTTTTTTTTTTTTTTTTGAGTAGGCTCTACCCCTAGCATGGAGCCCAGTACAGGGCTTGAACTCACAACACTGAGACCAAGGCCTAGCTGAAATGGAGTTTAATGCTTAGCCAACTGAGCCATCCAGGTGCCCCCTCAGTGGGCTTGAATTTTAACTGTCACGTGAGGACAGAAAAGGAGGCTGTCAAGACTGAGCCAAGGAACCCAAATAGGGTATTCGTGCTAGGAGCTCCACATATAGCCAGGACCCTTGATGGATTGGGGGGGGGGGGGGGATGTGGGCGGTAATCCGCCTAATAGAAAAGGGATTTTTTTTTTCTGTTTCTGCCTTGACATTATGTTGAAGAGAGGGGCTTCCCCGAGATGTTGTAACTATAGCTCTATTAACCCCGAGATTTGGGGTTCACATGAATGCTTTCCTCAGCTGAGAATTTTTTTTTCAAGATTTTATTTATTCATGAGAGACAGAGAGAGAGAGAGAGGCAGAGACACAGGCAGAGGGAGAAGCAGGCCCTATGCAGGGAGCCTGACGTGGGACTCGATCCCGAGACCCCAGGATCACGCCCTGGGCCAAAGGCAGGCGCCAAACTGCCTCAGCTGAGAATTAATATAAAAACTGACCTGGTTGCTAACACAACCTGGGATACCTGGCAAAAGCTATCTGGAAGGAGTGATCCTAAATCAGCCTGCACAAAACTCCCACCTGGGAAGCCCCTCACTGCAGAGGCTCAGAATTACAGAATCTCAAAATTACAAGATAATCCACCATGAATAAGAGTCCACAAAAACAACAAAATACATTTAGACTCCCAAGAATTTAAAACAGCATGTTCTGACTTCTAAAATGTGGGATAAAAAAACATGGGAAAAGATCATATAAAAAAATCAAAGGCATCTTAGATGTTACCATATGTGACTTCTAGAACTATAAGATAGTCACAGAAATAAGCTGAATGGACAAATTAAGTAGCAAATTGTACACAGCCAAAGAAAAAAGTACTTAGTTGGATATTGTGAATTTTATTAAAAGATTTATTGAGAGAGCAGGGGAGAGACAGGGGAAGAGGGAGAAGCAGACTCTGCACTGAGCAGGGACCCCAAGTCGGGGCTTGATCCCAGAACCCTGAGATAATGACCTGAGCTGAGATCAAGAATCTGTCAGTCAACTGACTGAGCCACTCAGGCACCCCTGAGTGAGTGGATGTTGTAAATTTTGATTATGAATTCAAGCTCCTGGCTTGGTTACAGTACAAAAATATTAAGAGAAGTTATAAAAGAGAGGTTGAGTGATATAGATGACATAGTAAGGACATCTCATGGACATCTAATGGGAGTTGTAGATGGAGACAGTGATGTCAGTTGGGGAGGGACCATCTTTAAGGATATACTAATGGTTTGCCAACATTGATAAATCAAACACTGAGATTCAGTAATCACAGAGTCCTAAGCAGAGTAAAAGATTGCCACGTAGAATACATGGCAAGAAATAACTCCAGTGGGGCAGTTGGCTTTTTAATTGGAGCTCAGGATTTTATGACTGTCTCGGGGACACCCGGGGACTATTTTCCAGAGCTGTCTTCACTTACCTTTATGGATGACCTTAGAAGGGTCCCGTACGTCACTTCATTTCATTCTGACAACAAAGAAATAAAGGCTCCTAGAGCAGAAGTAATTGGAGTACAGTTACACAGCTAATAAATACAGGAGCCTGTTTTCAAATGGAGGAGGGAAGGACTCCAGAATCAGAACATCACTTCATGCTCTATTCTGCCTCCAGGCTTCACTTCATATCTTGAAGTAGAAATTCTGCCACTTAGGAATGATAAGGAATTATATTCTTGAAAATAAACTACAGTACAATAAATTCAGTACAGTAGTAAACTGTAAATTTTAAAACTAATTTTTTTTGTTAAGATTTAACATTAGCGGTTGCCTGTTTTACTGATGCTTTCCTTGCATTAAAAAAAAATAAGTTTAGGGGCACCTGAGTGGCTTACTCGTTTGACTCAGTTTCAGCTCAGGTCATGTTCCACACTGGGCATGCAGTCTGTTTCTCCTTCTGCCTGTCTCCCCACTCATGCTCTCTTTCTCTCTCAAATAAATAAATAAAATCTTAACAACAACAACAAAAAAAGTCAGCCATCTTCTTTTGAGGCCTAAATGTGTATTTTATTCTTGACATGTAAATAGTAAGGCTTTTGTAGCATTTAAAGTATATTCATTAGAAAAGAAAGGAATGCATAAAAGTGTTGAAATCTGTAGGCACCTGGGTGGCACAGGTAGTTAAGCTTCCAGCTCTTTTTTTTTTTTTTTTTAAGATTTTGTTTATTATTTATGAGAGACACACAGAGAGAAAGGCAGAGACACAGGTAGAGGGAGAAGCAGGCTCCATGCAGGGAGCCCGACGTGGGACTCAATCCCGGGTCTCCAGGATCACGCCCTGGGCTGAAGGTGGCACCAAACCACTGAGCTACCTGGGCTGCCCAGCTTCCAGCTCTTGACTTCCACTCTGGTCATGGTCTTGGGGTCGTGGGATGGCCCCCGTGAGGCTCTGGACTCAGAATGAATTTGCTTGGGACTCTTTCTCTTCCCTCTGCCCCTCACTCCATGCCCCGAGGCATGTGGGTGCACGCGCGCTCTCTCTCTTTCTAATAAATATTTTTAAAACATACTGAAATCTGTTTTTGAGTAGACTAAAATTAATCTCTGAACATTTTATCACCATCAGGAGGACAAGACTTTGCCATTTACCAACATTTTTTTTTTTTTGCATACCTTAGTCTAAAGGACAGAAAGGTAAGAACCGTGGTAAAGTTGTTCTCTTACTTGCAAAGACTAATTCAGGAGGCCCCAATGCCCAATTTTCAGAAAAATATCTCTCTAAATGGCTTCTTTTAACTGTTGCAGTACTTTGCACGTAATAGACCTTCTTTTTTTTTAAGATTTTATTTATTTATTCATGAGAGACACAAAGAGAGAGAGAGAGAGAGAGAGAGAGAGAGAGGCAGAGAACAGCCAGAGGAGAAGCAGGCTCCATGCAGGAAGCCCGATGTGGGACTCGATCCCAGGACTCCAGGATCACACCCTGGGCCGAAGGCAGGCGTCAAACCGCTGAGCCACCCAGGGATCCCCCATAATAGACCTTTAAATATTTGATTGACTTCATACCAAAAGGACCAATGTTTTTTTAGTCCCTTTTTTTTTTTTTTTAACCATTCCTAGTTGAATTACTGTTCTCTAAAAACTGAGCGCATCATATACATGGATTCAATTTTGAGAACATGGGTGTCTTTCTGAAGGTTTCCTCATAGCATTAAAAAACATCCATTTACACCCCTTGATGTTTCCTTCAGTGAGTACTTTGCCTCCAGGTGCTATTTCTGTCCGATTTGGTCCTTGTAATTATATGCTTTCCTTCCTCAAACAATTCCGCCCACAGATACGGAAACAGCCACATTGGCTGGATCTTCCATCTGTATCTCTGTATTGTATTCCCCATCACAATTTCTCAGAGCCCCATCCTGGGTCCTTGTCAAGTATGTGGTTGCTCAGATATACCCCATTGCAGCTGTAAATGCCTTGACAGTGAGGAAGGCGGCATCAAGCTGTAGAACCAGAGGGTACAAAGCGCCCCCTCCCCCGTACCACCTGTTTGCCTGATACATCCTGCGTGTCTGTACCTTTTTTCCTAATGATACTTCCCCCACAGAACGTGCAGGATACTTTTTTAAAACTCCACTTCTTTTGCCAGATTTCTGCCAGACCCTGTGAAGATTTTTTTTTACATATATACGGAAATAATTCAAGGAAAATTTTATATAGTGAGACTGTGTTAATACTTTTCTGAATTTTTTTTCTGGAAATAGAATTTTCTGAGTGGAATATACTGACAAAGGAGTTGTGTGGGAAGATAAAATTCTTTAAAATTAGAGTTATTAAGCTTTAGCTGTGTTCAGTGTATGTACTTGAGAAATAATTTATTCCAGGATACCGTGCCAATTAATAAATTGAGTATTCTTGGAAAAGATAGTTCAGGGCAGCCCTGGTGGCTTAGCGGTTTAGTGCTGCCTTCAGTCCAGGGCATGATCCTGGAGACCTGGGATCGAGTCCCACATCAGGCTCCCTGCATGAGGCCTGCTTCTCCCTCTACCTGTGTCTCTGCCTCTCCCCCTCTCTCTGTGTCTCTCATGAATAAATAAATAAAATCTTAAAAAAAAAAAGATAGTTCATTCCTGTATACTTTAGGGAAAGATAGAAAATATACTTCCAAATGCATTACTAATGTTGGAGGTGATGAATTAGATTTTGTTACTAATTGATCTAAAGTAAAATATGTAAAAAATAAAAGAATCCTTTTTTAAAGGTAGCCAGAGGGAAAAAAAAAGGAGAAATACGAGGTTTTGGGAAGTGGGGTAATAACTTTTTAAGATGGTTGCAAGCTTATAGAGAAGTTACAAGAATAGTGTAGAGAATTCTCCTGTATCCTTCAGATGGATTCACTGATTGTTTCATTTTTGCCCTTTTGCTTTATCATTTTGTTCTGCTCTGTGTGCATATGTAAATATATGTATATATATTTGTGTTAACACATTTACGCATATACACACAGACTTTCTTCTGAACCATTTCAGAGTACATTCCAAACATGTCTTTTACTTGTAAATATATTGGAAGGTGAATTTCCTAAGAATAAAGACATTCTCTTACATAACCACAGTGTAGTTATCAGTCTGGAAATGCAATGTTGATGTAATACTGTTATCTATTCTGCAGTCCATATTCAAATTTTGACAGTTGTCTTAAATAATACCCTTTACAGCTGCCTTTTTTTCCCAGTCCAGGATCCCACACATCAAACATTGCATACTGTGTTTTCTTAGCCTCTTTTAAATTGGAATATTCCTCGGTCTTTCTTCTTTATTGATCTTGACATTTTTGAGGACAGGACAATTATTTTGAAGCCCCAAATGATTGGCTATAGGCTACGCATCTTTGTCAAGAACACCAGAGAAGTGAAATTATGTCCTTTTTAATGAATCCTGTCAGGAGGAATATATATTAGTTTGTCCCATTTTGGGGGATCTTAACTTTAATCACTTGTTCAAGGTGGAGTTATCCAATGAAACTTGTACCTACTCATTTTTGACATCCATTCTTGACTTAGTTAGTTATTACTGTGATGGTTGCAAAGAAGCAATTTGCTTTATAACCATTATCCTTTCTACGTTTATTAATTGGTATTCTACTGAAGAAAAGCATTGTCCTTCATACCTATTTATCTGTTTATGTATATTACCTATAAGCCTTGGATTCCTATCTTATCAGTGAATTATAATCTATTATCTTGATGCTCTAATGGTGCTACATTTTGCCAGTTGGGAACACTTCAGGCTGTTTACTTCATCCTTTTGGCATTTCCCCATCTCTCTGGATTTACTTGCTTTCTGCACCACAAAGTATTCCAGGTTCATCTTGTACTTTCCTTTCTCTGTAGTCTTGGAATCAACCATTCCTCGAAGGAACAATGGTTGCTTTTAGTGGAGGATAGTCTTTAGAAACCAAGAACTAGGAGCTAGGTATATTCAGTGGTACTGGGCCATTGCTTCTAGATTTAAAAATATATATTTTATTAATTTATTTGGGAAAGAGAGAGCAAGCAGGGGGAGGGATAGAGGGAGAGGAAGAAGTCGGCTCTCCACTGAGCAGGGAGCCTGACACAGGGCTCTATCTCAGGACCCTGAGATCATGACCTGAGCTGAAGGCAGATGCTCAACTGACTGAGCCACCCAGGCACCCCTCTTCTAGATTTTTTGATACATAACACTAAGAGATATATGTATGTATGCATGTATTTACTTCTATATCTAATCTTAAAAACCCTGAGTTCATGTGACCCCTCTAATTCCAATCTAAAATCACAGGATTTATTCTAGTCTCCATTATCATAGAGAATTTGTTAGGTTGTCTTTTTTTTTTTTTTTTTTTGGTCCTATATTAATTATACCTGTGGCTTTATTTCAATTATTCCAGGGCACATATATAAATAGGTCTTTAATTATTGTTAATGAGTTTAATTACTTTAATTTTTTTGGAATCTTAATAGTTGAGTAATTTTTTTAAAAGTTTTATTCAAATTCCAGTTAGTTTAACATACAGTGTTATATTAGTTTCAAATGAACAATATAGTGATTCAACACTTTCCTACATCACCTGGTGCTCATCACAACAGGCCACTCCTTCAATCTCATCACCTAGTTCCCTCATCACCCTACCACCTCACCTCTGGTGATCATCACTGTGGTCTCTAGAATTAAGAGTCAATTTCTTGGTTTGCCTTTCTCTGTCTTTTCTTTTTTTTCCCCCTTTTGCTCTCTTGTTTTGCTTCTTAAATTCCACATATGAGTGAAGTCATATGGTATTTGTCTTTCTCTGACTTATTTCACTTAGTATTATCTATGTCATTGCAAATAGCAAGATTTCAACCTTTTTTATGGCCAAATAATATTCTGTTGTGTGTGTGTATGTGTGCATATACATACGTACATACATATATACCAAGTCTAATAGTTGAGTGATCTTTTGATGCAAATTGAAATTATAAAAATAAAAAGTAAAGTGATCCATTGAGTTTGCCAAATGATTATTTGATGTGCACAGATGGTGTAGGGACATGGTTGAAGCTTATTTCTAACTTTTCAATCTATGCTTAGTTGCAAATTCAGGCTATCATTAAATACAAAATCAGAGCCAAAAAAAACTTAAGGTAATTGTATCACTTCCCAGTGGTAATAATACCACTTACCAGTGGTAATAAGGAATTTCTTTACTAGTTTGCTTCATTTATAAGGTAGTGATCTCAGGGTCATGAGATCAAGCCCTACATCAAGCTCCATGCTTAGCACACAGTATGCTTAAGATTCCCTCCTTCTGCCCTTCCTGCTCGTGCTCTTTCTTTAAAAGAAGTAAATAAATCTTTTTTAAAAATGCGATTTCTGACACACACTAATTGCCCAGTAAGTGTTAGCTGTTAGTATCGTTCAGCTAAATGGTATGGATTAGCCACTGAAGGTACTAAGTATGAAATAACTCGAGCCAGCCTCTGCGCAGTCAAAAATCTGAATATAACTTTTAACTTCACAAGAACTTTGCTGACAGCCAACTGTTGATGGGGGGGCCTTACCAATAACTTAAAACAACTGATTAACATATTTTATATGCCATATGTATTATGTACTATATTCTTACAATAAAGTAAGCCAGAGAAAAGAAAATATTATAAAGAAAATCGTAAGGAAAATAGATTTATAGTACTGTATTTATTTAAAAATCCATATATAAGTGGACCCATGCAGTTCAAGTCCTTATTGTTCAAAAGTCAACTGTATATGTAGCATGTTCTTTTTCTTCTGTTTTGTTGAATTCTTTTTTCACATCAAAATATCTTTCTTCTTCATAGCCCATAGTAAATACATAATTTTTTCCTTTTAAGGGTTAGTTGTAGACATAGTGTCAGCCATAAGTAGCATCTCATACCAAGATTGAGGTTTTGGGTCATAGTGTAAATAACAGTTTAATATCTTATAATGTATTTTTCTCTAACCTTTTTGAACTTGGAAAACTTGGCCTTACCAGCTAATAGAATAATAAAGATAATTGTGAGAGAAAGGACATAATAGAGAAATAGGATAGGAGTAAGAATAATAGAAATAATCTAGAATTCTGATGAAAGGACATAATAGAGAAATAGGATAGGAGTAAGAATAATAGAAATAATCTAGAATTCTGATGATTTTTTGATAGAAATTTGTTATCGAACAAGAGAGTGTGAATAATATGAATAAATCCATTTTAGATTTTGTTGGGGGGAGTTCATGAAACAGGTTTTAAATACTATTTTTGTATTGTGGTAGAATTGTAAATTACTGAAAACCCTGTTCAGGAAAATAAAAAAAAAGAAAAGAAACATAAAGTGGAAAGAGCCAGGCAGAAATATGGAAAGACTAAATAAAAAGTAACAGGAGTGCCTGGGTAGCTTGGTCAGTTAAGCATTCACTCTTGGTTTGCGGCTCAGGTCATGATCTCAGGTTCGGGCTATCAAGCTCCACTAGGGCTCTGCACTCAGCATGGAGCCTGCTTAAGATTCCCTGTCTCTCTCTCTGCTCTTCCACCCTCTCCAAAAAAAATTAACAAGAGTGCTTAAAAACTGACCCTAGTAGGATTTTCCAGGGAAAGCACTCATAAAATAGCACTTCCTTCACCTTTTACCAATTTTCTCAGTTTCAAGAACTATTTTTTTCTTTTGTATTCCCAAAAGGACACTGCATTTTACAGTTTTACATTTCTTTCTTTAAAATTGTTTTATTATTTGAGAAAGAGAGAGTGAGTGTAAGAAAGAGCGAGCATGAGCAAGGAGAGGGGCAGAGGGAGAGGAAGAAGCAGACTCCCCACTCCTCCCCAGTGAGCAGACCTCTTCACTGAGCAAGGAGCCCCACACGAGACTCGATCCCAAGACCCTGAGATCGTGACCTGAGTCAATGGCAGACACTCCACCAACCGAGCCACCCAGGTGCCCCTCTTGGTTAAAGTTTAAAAGATAATTGTAAACTTTTACATTGGTCAGGAATGAAATCATTAATATTTTTTTAGTACTCTTTGTTTTTCGGAAGATGAAACATTTAGATGTTTATGCTTGAGAATGATCAAATTTGCTGACTTCCCACAAAGAATAACCTTCACAAAAATCAAAAGGTTTAAGTGAAGCACAACTTCAGCATTGCTGTTTGTCTGTCATCACCTTCTCCCTCTGTAGTGTGTCCTCAGGGAGAGAGGGACCTGTATCTGGAGGTGATGGGACAGGCAGTGAGGGGCCGTGATTAGGAGGAGGGTGGGTGCCTGGTAAGCAGGTGGTTCCTCGTCCTGTGCAATCTTCTAGTGCACTGCTGTTCCCCGACCTCTGGTGGCAAAGTCCACTGTCTTTTACTTCCCACATCCAGTCAGTAGTCCAAACTGTGAACTCTGCTTCTGTGGTCTGTTGTATTCCTGTTTCCAGCACTGCCCCCTCAAGTGCTGACCTCACTGCTCCCTCATCCCTCATCCCTTACCTCCAAGAGTCTGCACAGAGCACATTTTCTCTCACCCTGGCCCTTGGGTCAGCAGCCTTAATGCCTTCTCAGTCTATCCACACAACGTCTGAATCAGAGCAGCTCAAATTACAGTCTGCAGTCGGGTGAGAGTCCACCAGAACCTGCCAGCATGGAAAGCACTCCACAATTGAGAGTGTACAGAAACTTCTGTGGCATTTCAATGGAGTAAGTGTTACCTGGATATAATCATAATACATACAGCATTTGTGTTTTATTTATTTTTTTAAAAGATTTTATTTATTTATTCATGATAGACATAGAGAGAGAAAGAGAGGCAGAGACACGGGCAGAGGGAGAAGCAGGCTCCATGCCGGTAGCCCGACGTGGGACTCGATCCCGGGACTCCAGGATCACGCCCTGGGCCAAAGGCAGGCGCTAAACCGCTGAGCCACCCAGGGATCCCAGCATTTGTGTTTTATACGTCTTTTCCCTCCTCTCCTTTTTTCCTAGTAGGTGAGTCATGGCCTACTGGAAGGGGGAAAAAAGCTGCTCTTCCACAACAGAGAGTGTGAGAAACACTGGTTTAAATTCCTTTGTCATTTTGATCTAGCCCCACCTCGAGTGATCAATCTCATCACTCCCTTCTTTCCTATAGACTCCTTTTTCAAAGTCCAATAGTTTGTTCTTAAAACACACACTGTATTTGCTCACTGTTTTATTTAGCTTATGCTTGTTCCTTCTCTTGAAACTGCCTTTCCATGCACTTAGGATAGGGTGGGGGTAGAGAGCTTCACACGTCCCATCCACTCTCTGCTGGATCAGCCCTCCTGGCTGATGGCACTGACCAGAGTTGAGGATGAGCAGGGCAGCAACTCAGGCTGAAGTTCCTGGAGCCAACACTCAGCCTGTGTGAGGAAAGCAGGGACAAGTGTGCTGGGCCCATGCTGGGCTCCACCAGTTAGTGTGAGCTACAGCTATGCATCTTGTCTGTTTCTCAAGCAAAGGTGTGTTGATCTAGAGAGGCTGATTTAATAACTCATTCATATCAATACCTTCATGGATATTTGGTTCCTCTCCTCTGTGGTCTCAGGAATATTTGGTAGTCTTTGGTTCTTCTATTCCTCCTTACCTATGTTTAGCTCTATTTACCTTTTCTATGTCTAGCAGGTCTACCTGTTTGATTCTGTTCTAGTTTCATCTCTCTTCCCTATTTCTACTATGTTTTGTAATAGAATATTCTTTTTTTTTAAGATTTATTTTAGAGAGAGTATGCATGCACAAGTAGGGGAGAGGCAGAGGGAGAGAATCTCAAGCATACATACACATACACACACACAACAGATAATTTCTGTTTTATTTCTGTCTTATTCTGTTCATCTGTAGAGGGAGACTGAGGTTGTTTCCTCTCTTGGCTATTATTTAAAAAAATGCTGTGAACATGAGGTACATATATCTTTACAAGTTAGTGTTTTTCATTTCCTCTGGCTATATTCCCAGATAAGGAATTGCTGAATCATATGGTAGTTCAGTTTTTAATTTTTTGAGGATTCTCCATGCTGTTTTCTATGGTGGCTGCATCAGTTTGCATTCCCACCAAGAGTACGAGGGTTCCTTTTTCACCACATCCTCATTAGCATTTGTTGTCTCCTGTCCTTTTGATGAGAGCTGTTCTAACAGGCATGAGATAGTATCTCATAGTGATTTTGATTTGCGTTTCCCTGATGACTAGTGATGTTGAACATCTTTTCATGTACCTGTAGCCCTTTCATAAGTCTTTGTGTGTGTGTTTTTCAAGATTTTTTTTATTTATTTATTTATTTATTTATTTATTTATTTATTTATTTATTTATGAGAAAGAGATGGGGTGAGGAGCAGAGGGAGAGAGAAACTCAAGTAGACTCTGGTGTAGACCTCACTCAGAGCCTGACAAGGCTCAATCCCATGACCCTGAGATCATGACCTGAGCCAAAACCAAGAGTCAGATGCGTAACTGTGTCACCCAGGCGCCCCTCTTCTGTTCATTTTTAAATCAGATTTTTTGTGTTTTGTTTTACTATCGTATGACTGACTTCTTGTTATATTTTGGGTACTAACCTTGGAATATAAGCTTGTAGGTGAGCTGTCTCATCTGTCTCTGTCTTCTCCCACTGTATCTAGTAAATGTGGGAGGTTTTTTGTTTTGTTTTGTTTTGTTTTGTTTTGTTTTTGGTAAGTGTATCTTATTCGTAGTAGACAATTAGGATTGATTACATTAACATCAGGCTAGTTCAGTTAAAGCACTCCACTTCTGAGGTCGAGGTTCAGGCTCCACGTGGAGATTTGTTTGCTTTGTTTCCTGCCCTGCTACTAAGCCTTCAGTGCCAGCCAAATGTGTGCTTTGGGGTACAAAGACCAATGGATAAAAAATGAAGAATTAGTAACTGTGTAGCATAAACAGTTCAGAACTAGTATTCTCCTGGCTGTGGGGCAGGAGCATCATATTCCTATTCAAAGGGCAACCTTACATCACTGCTTTTCAAGATAAGGAAACGCAGCCAGTAAAGGTGGCAGAAGAAAAAAGTGTGAGTTTGCCTGAAACTGTAATTTTTGGGTAGATAACTAGCAATCACAGCTCACATAACAATGAACCAGGAAGCAATATTTGTTTTAGCCTTGAAGCAGTAAAAGACAACAGAGGACTTGAGAACTAAGAACAAGAATTGTTGATTGTTAGAGTTTGCAGGAATCTTAAAGGAAACTTTAAATCCCAAAAAAAGAGCTAATATCAGAGCTTAAGTTCCAGATTCATGGAATCAGTATGTTGACCGTATTCCAGGAATTTCATTTTGTATCATGTCTGAAATTGCTAAGCAATAAGACAAAATTTGAAACTGACTTCAACAAAAGAGGTGGCATTTTAGAACTCTGGTGTTTAAACTATATGAAGCACAGAAGTGTCATGAATACCATCTGTGAGATTGAAGTGACGGGTTGAGATGAGGTGGTGCTCTACGCTGAACAGTTACAATATAGGCCAGGATTTTACAAACTGCGTTTTCTTGTCAGCATGAAGAGGCAGGAAGCAGAATGGCAGAGCGGTGCAGGACAGAAAAATGGGAATATTCATGAAAATTGGTGTTGAGACAAACTGAAGATAATCTGTTTCTTTTCATTACAGTGAGCACATGCCAGCATTTCTGTTGATACTTTTGTAAGTTAGGTTGAAAGAACCTATTAGTTGCTATTTCGTGTCTTCCTTGTCCCATGTCTTAAAGGCAATGTATATGACTGAGTAGACTGGGGACTGGCTGCTGCTGCTTTTTTTTTGCTTTTTTTTTTTTTTGTCAGATTTTATTTATTCACTTGGAAGAGAGAGAGAGAGAACACACAAGCAGGGGAGTGGCAGGCAGAGGAAGAGGAAGAAGCATTTTCTTTGCTCAGCAGGAGGGATCATGACCTGAGCCCAAGGCAGCTCCTTCGGGACTGAGCCCCCCAGGCGCCCCTGGAGATTGTAGTCGTGAATTTCAGTGGGCCTGCAGCAGCAGCCCCCTCGCCTTCGAGGGTCTGTTTCAAACCTTCTCTGAGCTTCCTCCTTCCACAGATACCCTACTCCTTATTTCCCTGAGACAGATCCTTTATGGACTACAAATGCCTCTAACTTAACTCTGGTGTAAAACACACACACACACACACACACACACACATCCTTCTGTGACAACGGGAAACATGGCCCATCTCTTTAAGGGCATTCACCTGGCCTGTGTCCTGGATGCCATCCCACTTCTCAGTCTGTGCTGTCTCTCCTGTTACCCTTAACTACTCCCTTTCAGCTGGCCCTTTCCTGGGCCATACATATCTCATTCTGGAAAAAGAGAGGAAACCTATTATTTAAGATCAACATGAGTGGTTTCTCTCATATGTAAACCTAATCATGTTACTCCTCTGATTAAAAATCTTGCAGCACATCCCTTTCTGATACATTTAATGATTTAAAGATTCCCACTAGTGATCAAGGATTTGGAGCAGTGGTTTTCTTTTCTTTTCTTTTTTTTTTTTAAGATTTTATTTATTCATGAGAGACACAGAGGCCGAGACATAGGCAGAGGGAGAAGCAGGCTCCCCGTAGACCTTGACCTTGGGATCACGACCTAAGCCAAAGGCAGACAGACGCTCAACCACTGAGCCACCCAGGCACCCCTGGAGCAATGGTTTTGTTATAGTTATTAGCCAGCTTCTTTTTGTCTGCTCTCTCTGCAAAGTACAGCACAGCATTTACTCATTTGTTAGAAGTTAATTGCAACGGAAAAAAAATATTTTTTGGCAGATATTTTGAATATAATTCCATGTTGTCCATGACTATCACAATGTTCTGTCTCTTAGGATCTGCAAAATAAACCGTGGGACTCAAAGATAACACTTATTTACTAAATGTCGAGGACGCTTGAAACAAGCAAACATGACAGCTGGGCCTTTTGGCAATATATCACCTCTTAAGTCACCCACGTCTCTTGATAGTGGCACAAATATATAGTTGGTGTGCTTGTGTAAAAGACAATATTTGAGTGATTTGATTATTATCTTACGTGCATGTTAATTTAGTTATGACTTAGAAGTTTGGGAATATGAGATCTCATTCAGTCTAATTTTTATTCTAAAATACTCATAAATCAGCATAAGGCAAGAAATTGATTTTGTAGGGAAAGATTTGTTCATGGTAGCAAAGTGAGCTTAGCCAGGCCTAGTGCATATCATAGTGACTGGGTTTAAACAGTAGAAAATAGAGTGTAGGAAACTGTCTCTTTTTGTTTTGCCCCTTAAAAAGCACATTTAAATAAAAATTTTCTAGAATTGATGAAGTTATTAGACACCGTGTTGAATACATTCAAAAGTTATCATACACTGATTTCTTTGTCATTCTGAAGTCTTTTAGAAATTAATAAAGATTAAATGCAGGCAGCCCGGGTGGCTCAGTGGTTTAGCACCACCTTCAGCCCAGGGCGTGGTCCTGGAGACACGGGATCAAGTCCCACATCGGGCTTCCTGCATGGAGCCTGCTTCTCCCTCTGCCTGTATCTCTGCCTCTGTGTGTGTGTGTGTCTTTCATGAATAAGTAAAATCTTAAAAAAAAAAGATTAAAGGCTAAACATGCCCTTGAGTTCCATATCTGGAATGATTTCAGTTACAATATTTTTAAGATCTAGAATATCTGATCTAGTATCTAATACAATATTTGATTTTTAAAAATCAAATCTAGTGATTTGATTAAAAAGCAAACTATTTGTTTTTGCTACTATATTACCAATTCTGGTTTCTTCTGAAATTTCTCTTACCTATTTATGTCCTTGAACATTTTAACAAAACTTGTTTTAAATTTCCTGTAGGCTAACATATGTAATCCTTCCAGTATATAGATCTCCTATGAATCTATTTCTTTTAACTGCTTTTTCTCCCAGTTTTTTGTCAAATCTTGATCTCTTGTATGCCTGGTTATTTTAGATTATATATTGGGCCTTATGGTTGAAAACTAGTGGAGATAGTCTGAGCCTTTGTTGGATTTCGTCTTCCAGAGGGGATTTACTGATGTTGTTGGTAGGCAAGGACGTTATAGCAGATCAACCTAATTCAACCAGAGATGACAATGATTCTGCAGGGCTTCAGTCCCTGTGAAGGCTGGACTATCTCAGCCTCACCTTTTCTTCTAGGGAGTAACCCTTTTAGGTCCCATTGGAAAGCCAGAGGCTCCCCTTTTCTTGGCAAGCCCTGGACTTCGGTTTTTCCTCCAGGTCTGTAAGTCTGTTAAAAGCGCTGCTCAGCTTTTTTGGCCTCCAGATTGAAATTTTCTGCCAGCTTTTCTGGTTGTTATCAGCAGGACAGTTTGGCTGAAATGAACTGGTCTGCCCTTGCCAGAGGTAGAACTCTGCGATCCTTTCTTCATGTTTAAAAGTGGATATGTGCATATATATAAGCCCAGCATATGTCCACATAAGTAAGAAACAAACATATATAATGGGTATACATGTGGTAAATTTCTCTGCTCATTAGGGGTGTACTGTCAAAGTTAGGAGACTTGTCCTTTGTTTCCCTGTTAGCTGTGATGTTTACTCAGTGGATATCTGTCATCTGCCTCACAGAAATTATTCTGTGTGTACAAAGGAACATGTCAGATTCTTGATGGTGATCTCTAACAGGGATTTACAGAGATAAATCTGTAACTCTAAATAAATGAATTTATCATGTTTAAGGAATACAGCAAGTAAATAGTCTTATTGGTGGGTTTTATTTTCTTTTGCCTTAACCAATTTTCTAAACTTTATATATCTGAAACATATTTCAAGGCACTAGGAATTGTTTGTATTGCTCATTCAAGCTAGCAATTTGTTGTTTACAAAATGTATATATGAGAATAATTGATTTTTAAAATTAATGATAAAATGATTATGGTGCTTAAAGGTATAGGCTCTGGAGTTGGGACCTTTGAGTTTGATCCTGACTTTGCCACGTACTAGCTATGTAACCTTGGCCTATTTAGTTAATCTTTCTGTTGCTGTTTCCTCTATAATACGGATATAATTATAGAACTACTTTGTAGGATCTGTATGAGGATTAAATTTTATATATATATATATATATATATAAATATTTGACTGAAACACTTTCTGATACTCAGTTAATATTCAATAACTGTGGATTACTGTTAATAATAAGCATTTTTTATTCAGAAAATACTATTTAGTCAGGCCTCTTAAGGGAAGGTTCTAAAGAACTATTTGCTTTTGCTGCTATATTAGCAGGAATTGTCTTTTTAAAATAAAATGTGTAGGACAGCCCGGGTGGCTCTGCGGTTGAGCGCCACCTTCAGCCCAAGGGCATGACCCTGGAGTTCCGGGATCAAGTCCCAGGTTGGGCTCCCTGCATGGAGCCTGCTTCTCCCTCTACCTGTGTCTCTGTCTCTCTCTCTGTCTCTCATGAATAAATAAATAAAATCTTAAAATAAAATGTGTAGGTTTTATGTGTGTGTGTGTATATATATATATATATTTTTTTTTTTAAGATTTTACTTTTTTTTTTTTTTTAAGATTTTATTTATTCACTCAGATTTTACTTTTAAATAATCTCCACACCCAGTGTGGGGATTGAATTCCCAACCGGGAGATGGAGAGTGCATACTCCACCTACTGAGACAGCCTTCAGCCCAAGTTTTATATATCCATTTAATGATTAATGTGTAGATAGATTACTTGATGTTCCTAGTTGCATAGCAAAGTGTTCTAAGTTTAAAAATTAATAAGACAGTTTCCACAAAAATATATTGTAGGTATGTACTAGTAAACATAATTTTTGTTTTAAAAGGAATCATGATCTGAACCAGAAAATATTTTCAGGTTCCTGTTCTGTTGGTTGTGGCTTCAAAGTATGGTTGCGATATGTTTTACAGCAAAGAAGCATTTGAAACCAAGTAAGCACAACTTCTGTGGGAACCTGGTAAAATGATTATTCCTCTAAACTGTGATTCCCCTTCTCTGTGTGGCATTAACTGTGAAACTAAAGAAAATGCTTGTGTTGTACTGGTAACTTTCTATGCTATGATTTGCCCACCCTTTATCTTCAAGTGATGGAGAAGTCATTAATGTCTAGGAGTGTCTTGAGTCATAAAGTCAGTGAACCTGAGGTAGGTAAAATTGCTGAATGTTAATTGAAAAAAATTGTTAGAAATTGTTGCTAAAAATACATGTCACTGGATGGATACCTGAAGATGTCTTTGAGCTTATACTATTTTAGAGATTTCCTTCTATATTTTTTTCTTTAAGTAAAATTTGTATATGTCTGAGAGAGAGGGCAAAGAGGAGTGTGGTGACTGTTTTTGCACTGCATGGATGGATATACGTGTGGTGAGGCTCTTGACAGGACTGTCATTTCCATGTATGCAATGGGCTTGGGTGTGTTTTGTTTTTAAGATTTTACTTATTTATTTGAGAGAGAGAAATAATGAGTAGGGCGTAGGGTGGGAGGGGCACAGGGAGAGAGAGGAAGAAACTGACTTAACTGCTGAACAGGGACCCTGAGGTGGGGCTCGATCCTAGAACTCCAGAATTGTGACCTGAGCCAAAGGCAGACACTAAACAGAGCCAACCGGGTGCCCCTCCATGTATATAATGGGTTTTGACCTCAAAGGCCCTGTGGATGTGTCAGCTGTGTTGAATTGAGCCCCATTAAGGAAGGGAGGACTGAGAAGGATGAAACAAATTATACTTTCTTTACTCAAGTGAGCTGCAGCAAGGTTGTTTTGGACTTAGCAGTTACATGATTTCACTTAATTTCTTCTTTTTGAAAACTACTTTCTCTGTATAAATAAAAATCCATGTTGGTTGTTTTTTCCTTAGAATCATTACCTCACATTTGACTATAATTGATCATTTATTTTTCTTGTGTTTTCTTTTATATTCTTGTGGGGTTTTTTTTTTTAAGATTTTATTTATTTATTCATGAGAGACACATGAGGCAGAGACACAGAGGGAGAAGCAGGCTCCATGCAGGGAGCCAACGTGGGACTTGATCCCGGGACTCCAGAATCATGCCCCGGGCTGAAGGCAGACGCTAAACCGCTGAGCCACCCAGGGATCCCTATGCTTGTGGTTTTGTTATGTACTTTGTCATATGTTTATATTCCTTCTGGCGTAAATTTTTTATGACCTTTCTTGTTTCTGTATTAAGAATGAATTCCTTATTATGAAATGTTTTTTATTCTCATTGAAGAAATATGAGTATGCTCTGGTTAACTATACTATAGTTACTATAGTACTATACTTTTTTTTAAGATTTTGTTTATTTATTCATGAGAGACAGAGAGAGAGAGAGGCAGAGACATAGGCAGAGGGAGAAGCAGGCTCCCTGCAGGGAGCCTGGTGCAGGACTGGATCCCAGGATCCTGGGATCACGACCTGAGCCAAGGCAGATACTCAACCACTGAGCCATCCATTTGCCTCTGTACTGTACTTTTAAAAAGATTTATTTATTTACTTAGAGAGAGTGTGAGCAGAGGGAGAGGAGGAGAGAATTTCAAGCAGATTTCCCACTGAGCACAGAGCCAGACGCAGCACTCAGTCTCAGGACCCTGAGATCACAACCTTAGCTGAAACCAAGGGTCACACGCTTAACTGCCTGAGCTACCCAGATGCACCTGTACTGTACTATTATATAGAAATTGAAGTATTTAGAAAGATTACTGTATGGCTATCTTACTAGTTAGTTTGAATATCCGGAAGTACCCCAAAAAAGAGATGGCATGACCCTCAGTTTTACATTCTGAACACCAGTGTAGACAGGTACTTACAAATTGATTTCAAAAGTGTATAGTATTTATTTCCTTCAGTAGCTATTTACCTTGTTTAATTATAGTAATAATATCTTCAGCCAGGAAATGCCTACAGCATAACTTGTATTATCAGGTAAGAGTCTGGGATGGAGTGAATACCGCGAGCCTTGCATGACTTTGGCTGTGGCACTGTCAAGACAATGTCATAGAGAGCAACACTGTCCTGTAGAAATATAATGTGAACCATATATAGCATTTTTTTCATAGTCACCACATTAAAAAGGCTTTTTAAAATGTGAAATTAATTTTAATTATAGGGTTTACTTAACCCAATAGATAAAAATATTATTTCAGCAGAAAATCAATATTCAAAAGTATTGGTGAACTATTTTACCTTCTTTGTCTTCATAAGTCTTTGAAATATGGTATGTATTTTACAAATACAGCACATCTCAATTTGGACACATCTTTTATTAGAAATGCTTGGTCTATATTTAGACTTCCTAAAACTTACAGGTGAGAAAGTAGATTCACATACCTAGTTTGTTCTAAAGATACATAAGTTTTTCAGTAGCTGAATCAAAACCTGTTTTTAAATTTAAGTTAATTAAAAGTTAAATTAATTAAAATTAAAAGTAAAAATTCAGTTCCTCAGTCTCACTGTGCATATTTAAAGTACTCAGTGACCATATATATGTGATTAGTGGATACTACATTGGACAACATAGGTATAGAATATAGCTCACAGCTGGAGATGTCAGCCAAGGGACCCTGGGTCAGGCTTAATAGTTTAGTTAAATTTTAACTAATGAGGGGAATGATACAAATTAGCAAAAATTATGATATTGAAATTATAGGGACATTTTAATGAAGTTGAAGTTTTATATGTCTGAGTTTCATATGACTGGCATTTTCAGAAAACTATCTGGAGATAATCACAAACTTTTCTGGTCCTTGGATGGTTGTCCTCAGGTTGAGATACTATTAATTCCGAATAGCCACCTTATAGCATATTGCTTATTAGCAGGGTATGAAATCAGCCTAGTGAATCTTGATCAGCATTTCTAAAAATATGAAATAGTACTGAATAGAATGAAGAATGCATCAGAATGTGTTTAGTTTCAAGAAACCTTTCAGTTATATATATATATATTTGTTGTTGTTGTTGTTGTTGTTGTTGTTGTTGTTGTTGTATGTACAGGATCTCCGTGCAAAATGAATTCCTTATTCTGGGTTGCAAAAGTTTTGAGACTCATTCCTCTGAGGCATACTTTTGATTGCTGATATACTGAATATTGTCTACAGGTACACATATCTAAACAAAGCATTAATCACAGAAGATCTTAGATTTAGCAATGAGATAGAAGTGTATTGGAATATGTGTAGTGAATATGATGGTAAAATGTAAAGTGACATATGTAATCCTCATAATAAACACAACATATGCATATGGTGACTTTCTTTCTCAATCCTGAGCTGACTAGTAGTAGCCAAATTTAAATTTGGGATTAATAGAATACCTTATTGGTTTGATAGCTGTCTTTAAATTTTGGGTTGACTGCGAAGGCATCAGATTTCAACTTGGGGTTGCATCTTAACTCTTAAGAATCTCGGTTTCGGGATATTTGGGTTGCTCAGCAGTTGAGCATCTACCTTCAGTTTAGGGCGTGATCTTGGTGTCTTGGGATTGAGTCCCACATTGGGCTCCCTGTGTGGAGCCTGCTTTCTCCCTCTGCCTATATCTCTGCCTCTCTCTCTCTCTCTCTCTGTCTCTCATGAATGAATAAATAAAATCTTAAAAAAAAAAAAAGAATCTCGATTTCTTTCAAAAGTGAAAGTATGAGAACGGCTGGCTGGCTCAGTCAGTGGAACCTGAGACTCTTGATCTCAGGATAGTGAGGTCAAGCCCCACTTTGGGCATAGAGCTTGCTTTTTTTAAAAAAAAGTGAAAGTATGTATTTAGGCCTAATTTGTATGGATTATAGAAAAATTTCACTCAAAATCTCCTTAAAGTATTGTTATTATTTTTTTGAGTAGAGAGGAGGGGCAGAGAGAAAGAGGGAAAGAGAGAGAATCTTATGCAGTCTCCATGCCCAGTGTGAGCCTGAGGTGGGACGTGATCCCCAGACTCTGAGATCAAGACCTGAGCTGGGGGATCCCTGGGTGGCGCAGCGGTTGAGCGCCTGCCTTTGGCCCAGGGCGCGATCATGGAGACCCGGGATCGAATCCCACGTCCGGCTCCCGATGCATGGAGCCTGCTTCTCCCTCTGCCTATGTCTCTGCCTCTCTCTCTCTCTGTGTGTGTGTGTGTAACTATCATAAATAAATAAAAATTCACCAAAAAAAAATTAAAAAAAAAAAAAAAGACCTGAGCTGGAATCAAGAGTCTGATACTAAAAAAAAAAAAAAAAAAACAGAGTTTGATACTTAATCGACCAAGCCACTCAGGCATCCCTCCTTAAAGGATTTTAATAAAATAATTGAGTAATACATATTTAGCCATCCCCATAGATTAAGTTTTTAGTTTGAGTGACAAGTGATGCTTAATCTCAGCAGATATCCATTAAGATGTATCAAAAGATGAATTCAAATTATACCTGGGATGGAGAATATTTCTGACAAAATACAGATTTCTTTTTTGTTAGTCTGTGGCTCTAAATTATTGGTTTATTTAAGGCTTCTTTCACAAAGCTTTGTGGTTTTTCAGGTTTTGTCTAAGCCTGACTTGGATATGTTTGCTTGAAATTCTCAGCTGTACAGAGTCAACTTGTCAAGTAGCTTTTGCACAGCATACATATTTGGAATGTGGTTTTCACATGAGAGGGTGGGAACTTGAACAGCACTCACTACCATGCTTTTAAAAGGCAAAATATGCCAGTCAGTTCCGTGTAGTCATTGTAGCTCTTAAGTACAAGGCCCAGGGCTAGATATTGTGAAGAATAAAAACTCTCTGTGGCTGAGTTATGGGTATTCAAGTGGTTTCAAGCTAATCGGACATATCTGCAAAAATACGCAGTGCAGAGCAGTCTTTGTGAGGACTGTGTGTGTGTGTGTGTGTGTGTGTGGTTCAGAGTGCTAACAAGCAGTACATTATGCCATAGGTCGCTGGAATGGAGACCTCAGGGAGGTACAGTGGAATGGCTTCTGAGCCAGGCCTTGAATAATTGCTATGTATCCAGTCAGAATAATTACAGGACATTGACACCTTGGAAAGACTTAGAGTTGGAGGAAGAGTTAATATTGGAAAGTAGTTTACAAAGTTACCTTTTGAGAATTAAATCATGTCATCACAAAATAGTAAGAGGCAAAACGTCTTGAGGCCAAAAGGATTCTCAACAGAAAAAAGGTGAGCCATATAGGAAATGGTATTTTGTGTGCAGATCTAGCAATTGCTGGGAAAGGAAAGAAGTACTTCCAGGAACTTGAACTTCTTGGTCATTAGAGATGTGTCCTCTGCTGTAGTGGAGTTTCTTCATCAAGGTATACCACAGCTGGAGTGAAATACTCCTTTCAGTGACTTTCTCCCCAATGTCTACAGAGCGCACAGTGATCAAAAATATGGCCTCAGAATCATAGGTGCTCCATATTCGTTTTAGAAATGGAAGTAAGTTAGTTTAGAAACTTATTAGCTGAATGATGTGGTGAAATATGAAACCTGGTTTCTCTGTTAGTATAAATGGGATTAGGGCAGCCCGGGTGGCCCAGCGGTTTAGTGCCACTTTTGGGCCAGCGTGTGATCCTGGGGACCCCGGATCGAGTCCCACGTCGGGCTCCCTGCATGGAGCCTGTTCTCCCTCTGCCTGTGTCTCTGCCTCTCTCTCTGCCTCTGTCTCTCATGAATAAATAAATAAAATCTTAAAAAAAAAAATACAGCGTGATTAGGGGCACGTGGGCGGCTGAATCAGTTAAGCGTCTGCCTTCAGCTCAGGCCATGATCAGGCCTGGATTGAGTCCCAGGTCCATCTTCCTGTTAAGTGAGGAGTCTGCTTCTTCATCTCCCTCTCCCCATCCCCCACCACTCATGCACTCTGTCTCTGTCTCTCAAATAAATGAATAAAATCTTTTAAAAAAAGAATGTAAAGGAATTATTTAGAAGATAGCCAAGGCTGCTCCTAGTTTTAAGGACTGACATTTTTCCTGCACAGACATGAATTTCTTTTCACTGTTGCGATTAAGTATACATATCATATGCCATTTTAACGGATTTTCAGTATATGATGCAGTGGCACTAGTAATACCATCGCTGTTTTGTAACCATCACTGCTGCGTTTCCAAACCTTTTCCATCACCCCAGGCAAAAATTGCAACCATTATGCAGGAACTCCCTTTTCTCCCCTGCCCTCCATCTCTGTTGTCTGTTTTCTGTCTCCATGAATTTGTCTGCCATAGAAATTTCATGCAAGTGGAATCATACTGTTTTCATCCCTTTGTGTCAGACTAATTTCACTTGTATAATGTTGTCAAGGTTTTTCCATATTTTTACATGTATCAGAACTTCCTTCTTATGGCTAGATAATATTTCCTTGCGTGAACGGACCCCATTTTGTTTATCTACTCATCTGTGAGTGATCATTTGGGTCATTTTCACTGTATTAGCTACATGCACTTTATTTACTTGTTTGTTGATTTATTGAAGTATAGTTGACATAAAATGTTACATTAGTTTCAGATGTTACAACATAATGATTTACACTAAGAATGTTATTACTGTGCTACCATGGTATTGTTATCATCTGTCACAACAAGATTATTACAATATTATCCACTATATTCCCTATGCTGCACCCTTCATCCCTGTCACTTACTTATAACCGGAAGTTTGCACTTCTTAATCACCTGCACCATTTTCGCCCCTACCCCAAGCCCTTAATTCTGGCCACCAACAATTTGTCCTCTATATTTATCATTCTGTTTCTGCTTTTTGTTGTTGGTTGGTTGGTTGGTTTGGTTTCTAGCCTCCACATATAAGTCAAATCATATCATATTGGTTTTTTTCTATCTGACTCCTTTTACTTAGCAGTATGCCCTCTAGGTCCATCTATGTTGTCATAAATGGCAAGATTTCATTCTTTTTTTGTGGCTGAGTATTATTATGTTGTGTATATATACCACACAGTCTTTATCCATCTGTTGATCAATGTTGCTTAGATTGCTTCCACAGTTGTTAACAGTGCTGTGATAGAGTGCCTGGGTGGCTCAGTGGTTGAGCATCTGCCTTCGGCTCAGGTCATGATCCTGGGGTCCTCGGATCGAGTCCTGCATCAGGCTCCCTGCAGGTTGTGTCTCTGCCTCTGTCTCTCATGAATAAATAAAACCTTTAAAAAAACAAAAAACAATGCTATGATAAACATAGGGGTGTATATATTTTTTCAAATTAGTGTTTTGGTTTTCTTTGGGTAAATACCCAGCAGTGGAATTACTGGATCATCTGATATTTCTATCTCTAATTTTTTGAGGAACCTCCATACTGTTTTCCAGAGTAGCTACACCAGTTTGCATTCCCACTAATAGTGCACAAGTGTTCCCATTTCTCCACATTCTTGTCAACTCTTATTATTTCTTATCTTTCTGATCCTAACCTTTCAGACTGGTGTGAGGTGATATCTCATTGTGGTTTGGATTTGCATTTCTCTGATGATGAGTGATGTTGAGCATCCTTTCATGTTTTGTTGGCCATCTGTGTGTTTTGTTTTTCATTTGTTTGCATTTTCATTGCTGTTGTTTTTGGAAGAATGTCTATTCAGGTACTCTGCCCATTTTAAATCAGATTATTTGGCTTTTTGGTATGGTGTAAGTTCTTTCTATATTTTGTATACTAACCCCTTATAAGATACAACATTTGCAGATATCCTCTCCTGTTCAGTAGGTTGCCATGTCACTTTGTTGGTTTCCTTCATTTGCAAAGGCTTTTTATTTTGATGTAGTCCCAATAGTTTATTTTGCTTTTGTTTTCCTTGTTTGTGATGATATATCTAGGAAGATGATGCTAAGGCTGATATCTAAGAGTATACTGGCTGTGTTTTCTTCTAGTACTTTTATGCTTTCAAGTTTCATATATAGGTCTTTTTAATCCATTCAGAGTTTATTTTTGTGTATATTTGGTGTGAGAGAGTGGTGCGGTTTTCATTCTTTAACAGTTTTCCCCACAAGAGATTGCCTTTTCTCCATTGTAGATACTTGCCTCCTTTGTCATAGATCAATTGACCATATCACTTTGGGTTTATTTCTGAGCTCTCTATCGTGTTCTATTGATCTTTGTCTGTTTTAGCTGCATACATTTTAAAAGTTATGCGGGCTTGGGTTCAGAGCATGATAGTGATCTCAAAGACACTTGATTAAAATAGTAACTATTTTTAAATTAAAAAGTATACTCTAGGATTTATTTTAGGGCAATGATATAAGGAAAATGATACCAAACAAATTTAGATATTTTTATGTTTGCCAACCAGTACTTTTATGTCTGAATCAAATGAAATATTCCAGTTGCAAAATATGTTGAAAACATATGATGCAGTCAGTGCGGGGCTAATGTTTTATTTTGTGCTTTGTTTTCATGTTTTAAAAGAATTGTACTTTATAGATGTGTTTCTAAACACCAAATAAGAATTTATATTAATTTGAAGAATTTTGAAAGTCACTAACATTTTTCTCAGATTACTGGAATGTTTGATTCAAACGCAGAATAATGATTGACAAGCAAAGAATTCCAAAATCTTGCTGACATTATTTTCCTTAAAATGTAATATATTTTTAGATGATAAGAGGGGATAAACATGTCTGATAAAAGATTTGGAATCTATTTTCTATGTCTTTACAATGTTAGAAGGATCCTTGGAGCAGATTTAGATTTTCCAAGTCTAAACTAGCCTAGAGTTAATCATAGCCCTCTTTTTTTTTTCTTTTTTTTTTTTTTTTTTAATTATATAAAAGGAATTTGCCGACAATTCTAAGGTACTTTCCAGGGCTTATTTTTAGTAAGTAAATGACATATAGAGAATAGAGTATAATATATAGAGTATAATAGAGTATAAATATATACTACCTGAATTTTTTTCTACATACCTTTTTTTATTTACTTTTTCAATATCTTTAAATGTGTTTGTTTCCAAATATTGCTGCTGTTCAGGCAGACAAAGGACTTATTCAATGTACATTTGTCTGGGAAGTGTCTAGCAATAACATGAGGGATTGATTTTAGCAGATAACCTCATTGAACCATTAATTTATTTCATTAAGGCAATGGTCCCAACATCATGCACAGTAAAATACCTTAGAGAACTTAAAAAAACATATCAGTAGCAGGGCTCCATGCTGGACAAACTCTTCAGGTAATAAACATGCAGCCAGGGGTGAGAACCGCTGTAGTAAAGCAAGAACCAGGTAAGGTTGGGTGGGGTTGTGAGTGGGGAAGAAGTAGAAATGAACCTTGGTCTTTTCTGTCCTTTCCCTACTTAGAGTAAAACAGCTCAAGAGGAAATTCAAAGATCACTGAGAATCCAGAGTTGAAGCAGCTTTTTTTCTTTTTGTCTTTGTAGATATGGAAAGACTTGATTGAAACTTAAATGGTTCAACAAAAGATGCTCTGATGGATGACAGCGGAACTCCTACAGATAATCTGCAGATAGAGTCACAAGATGGGTGCCATCCCGGTGACGGTGTGGGACGCATAGTGACATGCTTGCCTTCTGCATCAGATGAAAATGAAAATCAGCTGGAGAGGGACGGGCACAAGTGTCTGAGCAGCGGTACCAGCGCCATGGGCAAACCTGATGTGCTTGCCCAGGACAGTATCAACAATAATGAAAACTGCCCACCAAGCTGTGAGGTGGCTGTGTGGGAGAGCTTGGAGGATACTTCCTGTGAAAGCCCCAGGGATGGGCAGGCCCTTGTGGGAAGGGACAGAAAAGTACCTGGAAAAAGAAGCACAAGAACCAAAAAAGGCATGACTAAGATACCACAAGGTATTTTTTTAAAATTATTTTTTATGCTATTCTTCACCTAAAAATAAACTCTTCTCATTCCATATTCCATATACTTGTATCATCCCAAGAGTCCTGCATCTTGCTTTACTTCTCTTAATATACTCTGGAGCTACTTCTGCAGCAGCATGAGTAGATCCAACTGTGTGGCGTTTCATACACGTGACATATTCCACAGTGTTCCATCCCATGGGTGTGCGTAATTTATTTCACTACTTCTTTACAGCAATTCCCAGTAATTTGCTATAATAAATGTACTGAAATTGAAGTTATTTGTACATATTTTATTCATTATTTTTTAAAAGATTTTGTTTATTTATTTAAGAGCATGTGCGAGCATACATGAGCAGGGGGAGGCACAGAGGAAGAGGGAGAAGGTGACTCCCCACTGAGCAGGAGCCCAACATGGAGCTCGATCCCAGGTCTCTGAAGTTATGACTTGTGCCAAAGACAGATGCTTAACTGACTTAGCCACCCAGGCACCCCCACACTAAGTATTTAAAATATATGTAGTCTTCTTCCTTTATAAATTAGATCATTTTCTACCAGAATCAGCCCTAGAAATTTCCTTCTGTCATCACTGTGGCTCTTATCTCTCATCTGTGAGTTTTTGTGCTGGTACAGTTCAGGGTTTTTTAAAATTTATTTTGTTTGAGAGAGTGAAAGAGAGCAGTGGAAAGGGCAGAGGGAGAGGGAGAATCTCAAACATACTCTATGCTGAGTATGGAGTCCAACATAGGGCTCGATCTCCCAACATTTTATTTGTTTGTTTGTTTGTTTGTTTATTTTTGAGAGAGTGCAAGGTGCTGGTACAGTTTTAAAATCTTTATAGAATCTTTCCAAGTCACTTAGTTAAGTGAATAATATGCATTAACATATATTAATCTTATATCAATGATATATCAGTGTTGAACAGGACATCTAGCTTTCTTTGTATCACTTTGGTTACAAAGTAATTCAGAGTAATTCTTTTCTCTTTTTTTATCTTTCTTTTGTTTTATGTTTGTTTTTTGGTTTTGGGGGTTTTTTTTGGCAGAGTATTTGTCCTGTGGTATATAGTTTGGCAAAATTTGGAGCTATGGACTTTTTTTTCCTTAATCACGGGGGACCCTGGGGCAAAGGCAGCCTGTGGTTATTTGCCATCAGAAACACGTGGAACTAGAGAGTTCTGGCACATCTGAGGCTGAGGCCGGGACTCTAGTGTAGCATGGCCTCACCTCAGCCACGTCTTTGCAGAAGGTTCCAGAGAACCAAGGACAGTGTCTCCTCATCTTCTGCTGCTTAGAAATATAGTCCATTTATCCATATCCTGTTTCTTGTTTTTTTTAATTTGGAGTAAAAGATGAAACTTTCCAGTTTCTACACCTTGATCCTTATTTATTCAGTAAAGTGATTTGATAACTTTTTAATGTAGCTCCTTAGTTAGGCTTTCCACTTTTCACTGATCCCTTCATTTTTGCTTTTCTTTAGTATGCTTAAAGAAAATTAAAATAATTTTTGAAAAGACATATAGAAAGCCTTTTCTTAAAAGACCTAAAATAAGCAGATGATGTATGTAGTGCTATTTGTATATAAATTGATTTATCCAATAACTATAATTCAAGAGCAATTTGACTATGCCTCTCTAATGTGTTTTTAAGAACTGGGACCTAGTTGCATATGTATATGGGTCAATCATAGCTTCAAGATTATGGCTCCTTATATTCCTTCTTTCCATGACCTTATTCCATTTGCCGTAGGTGTGATTATATTATTTAAAGTTATGTTATTTATTAGCCATTGAGCAGATATGCATTTTGAAATATATGATTTATAAAACTTAGGAATAGTCTTTATACAGATTAGCTGTAAAATTATTTTATATATCTTAAATAAAATTAGTTTAAAACTGTAAGAAAATTAGGAGTTGCAAAACCTACATTCAATTACCTCTGGTTCTAGGTCATTTGGTGAGACTTAACCATTTTGTACTTTTGTTTTCTCAAATGTATAATGATGATGTTCATCTGTATATATCTATAAAATTCCTTTCCAAGCTATGAATTCCTTAGATTCCTTTTTTTTTTTTTTTTAGGATTTTTATTTATTTAGTCATGAGAGACATGGAGAGAAGGCAGAGACATAAGCAGAGGGAGTAGCAGGCTTCTTGCAGGGAGCCCAATGTGGGACTCAATCCTGGAACTCTGGGATCACGCCCTGAGCCAAAGGCAAACGCTCAACTGCTGAGCCACCCAGGCATCCCAATTCCTTAGATTCCTGAACAGAGATGGTTTGGTCCAACCTTGATTAAAATTTGGTGATTCACTTCTGTATCCATATAGGGGTTTTTTTATATGTAAGGGGTACATTTTTATTTGTACATTAAGTTTTGTTGTTAAAAGAAGATAAGTTTGGGTGGGCAGAAGAATTTTAAGCTGAGTGGAAAGATTTCCAGGAGAGCAGAATTACTTCTCTCTAGACCTGGAAGGCACCTGGCATGGGAAGCTTTAGGATGGCCTAGGGGCTCTTCTCACTCTATCCTGAGAGATTGCAGAAGCCTGTCCTCTTAATACTTACCCTATCACCAGGTACAAGTGATCATATCTCCCTCAGATCTCTCTGGTTAGTCTGTTTCTCTTCATCTCCACTGCCACCATTCAGCGCCATCATCTTCAGCTGGAGTAAAGCTGCCTAAAGATGTCTCCATCTT
Organism: Canis lupus baileyi; assembly: GCF_048164855.1. Taxonomy (NCBI): domain Eukaryota; kingdom Metazoa; phylum Chordata; class Mammalia; order Carnivora; family Canidae; genus Canis; species Canis lupus. The sequence continues at coordinate 44,156,467 of NC_132843.1, read as the reverse complement.
GTCACTCCCAAATCCATTTCCTGTGTCAGAGCAAACAATGCAGAGTGTCCATACATAGGTGTCTAGCCATGGGTATGATAGGTCTTCCATTATTGTGAAATTCTAAGATCCTAAGTAAATAAAATTTCAAAATTTTGCAAATGAGTACTTTTCTAATAATAGCTTTTCAAATGTGAAATGATATATAAAACATGATATTCAATTCCAGACCAGAAATAAGTTTGTTATAGATAGGTGTTCTTTCAACAATTAAAAAAAAAAAAAAAAAACATGTTAAGATGAATATATTTACTCTTATGCTTCTATACCTAGTTTAATTTATAATAATTTTTCATGTATCTGAAAGCTAGTACTGGAAAAATAGTTGAGCAATAATATTAGGAGATGTCATTTACAGGTTTTTCCGAAGGCAGCACTCTGTTAATCTGCTAAAACCGTGAACTCAGCCTCACAGAAGTCCAGTTGCCATTATATTATGAGATTTTCTTTCCTTAAAATAGTTGAATCCCTTTAATATAGTCAACTAAGCAGGGTTTCAAGCTCCATTACAGCAAATTTTCACTATAGTTGAATCTGGCGTGGCTCTAAGTAAATACCTTAAAGACAAATGAAAATTAGTCTATAAATTTTTAACAGCTTGGGGCACCTAGGTGGCTTAGTGGGCTAACTGTCCAATTCTTGATTTCAGCTTAGATTGTGATGTCAGGGTCTTAAAATCAAGCCCCCAACCCCGTTGGGCTCCCTGCTGGGTGTGAAGCGTGTTTGAGATTTCCCTCTCCCTCTGCCCTCCTCCCCCATTTTTAAAACAGCTTTATTGAGGTATTCACATACCATACACTTCAGTTACTTAATATGTACAATTCATTGATTTTTCGTATATTAACCAAAGCTGTACAACCATTACCACCTTTGATTTTAGAACATTTTCATCATCACACAAAGAAACCCAAAATCCATTAGTGGGCACTCCCCATTTTCCACTGAGCCATCCCAGCCCTAGGCAACCACTAATCTACTTTCTTTCATTATAGATTTATCTCCTCAGGACATAAATGTAAATGGGATCGTACAACGGGTCTTTTACGACTGGCTTCTTTCACTTAGCATAATGTTTTCAAGATCCATCCATATTGTACCCCCACATATCAGTACTTTTTTCCTTTTTTTTAAACATTTATTTGTTTGTTTGAGAGAGTGTGCACGCACAGCAGGGGGAGGGGCAGAGGAAGAGGGAGAAGCAGGCTCCCCACTGAGCCCAGAGCTCGACATATGGGGCTTAATCCCAGGACCCTGAGATCATGACTTGAGCCCAAGGCAGTAACCGACTGCCTCACTTTATTCCTTTTTATTGTCAATTAATATTCCATTGCAATGGATATACCACATTTTCATTTATCTATTTGCTGATGGGCATTTAGACTGTCTACTTTTTGGCTATGCTGAATAATGCTCCAAAGAACATTACCATACACCATACAAGTTTTTTATGTGGACATATGTTTTCTTTTCTTTTCTTTCTTTTTTTTTTTTTTTTTTTGATTATGCCTAGGAGTAGAATTCCTGCATCATAAATAAACACTTTGTTTAACTGTTCTAGGACCTGCTGAACTATCTTCCTGAACTATCTTCCACTGTGGCTACACCATTTACATTCTCACCAGCAACATATGAGGGTTATAATTTTTCCATATCCTCTCCAACACTTGTTAATATCTGATCCTTTGATTTTTTGCTACAGTCTCTTTTTTTTTTAATTTTATTTATTTATTCATGAGAGGCACATAGAGAGAGGCAGAGACATAGGCAGAGGGAGAAGCAGGCTCCCTGCGGAGAACCCGATGTGGGACTCCATCCCAGAACTCTGGGATCATGTCCTGAGCCGAAGGCAGATGCTCAACCACTGAGCCACCCAAGAGTTCCTCTACAGTCTTCTTTTTCAGATGTAACTCACATGCCGTAAAATTCATCTTCATAAAGTATACAGCTTCCTGGTTTTAATATATTCACATAGTTATACAACCATCACTAGTATGTAATTCTAGAATATTTTATCCTCCTCAAAAGAAATCCTGTACCCATTAGAAGTCACTCCCCATTTCTCTATCCCCCCCCCACCCTCTGGCAACCATTAACCCATAAATTTTGTGTGGTTATAAAAGACAAGTTCAGATTAAGCTCTGATGCTTGCCATCAAACATACTTTATTTACTCAGTCACCTTAGTATCTAAGCATTTAACCAAACATTTCAGCAAATGGCAGGAAGCCAGAGATAGGCAGCAAATAGAAATTGAGAAAGGAAGAACTTCCAGATTGACTTGCAGCGCTCACTGGTCAATGCCCTGGCTTGTTCCCCTGACGGCCTCAAGCTGGAGGTGGGGAGAGGGTGGGTGACAGAAGGGCATGAAAGCTGGACGAAAACAAATCTTGGGAATGCATCTGTGGCTGGAGTCAGGTTTACAGAGTGAAAAGAGTAAAGACTTTGGCCCTGCCTGTTCCTACCTCTGTGACCTTTGAAAAGTAACTCCTTTCCCTGAGCCTGTTGCCTTATCTGTAGGTGGGCTGATCCTACCATTTCTACAAGACTGTCCTTAGAATGAGTGATCCTGTATGCAGAGCACTTTATCAAGTAGCCAGCCAAAGTTAAGTGCTTCTAGATAGTACTTGTCTTGTTGTGTGTCACAGGATGATTTCTGAGTGCCTCAACCCAGAGCAACATTCAACAAAATTAAGAAATTGGTTTAATTTTTACTCTAACACCATCTTACCTCTTTTGTCGGTATCTTTCTTATCTCCTGAGATCTTTTTAATACTCTCTTTTCAGGTTTACCTGTCCCTGCCTTGCTCCCCTAAGGTGTATTCCAAAAATTGTAATTCCAGGGCCACCCTGGCTTAATTTTAGGTATCACATGCCTGCTGGCAAGTTAACTGCTATCTAAAGTAATAACTGGTAATGCTGTAAAAGTAACTGGTAGTGCAAATGCGAAATTTATTTTTGTTTTGTTTTGTTTTCCAAATTTAAATTTCACATATCTGACTTCAGCCATTGGCAGACCTTTATAGTTGGCCCCTATATGCCTATGGGCATATGGGGATGCCAAATGCCTAGTGGAGTCCGTTGAGTAATGTATATGTTATAGTTTTGGCCAGGATTGATGGGATTGATGTGGACTTTGGTGAACAAGACTATGGATACTTACCTAAGAGCATTCGAATTAAAAAGTGTATAGGTGGCAGCCCAGGTGGCTCAGCAGTTTAGCCCCTGCCTTCAGCCCAGGGCCTGACCCTGGAGACCTGGGATTGAGTCCCAGGTCAGGCTCCCTGCATGGAGCCTGCTTCTCCCTCTGCCTGTATCTCTGCCTCTCTCTCTCTCTCTCTGTATCTCTCATGAAAAAATAAATAAAATCTTTAAAAAAAAAAAGTGTAAAGGCCTGGTAAAACTTGTCTAAGAATGATAGACTCTGGTATTGATATTTTGGGGTTATAACCCATTCTGTTCATTAGGTAGGTAAATGAACAATTTAACTCGCTTGCAGACTATACACTAAACTTTCAAGATTCTTCAGGATTCTGAGGTCCTGGTTTACCTTATCTTTGCTTCAGCTCTTTTAAATTAAAATTTCTTTAGAAAGTGACCTGCAGAAACAGTATCCTCTCTTTTTACTCTTCCCTCAGGGATTGATCAAAGAAGACAGATCCTATCTCCTCTGAAAGGTAACTGTTTCCTAGGTAACAATAGAATAAAAGACTTTTGATTTACTTAGATCCAAATAATTGTAGAATCAGAAGGGACTTTAAGGTTCCTAGCCAAAATTCTCTTTATTTAAAAAAAGCCCCAATATTAAAAGTACATTTAGGTTTCTATTGCTGCCATAACAAATTACCACAACCTTGGTGGCTCAAAACCAACACATATTCATTACCATCCAGTCCTGTGGGTCAGGAATCTGACAGGGGTCTCAAGGTGTCAGCAGGGCTGGATTCTTTTCCCAACGCTGTAGGGGCAATTGAGCTTCCTTGCCTTTCCGGCTCTTAGGTACTGCATTTCTCAGCTTGTGGCTGCCCTTCCACAGTTTCATAGCCAACATGCGACTCCCTCCACGTGTAAAGGCCCACCCAGATAATTTAGGATAATCTGCTTTTTTTTAAGGTCAACTAATCAACCAACAACCTTAATCCCATCTGCAGCCTAATTCCCCTTTGTGACATAATGTGACATATTTATGGGGATTAGAACATGAATATCTGTGGGGGCCATTAGTCTTCCACCACAAAAATATTTTAAGATAGACTAAATGATAACTTTATATAAGAGAAGAATTCTTCCCCTTATAATTTTTTTTACATTATTCTATATAACCATACAGAGTTACTTAGTCAACAGACATTTATTGAGCATTGTTGTGTATGCAAGGCACTATAACATTGTTGGTGAACCTGCCATTGAGTTTTGTGTGTTTGAGTATGGGAACCAAGTAACTAACAAGTTCAGTCTAGCCATATAGAGTCATTACTGGTACTAGGAGCTGTGGAAATATTGTCCTTGGTGGGTTATGGAAGGCTTCTAGGAGGAATTGATGAGATTGGACATCTAAGCTGATCTGAGGACAAATAAGTGCTAGCTAAGGAAAGGAAATGGGGATAGAGGGCAAAGGAAAGACCTCAGAAGTAGCAGGCACACTACAGACAGAAGCCCAGAGGATTCTGAGAAGGGAATACCCCATGTTTCAGCAACTCTCAATATTCAGTTTGTCTGGAGCAGAATAGAAGGGAAGAATGAATCTAGGGGAAAAAGTAGAGAGTACAACAGTAGAGAGACTGAAGCTCGAAAGATTAACAGGTCCAGGTTATAAAGAATTATTGTTTTGTAATAACCAGTCTGGGCCTTCCCAGCAGGTCTGAACAGGATTGATGTGATGTGAGTTGCAGTTTTTTAGAAAGATCGCTCAGTCTACAATGTGGAGAATGGGTTAGAATACTAGAAGATTAGGGGTAGTACAACTGGTTATGGGGCCTTTGCAATAATCTATGCAGGGGATGCTGCTAGTGGTCCTTATGAGGGAGTAGCTGTGGGGCTGGAGAGAAGTAAGTGGGCTCAGAGTTACTAAGGGGGTGGAATTAACTGGTCCAGGTCATATATTAGGTGTAGAAAAGAGTCCACAATTAACCCAGTTGTGTGGTTTAGGGGACAGATGCATGATAATGCTGCTTACAGAGGGTGGGAATATAGAAAGACAGGGAGCAAGTGTGGGAAGAGGAGGGCAGAAGGCAGTGTGGTGATTTGGAGTCAGGTGTTTGGACATCCTTTAGACATCTAAGTGGGCATGTTGAACAGGCAGTTGGTCTAGATCTCAGGACTGTGATCTTGGCTAAAGATGTAGCTTTGGGAAAGCTAGAAAGGATCTTGAAAATGGCCTACTTTAACCTCCTTTTAAAATTTATTTTAAAATTTACTTTCATTTTTCTAAATTTTACTGGTTAATTTATTGATTTTTACTTACTAGATCACCAGTTTATTATGAAAGGATATAACTCAGGAACAGCCAGATGAAAGAAATGCATAGGACAAGGTCTGGGGAAAGGGCGGGGAGCTATCCACTCCCTTTCCAGGTGGACTTCTCTCCCACATCTCAATGTGTTCACCACCCAGAAGGTAGACTACCCTTAATTTTTATAAATATGGAGATTCAGGTTTACTCTATAAAGTGCCTTGTCCATCTCTGCAGGAGATAAGGGGGAAAAATAGGATGTGAACCCATGGCTTCTAGTGAGCCAGATGTGTTTCCTGTGTAGCAGAGTTCTGCTTGTCATGCTAAACAGTGAGTTTCTCTCGATAGGATTAATAATAATGGGGGATCCCTGGGTGGCGCAGCGGTTTGGCGCCTGCCTTTGGCCCGGGCGCGATCCTGGAGACCCGGGATCGAATCCCACGTCGGGCTCCCGGTGCATGGAGCCTGCTGCTCCCTCTGCCTGTGTCTCTGCCTCTCTCTCTCTGTGTGACTATCATAAATACATAAAAATTTTTTAAAAAAAGGATTAATAATAATGGCGATGGAAATTCTCCAACTTTCATTAACATTCTACTGTGTAAATATTTTCCAGGCAATAGGAATACAGCAATAACAAGACAGCTGATGCTCTAACCCTCATGGACTCCTCCTGGAGTTCAATGGGAAGGCAAGTGTTAAGTCAAATAATAGAATTATCCCAAGGGTGCATGGTACTTGAAGTCCATGCTGAGAGCAGTGGCTTAGGGCAGGAAGGAACACAAATTCAGTGTGTGGGATGGAGGGAGTAGTTTGGAGGATGATGGGCATGAGCTTCAAGTATAGTCTCCTAGGTATTCTGACCACAAATGAAATAGTGGAAAACTTCCATGAACAGCTCAGGTGAGGGTTTGGGGAAACATGTCACCCTCTTCTGAGGATGATCCTAACTTGGTAGCTAGAATGGTAGAAATGTAACCTGTACCATCCTCTAGTCCTTCCAACAGACTGTGCCATTTCCAGGAGCATTGGGAATGGTGTTTGTTGCCATTGAAAACACAAATATGTGGGAAGGGACAGTAGAATATAATCAAAAAGCAGAAAATTGAAGAATTTTACATAGTTTGGTGTTATCTGTTACTGCATTAACAAATATTCATAAAATTTAGCAGCTTAAAATGACACACATTTATAATTTCATGGTTTCTGTGGGTCAGGAATCTGGGTGTGGCTTAGCTTCTTGTCTCTGGTTTAAGTCTCATGAGATTCCAGTCAACCTATTGGGCAGGCCTGCAGTCATGTCAAGGCTTGGACTGGGCCTGGAGAATGTGCTTCCAAGCTCACTCAGACGGTACATAATCGGCCTCAGTCCCTCCCTGTGTGGCTTACCTCCCAGTACTTTACCTCATGCCTTACACCATGTCAGCTGGCTCTCCCCAACGGTAGCAATGCAAGAGAGAGCACCCCAGTGAGAAGCCACACCTTTTTTTTTTTTTAAAGTCTATGCCCAGTGTGGGACCTGAACTCAGCTCCGAGACAAAGAGCCACATGCATGCTCCACTGACTGAACCACCCCCCAAAACACTTTTTTTTAAAGTGTAATTTTAAAAGTGACATTCTGGGGTACCTGGGTGGCTCAGTGGGTTAAGCATCCAACTCTTGGTTTTGGCTCAAGTCATGATCTCAGGGTGGTGAGATCGAGCACTGGTTCTGGCTTCCCATTCAGCACAGAGTCTGCTTGAGTATTCTCTCTCTCTCTCTCTCTTCCTCTCTTCCTCTCCCGCCCCTCCCCCCACTCACACACGCATTCCCTTTCTTCCTCTCTTAAATAAAGAAAGAAAATCTTTTAAAAAGTGACAGAATGTCACTTTTCCCATGTTCTGTGTTAGATAGGTCACTAGGTCCAGCCCATACCGGGAGAGGATTCCCCAAGGGCATGGATATTCAGAGGCAGATCACTGGGGACCTCTCCCAGGTTACTCCTACATTCAGTAGGCCAGAAGAGCCCTGTGTCTCCCCAGTATGACAGCAGTCCTGCCAGAAGGTAACGGTACTTCTAGCCACATTCTTTTTGGTCTGAGCGCCTTTCTCTGAGATTGCTGGTGGGACTCAGGAGACTCTGTGGCATAGACAGGCTGGTCAGACAACTTTCTGCTTCTTATATAGGTATTTTTTTCATGATTTCAGTCATGCTCTGTTAGCTATATAGAAAGATGGTGAAAAAGAAGGGAATTCTTCTCAGTCTGGCCTTTCAAATTCTTTCCAGAAACCAGCATTCTCCATCAAGTCTCTATAATGTGATATTCTTATATAAAGAAAAGTTGAGAAATCTGCACCTTCAAAAATGTATATATTTTTCTGCAATTAGACATATATAGTGACACAAGCACAAATGAAGACTTTTGTCTTTATTTTACTAAGAATATTGTGTGACTGATTTCATAGAACTCAGCTTAATGAAAGCATAAATTCAGGTAGGATGTTTAGGGACTTGGCTTCTCAGTTTTCTACTGTTAAAGTCGAACTTTCCAAAATTGTCCCTTTTGCTTTTTGGATTTTTTGTTTTGTTTTGTTTACTCCAACTGTTGTTTGTTCATAATCTCTACAAAGAGTACATGTCTTTTTACCTTTATTTATTTAAAATAACTATTTCTGAGCATCATTCACAGAGTCAAAACTAATTCAAAGGGCTTTTTTCTTGTTTTGTTGTGTTTTTAACCAAGTTATTACATCCAACTGGCTTCTAATCGTGAAAAAAGCATAAACAGGCATTTGAAAAATGTAGCTATATGATCAAAAGCAGGTAGAGGGTATAGCCATACAATAGAATATTATTTGGCAATAAAAGAATAAAGTACTGGGGCACCTGGGTGGCTCAGCTGGTTGAACATCAGAGTCTTGATTTCAGCTCCAGTCATGATTCAGGGTCATGAGACGGAGCCCTGCATTGGACTTTGCACTGGAGCATGGAGCCTGCTTGAGATTCTCTCTCTGCTCCTGCCCCCTCCTCCTGTGTGTGCACTTTCTCTCTAAGAAAGAAAGAATAAAGTACTGACACATCCTACATCATGAAAACCTTACCCTCAGTGAACAAAGCCACAAAAGACCATACATACATTGTATGATTCCATTTATATGAAATATCCAGAGTAGGCAATTCCTTAGAGACAGGAGGTAGATCAGTGGCTACCTGGGGCTGGGAACATTGGGAGAAATAAAGAAATTAGGTGCTAAACAGTATAGGGTTTCTTTTTTGGGTAATAAAAACTTTGTAAAATTGATTGTGGTGATGGTTGCACACCACTGAATATACTAAGCCATTGAACTGTATGGACACTTTAATTATATATGTATGTATGGACACTTTAATTATATATATATATATATATATATATCAGTAAAACAGTTTTGAAAACAATTTGGGATGGTAGTTGGCTCGGTGATATGAAGAAATGGTTGGGGTGTGGTCCTTTGTCTCTGCAAAATTTACAGATTATTGGCATAATGGAATGTGACAACCTTTTTTGTAAACTGCAAGAAATTCGGCATGTTTCTGTTTTTCTTTTGACTTATTGAAGGTTCAGAGTTAACTCCTGGCTTTCTAAATTTTTCTTTCTTATATAATTCCACTAATTGCAAAGAGAATCTCTGATGTCAGTAGCTTTTAGAGAATTACAGAATATTAAGGGAAGGGAGGGAGGCTTTAAGGAAAATTTAGCAATCTGGTTTCCTTTGGGTGTTTAGGTCCTCCCTCTTCTTCCACAAATAGGCACTTTTTAAGTTTTGAATTTAAATGTATACCTTTATATTTGTTAGAGAAATAAAATACGTGTAATTTCAGTTTATAAGAAGATCATGTTTCTTATAGGCCACATCAAATTTGAGAATTTTGTTTATCCTAGAGAACCAAGGAATATTTTATATTTGATAGCTGATGAATTCAATATGCTTGGAATGAACTGAAAAATATGGTAAAATTTAGCCTTTTTTGAGATTAGCAGTGCACTTCTAAAGGAAAAATAACATATTAATTGCATTTGAACTTTGGTAGTGCTTAAGATAAGAAAAAACTTTGGTATTTGTCTGTAGATGAAAAGTCTAAAAACTAGCATAATTAATTGTATGCTTAGAGAAATCTTCATTTTTAGTTTTTAGTAAAATGAGTTAAGTATAAAATGTCTAACTAAGCAGACTTCTAAGAAGAAAATTAGGGAATCCAATCCAGCTGGCTGACATATTACACATAATTTAGAACTAAATCCCAGCAATATTTATGTGTACTAATTATGCCTTGAATATGAATTGAAAACAGCCTGGACCACACTCTAGAAAGTGGTAGAGGGATCCCTGGGTGGCGCAGCGGTTTGGCGCCTGCCTTTGGCCCAGGGTGCGATCCTGGAGACCCGGGATCGAATCCCACGTCAGGCTCCCGGTGCATGGAGCCTGCTTCTCCCTCTGCCTGTGTCTCTGCCTCTCTCTCTCTCTCTCTGTGACTATCATAAATAAATAAAAAAAAAAATTAAAAAAAAAATTAGAAAGTGGTAGAACTTGAGGGAATAGCTGTGATAGGAAGGGTGTCACTTAGAACTGCTAGTGGGATTATCTGCTTTTTCAATTGACGAGTCAGTGGATGTGGAGACGGGCTTTTAACAGTGCATCTGAGCATCATGGGCATACATCTGTTGAACTACCTTTGAGTTTCTTGAAACCCTTTTTCAGATCTGCTGTGTATTTGTAAGTCTAAATATTGAGTTCAGGATATTCAGACAGCTTGTATCTTAAGTGAGCCTTTTATATGAAAGGAGAAAAAGAAATAATGGTCTTTGAGTTCAAGGCTGGCTGGAGGCAGCAGTGCGTGCATATCAAGTTAGGCTTATGATAGATCTAGACAGCAGTTAGGCTGGGCTCATGAACAATCCTGATGAGTAAATAGAGCTCTGCTTCTTTAAGAGCTTTAGCAGAGCAAACAAGCTGTGAAAAGGGCTGTTCCTTCCACTCAAGCATCTTTCATGGCATCTACCTGAGAGGAAAATAAGAACATTGTTTAGAAGGTTTATATTGTGCTGTGTAATGCACCATGGAATCTGCATGGTGCATTGCCACCAACGCAATGAAAACATTGGTGATTTAGCTAACGCCTGGAGTGGTCTCTCAGCCTTCTTTGAGTTCTGACCCTCTCAATAGTCCTGAAACATTAAGGAATTTTCATAAAGTCCAGTGTCTGTATTTATGTCGTCCTGTCCCGTATTGACACTGACTGAAATCACCTGCCTGACACTCAGTCAAGAGACCGGTGCTGCCACTTTTAGTGTGTACTAAACACTGGGTGTCCGTCATGTGTCACTTTATGTCATCCTTAGCCATTCGTTTATGAGGAGTTGGGTCACTTCCTTTAGTCCCAGGGCAGCTTGATGTGGCCTCAGCTCCCAGCCTCTGCTGTATGCTGTTTCCTCTGAAGGCAGAGGAATGTGTGGGGTGGAGCAGGTGGTAATTGTGCCATGATTACATAAGGTATCCCTTTGACCCCAGGTCAGGTCACAAGGAAGTTGGCTCATTTTCAGATTTATCTCACTCATAACACTAGTATCTAATGTTGGGGAGAAGGAAGGAATACTTCCTTTTTACAAAGTTTAAAAGGAAGTATTCCTTCCTTTTCATACTTAACTGCTTAGCCAGTGATCAGGGATATTTAAATATGAGTGCTCTCCTCTCCATTTTTATGGCACTAACCACCTCACAGTGAGGAAATGTAGAAGGAAAAAGGAGCGAAGCACAGAGAGTCTGCCATCAGAACTACATATAACATTATTAAAAAGTCTTTCTTTAAAAAAAAAAGTTTTATTTATTTATTTTAGAGACACCTTGTGTGAGCAGTGGGGAGGGGCAGAGGGAGAGAAGCAGACTCCAGGCTGAGCAGGGAGCCCGACCTGGGGCTAGATCTCAGGACCCCAAGATCACTATCTGAGCCAAAACCAAGAGTCCACCAATCAACTGACTGTACCACCCAGGGGCCCCTAAAAATTATTTCTGATCCATCTTCCAAAATTACGCCCAAGGTATGCATCAGTATAAACAAGTCAGGCGGTTTGAGAAATTCAGTTATGTAATAACTCTAAGAATCCTAACACGAAATCACAGAAATGAAGGCGCTTTTTTCCCTTTTATTGTTTTTTTCCTTTTATTGTTTTAATATTGCAGCAAAATATGTATAACATGAATTTGCTATTCTTTCTTAAGATTTTATTTATTTATTCATGACAGACACAGAAAGAGAGAGAGAGAGAGAGAGAGAGAGAGAGGCAGAGACACAGGCAGAGGGAGAAGCAGGCTCCATGCAGGGAACCCGACATGGGACTCAATCCTGGGTCTCCAGGATCACACCCTGGGCCAAAGGCGGCACTAATCTGCTGAGCCACCAGGGCTGCCCAAATTTGCTATTTTAAGAGTACAGTTCAAAGTCATTAATTACATTCATAATGTTGCATAACCATCACCACCATTTCCAAAATTTTTATCACTCAAAGCAGAGACTCTGTGAACATTCAGTAATAGCTCCACATCCCTCCTCTCATCCCCCCTGGTAACCTCAGTTCTGCTTTCTCTCTGTATGAATTTCCTGTTGTAGATTTTCATCTAAGTACAGTCAGACAATAATTTGTTTTTATGTTACTGGCTTATTTCACTTAGAGCAATGTTTTCAAGTTCACCCATGTTGCAGCACATATATACCACGTTTTGTGTATCCATTCATCTTCACCTTTTGGCTAATGTGAATAATGCTGCAAGGCACTTGGGTGACTCAGTCACTTGAGCATCTGACTCTTAATTTCAGTTCAGGTCATGATCTCAGGGTCCTGAAATAAAGCCCCGAGACACGTCGGGCTCTGCACTCAACAGGGAGTCTGCTTGTCCCTCTCCCTCTTCTTCTCCCTGCCCTGCTTGCTCACTCCCTCTCACTCTATCTCTAAAATAAATAAATTTAAAAATCTTTTGAAAAATGTGAATAATGCTGCTTTGAACATTGGCATACGTATATCTGTTTGAGTGCCTTATGCCTAGAAATATACCTGGTTTGTATATATGTACCTAGAAATGGAATTGCTAGATCATATGGTAATAAAGTTTAATTTTTTGAGGAATTGCCAAACTGTCCTCTCTAGCAGCTGCATCATTGTACATTCCTATCAGGGATGCACAAGGGTTCTAGTTTCTCTACATCCTGTCTGTTTGTCTGATGATTGCCATTGATAGGTGTCCATCTCACCCGTGGATAGCGATGCTATGGGCTAGAAATACCACCAGCCACTTACTGATATTACTTGAGGTGGCCCCCACAGACATTTCCCTGACCAGAGACAACGTTGTGGTTGGACAGGACCTTGCAGTTCTGATTACAATTACAAGACACACCTCAGGGCAGCCCGGGTGGCTCAGTGGTTTAGCGCCGCCTTCAGCCCAGGGCCTGATCCTGGAGACCTGGGATTGAGTCCCACGTCAGGCTCCCTGCATGGAGCCTGCTTCTCCCTCTGCCTGTGTCTCTGCCTCTCTGTCTCTCGTGAATAAATAAATTTTTTTAAAAATCTAAAAAAAAAAAACCAAGACACACCTCAGTAACAACCATTAGTGAACTTTGAAAAAACAAGGGTTGTAATTTATAAGTTTTGGAGGGTACATTACATGCTCAAAGCCACGCAGCAATATCACCTATAGAAAAAGGGAGGGAAAACAGATTGGAGTTTTGCCTTTATTTGGTGGAGGATAGAGCACCTAGGACTTTGTGGGTGAATTTAAAACATAAGAGCAGGAAATAAAGCACAGGAAGGGAGAAGGGATCAGTCAAATGGTCAGTTATCCAGGTCAACCAGGGCTTTGTGAAAAGGGGAACTACATGGGTGGGTGGCCTGGCTCTTCATCTAGTAGTGTAACTGGCAGCATGTTTATTCCAGACTGGTTTTTATAGGCAAACCAAATGATCAGGCTTACGCTATAGTCATAGTAATGGGTATAAACTGGCATCTCGTTGTGGATTTGATTTGCATTTTCCCAGTGGCTTGTGATATTCAACATCTTTTCATGCTTATTGCCCATTTGTGTATCTTCCTTAGCGATACATCCATTCAAGTCCTTTGTTCATTTTTGAATTGGGTTGTTTGTTTCATTATTGTTCAGTTGTAGAAGTTCTTTATGTATTCTAGATATTATTAATTCCTTATCAGATTTATGACTTGAAGATATTTTCTTCCATTCTGTGGATTGTCTTTTCACTCACATTTTAGTTTTAACATTCATTCACAGATGTTTTTAATTTAGATAAACAATTTATCTATTTTTTTTCTTTTATTTGCTGTGCTTTTGATGCCTTATCCAAAAAATCATTGGCAAATCCAATGTAAAGAAAATAACTCCCCAATGTTTTTTTCTAAAAGTTTGAAAACTTTTTTCTAAAAGTTTTTTCTAAAAGTTTTAGCTCTTTATTTAGGTCTTTGATCCACCTAGAGATGGAGAGAGAGAGAGAGAGCTCTAGGAGGGAGAGGGACAGTAGGAGAGAGAATCTTAGGCAGGCTCCATGCTCAGTGCAGAGCCCAATGCAGGGCTCCATCTCACAACCCTGAAATCATGACCTCAGCTGAAATCAAGAGTCAGTCACTCAACCAACTGAGCCACCCAGGCACCCCATCTTTGATCCGTTTTTAGTTCCTTCTATATATAAGTAAGGATCCAACTTCATTCTTTTACATGAAGATATCCAGTTGCCCCAGCAGTCTGTTGAAAACACTTCTTTTCACATTGGATGACCATAGCACCCTTGTCAAAAATGCATTAACTATGAATATGAGAGTTTATTCTTGGGTTCTCAATTCTGTACCATTGGTATGTATGTAATAGGTCTATCCTTATGCCAATACCACAGTGTGTTTTTACCGTAACTTTATAATAAGTTTTGAAATCTGGAAGTATGAGTCCTCTAATTTTGTTCATTTTCAAGACAATTTTGGCTATTCTGGGTCCCTTGAAATTTTATATGAATTTTAGGATGTTGTCTTCTTTTTTAGCAGAAAACACTGTTGGGATTTTGATTTGGATTACACTGAATCTGTAGATTGTTTGGTGAGATTGCCATCTTTTTTTTAATAATAAATTTATTTTTTATTGGTGTTCAGTTTGCCAACATACAGAATAACACCCAGTGCTCATCCCATCAAGTGCCCCCCGTCAGTGCCCGTCACCCATTCACCCCCACCCTCCGCCCTCCTCCCCTTCCACCACCCCTAGTTCGTTTCCCAGAGTTAGGAGTCTTTATGTTCCGTCTCCCTTTCTGATATTTCCCACACATTTCTTCTCCCGGAATTGCCATCTTAACATTAAATCTTATAATTCATGAGCAGTGCATGTCTCTCTATTATTTTTACCTTTTTTTAAAGATTTATTTATTTATTTATTTATTTATTTATTTATTTGAGAGAGAGAGAGAGAGAGCGCACGTGCAAGCACAAGCAGGGGGAGGGTTAGAGACAGAAGGAGAGGGAGAGGGAGGAGAAGGCTCCCTGATGAGCAGAGAGCCCGACATGGGGCCAGATCCCAGGACCCTGGGATCATAACCAAAGCCAAAGGCAGATGCTTAACTGACTAAGTCACTCAGATGCCCCTTATTTTTATCTTCTTTAATTTCTTTCAGTATTATTTTGTGGTTCTTAGTGTACAAGACTTGTTTCACCGTGTTTAAATTTATTCCTAGGTATTTTATTCTTTTTGATGCTATTGTAAATGGAATTGTTTTCTTAACTACCTCTTCCAGTTGTTCAGTACTAGTGTATAAAAATACAGCTGATTTTTGCAAATTTGTTGAATTGATTTATTAGGCCTAATAATTCTATCTGTGGATTCTTTTTTTTTTAAGATTTTATTTATTTGTACATGAGAGACACAGAAGCAGAGACATAGGCAGAGATAGAAGCAGGCTCCCTCTGGGGAGCCTGATGTGGGACTTGTTCCTAGGATCCTGGGATCATGACCTAAGCCAAAGGCAGACGCTCAACCCCTGAGCCCCCAGGTGCCCCGTATGTATGGATTCCTAAGGGTTTTCTAGATGTAAGATGATGTTATTTGCAAATAGAGATAGTTTTACTTCTTCCTTTCCACCTTGAATGCCTTTTATTTCTTCTTGTTCCTTGATGTTTGTTGTACGTTTTTCATGTTTGGCCTTTATTATATTGAATAAGTTCACTTCTATTCCTGATTTATTAAGAGTTGTTATCAAAAAAGGGTGTTGGATTTTGTCAGATGTGTTTTATGCATTATTAGATGATAATGTGTTTTTTTTTTTCATTCTGTTAACATGATGTATTACATTGATTGCTTTTATGTTGAACTACCCTTGAGTTCATGGGATAAAACTAACTTGATCACGGTATATAATCATTTTCATATGCTGCTGAATTTGTTTTTCTAGTATTTTGTTGAGCATTTTTACATGTACTTTCATAAGGGATATGGGTCTGCAGTTTTTTTTTTTTTTTTTTTTTTTTTTTTAGTGTCTTTGTCTGGATTTGGGGTCAATGTAAAGCTGGCCTCATAGAATGACTCAGTGTTTCATCCTCTTCAAATTTTGGGAAGAGTTTAAAGATAATTCATGTTAATTTTTCTTTAAATGTTTGGTTGAGGGGCAGCCCAGGTGGCTCAGCGGTTTAGCGCCACCTTCAGCCCAGGGCCTGATCCTGGAGACCTGGGATCAAGTCCCATGTTGGGCTCCCTGTGTGGAGCCTGCTTCTCCCTGTTTGTGTCTCTGCCTCTCTCTCTGTGTTTCTCATGAATAAACAAATAAAATCTTTAAAAATATAAAAATAAAAAGTATTTGGTTGAATTTATCATTAAGCCATCCATTCTGCTAATAGCTGCCTTTTAATTGAGGAATTTAAACCATTTACAGTTTAAAGTAATTACAAGGAAGGACTTACTTCTGGCGCTTAGCTATTTGTTTTCTGTTCTATATGTTTTTTGTTCCAATTAACATAATTATATTTTAATACATTTTCCTTCTAAATGATATGGAAAAAACAGGAATTACAAACCAGAAGTACAATTATCCTGACTTTTATATTTACGTATATTGTTTTTGTTACCCATGTTTTTATTTCATGTGAGTTTGAGTTACTGTTTAGTGTTCTTTCATTTCAGCCTAGACTCCCTTTAACTTTTGCTGTAGTATAGCTCTGCAAGTAACAACTCCCTTAGCATTTGTTCTTTTGAGAATTTCTTAATTTATCCCTCACTTTTTTTTTAAAAGATTTTATTTACTTATTCATGAGAGACACACACACACAGAGAGAGAGAGAGAGAGGCAGAGACACAGGCAGAGGGAGAAGCAGGCTCCATGCAAGGATCCTGACATGGGACTCAATCCCGGATCTCCAGGATCACGCCCTTGGCCAAAGGCAGCGCTAAACCGCTGAGCCACCTGGGTTGCCCACCCTCACTTTTTTTTTAAGGATTGTATTTATTCATGATAGACACACAGAGAGAGGCAGAGACATAGGCAGAGGGAGAAGCAAGCAGGCTCCTTGCAGGGAGACCGATGTGAGACTCGATCCCAGGTTCACACCCTGAGCCAAAGGCAGATGTTCAACCACTCAGGCATCCCTCTCCCTCATTTTTGAGGATAGTTTTCTTAGATATAGAATTTTTGGTTGATTGCCCTTTTCTTTCAGTACTTTGAATATTGCCATCTCATTGCCTCCTGACTTCCATTGTTTGGGAAGAGAAATTAGCTGTGATTCTTATTGAAGATTCTCTTGTTTGTGAGGCTTCTCTGCTTTCAGAATCCTTTTTTTTTTTACTGTCACTATTTGCAGATGACATGATACTAAACATAGAGCATCCTAAAACTCCACACCAAAAAAACAACTAAAAGTAATAAATGATTCAGTAAAGTGGCAGGATATAATATAATACCCAGAAATTGATGGCATTTCTCTCTTACTGATATGATGAATCACACTGATTGTTTTATGAGTGTTGAACCAGCCTTGTGTGCCGGGGGATAAATCCTACTTGGTCATGGTGAATAATTTTCATAATGTACTGTTGGATCCTATTGGCTAGTATCTTGTTGAGAATTTTTGCATCCATGTTCATCAGGGATATTGGTCTGTAATTCTCCTTTTTGGTGGGGTCTTTGTCTGGTTTTGGAATTAAGGTAATGCTGGCCTCATAGAACGAATTTGGAAGCACTCCATCTCTTTCTATCTTTCCAAACAGCTTTAGTAAAATAAGTATGGTTTCTTCTTTAAACATTTGATAGAATTCCCCAGGGAAGCCATCTGGCCCTGGACTTTTGTGTCTTGGGAGGTTTTTGATGACTGCTTCAATTTCCTCCCTGGTTATTGGCCTGTTCAGGTTTTCTATTTCTTCCTGTTCCAGTTTTGGTAGTTTGTGGCTTTCCAGGAGTGCATCCATTTCTTCTAGATTGCCTAATTTATTGGCGTATAGCTGTTCATAATATGTTTTTAAAATCGTTTGTATTTCTTTGGAGTTGGTAGTGATCTCTCCTTTCTCATTCATGATTTTATTAATTTGAGTCTTCTCTCTCTTCTTTTTAATAGGCTGGCTAATGGTTTATCTATCTTATTAATTCTTTCAAAGAACCAACTCCTGGTTTTGTTGATCTGTTCCCAGGAGGAACAACCCCAGTGGCGGTGGCAGCTCTAGAGCCCTGGATTCAGCCCCCGCAGTAACTACGGAGCTCTCCGTCTGCAGGGCCTGGAGGCTCCGGGGCGGGGCAGGAGCGTCCTTGCGTTTCTGGGCCCTCCTGGCCTCTGCCTGTCCCGGGAGGAGGCCGGATCCTGGGCTGTGTCCCGGCGCCCAGTGCTCCCGGGCCTGCGCTGTTGGATTCGCGCTCCCGCCCCGCAGCCCCCTCCGCGGAGCCGCCGCCCGAGCCCCCCGAGCTGCTCCGGGTCCCGCCGTGCGCGCTGCAGCCCTTAGGGAGCTCGGCGCACTCTCCCCGTGCGCAGTTGCTCTGTTACTGTCCCAGGGAGCCCGAGGGCATCCCCGCCCTCCTGGGTCCTGCTCCAACTCCCTGCGAGCCCCTTTCCGCCCGGGAAGGTTGGTGCAGCTCCTGCATCTCCGGGACGGGGCTCTCCTGTCCTGGGGACACTCGCCCCGGCCTCAGCCCGGCTCCTGGCGGGGCCCCTCCCCCTTGGAGGCCTTTTGTTTCTTTCTTTTTTCCCGTCTTCCTACCTTGATAGAAGCGCGAACTCTTCTCACTGTAGCATTCCAGGTGTTCTCTCTTCAAATCTCAGGCTGAATTCGTAGGTTTTCAGGATGATTTGAAGGTTATCTAGGTAATTTGGTGGGGACAGGTGACTTGGGGACCCTACTCTTCCGCCATCTTGCCCCTCCCCTCTTGATGGTATTTCTTTACAGAAAAGGAAACCCCAAATAGTGAAAGCAATCTTGAGAAAGAACAACAACAGGGAGGTATCACAATCACAGATTTCAAGATACACTACAACTCTATAGTAATCAAAACAGTATGGTACTGGATCAAAAAGAGACAAATGGATCAATGGCACAGAATAGAGAACCCAGAAATAAATTCACAAGTATGTGGCCAAACTTTCTATAACAAGAGATAAGAATGTACACCAAGGAAAAGGCAGTCTCATCAATAAATGGTTCTGGGAAAGCTGGACGGCTACATGTAAAAGAATGAAACTGGTCTGCTTTCTTACACCATATATAAAAATAAACTCAAAATGGGTTAAATAAAGACTTAAATGTAAGACCCAAAACCATAAAACTCCTACGAGTAAACATAGGGAATAATCTCTTTGACATTGGCCTTAAAAATGATCTTCTAGGTATGTCTTCTCAGGCAAGGGAAGCAAAAGCAAAAATAAACTATTGGGACTACACCAAAATAAAAAGTTTTTTTTTTTTAATTTTTATTTGTTTATGATAGTCACACAGAGAGAGAGAGAGAGAGGCGCAGAGACATACACAGAGGGAGAAGCAGGCTCCATGCACCGGGAGCCCGACGTGGGATCCGATCCCAGGTCTCCAGGATTGCGCCCTGGGCCAAAGGCAGGCGTTAAACTGCTGTGCCACCCAGGGATCCCTAAAAAGGTTTTTTATAGCTAAGGAATAAGAATTCTTTATGCCATGTCTTTTATTCCATGACTTATTCACTCTAGAACTGGAAGCCTGTATATCCCTTATCTCAGATTCTCTCTCTGCTGCTCTCTCTGCTTTGTACATATGCATGTATGCACTCTCTCTCTTTCAAATAAATAATTCTTAAAAGAAAAAAGGAAACATCAAGTCATTAACCTTTAGGATGTGATATTAGCTCTGTTTAAAAGATGGAAGGCAAGGGCACCAGCTTCCCTCAATGGGTTAAGCATTGGACTCTTGATTTTGGCTTGGGTCATGATCTCGGCTCAGGTCAGATGCTCAACTGACTGCGCCACCCAGGCACCCCTCAGCTGGCTGAGTTTTAAAACAAAATTTGTTCTTGAGCATTTATTGAGCACTTGCTGTTTGCCAGCTACTGTAATATGTGCTTTCTATCTCATTTACTCTTCTTTACAGCCTTGTTAAATAGGTAATACAATTAGCTTCAATTTATAGATGAAGCTTTTGAAGCACAGAGAGAGTAAATAACTTGCCCAATATCATTTAACTAATAAGTGACACTCTTTGGATTCTATCCCAGGTATTCTGACTTTAGACTTAGCCTAAATGTTACACCATGCTATCTCACTTTTGCTGACATTTTTCTTTTAAGATTTATTTATTTATTTTAGAGTTGGGGAGGGGCCGAGGGAGAGGGAGAATCTCAAGCAGACTCCACACTGAGCAGAGCTTGATCTCATGACCCTGAGATCACGACCTGAGCCAAAACCAAGAGTCAAATGCTTAACAGACTAAGCCACCCAGGTGCCCTCGCTTTTGCTGAATTTTAAAATATGTTTAAAGGAATTCTTTTTCATATTGGAGTTACCATAAATTACCACAGAACCATTATGGTGCATGCCTCTCCTCTGAGTGTGTTACCAACCACACGTGAGAAGATGAGATGAGACCTCGGAGAAGAAGAATGGATGGTTCACTCTGAAGGGAAGTGGGAAGTGGTGGAGTTTGATGTGTGTTAGCAGTTGTCTCTGGATGCTAGTGTAGCTCTCCCTTGGGTTCCTAACTGGATGCAGCATCAGTGTAGTGAGCACTTCAACACTTAGTTCAGGGAAAGTATAAAAAAGTGGATCAGTATAAAAAAGTATAAAATCAGTGGATCTTAGAGATGCCTGGATGGTTCAGCGGTTCAGCGTCTGCCTTGGGCTCAGGGCATAATCCTGGTCTGGGGATCGAGTCCCACCTCAGGTTCCCTGCAAGGAGCCTGCTTCTCCCTCTGCCTACGTCTCGGCCTCTCTCTCTGTGTCTCTCATGAATAAATAAATAAAATCTTTTTTAAAAAATCAGTGAATCTTAGATTTTTTTTTCCTAATATGTTTCTTCAAAAACTTAGTGCTCTTATTTAAAAGGAGAGAGGCCATGGAATTGTGGATAAATGGAAATGCCTACTACTTTCTGATCTAACTGTAATTTCTTAGGAGACTTTATGTGATAGAAAGGCAGTATATTTAACAGATGGAAAACTTAAGGATTAAAGAGACTGACTTGCCTAGTTCCAGAACTAGGAAGCAGTAAATGTAGGGCTCAAACCCAGACACCCTGACTCCAGTAATCTCTCCTGTAATCTCTGATGAATTTCAAGTGCTTCATCTATAATTTTTTTTTAATAAATCTTTTTTTTAACGTTTATTTATTTATGATAGTCACAGAGAGAGAGAGAGAGAGAGAGAGGCAGAGACATAGGCAGAGGGAGAAGCAGGCTCCATGCACCAGGAGCCCGAAGTGGGATTCGATCCCAGGTCTCCAGGATCGCGCCCTGGGCCAAAGGCAGGCGCTAAACCACTGCGCCACCCAGGGATCCCTCATCTATAATTTCTAATACCTACTTTATAATGTTGCTGTGAGAATTAAGTAACATAGTGTAATGGGCTTGTGGTATACTCCACAAGAGGCACTAACATTTGGTCAACCTTTGTCCCAGAAGTATTGGGGCACCTGGTCTGTGTCAGCACCATGCTCAGGGCTGAGGTCATGGCACTGTAGCGTACACCTGCCCTGTAAAGGCTGACCGTGTGAACAGCCTGTTCTCTTAAGACCACACGATCCTGCGTATCAGATGATATCCTTATACTTTGAGTAGTAGTCTGTAGAATTTGAAATGTATTAGGCCTTTGTTTTTACATTATACATTTGTTTGTTTAATTATTTTCTGAGAGATATAGGGAGAGCACCAATGGGAAAGAAAGAGAGGGAGAAGCAGACTCCTCACAGAGCAGGAGACAGTTCGGGGCTCAGTCCCAAAACCCCAGGATCATGACCTGAGCTGAAAGCAGATGCTCAACTGACTGAGCCACACAGGTGCCCCTGTATTAGGCCTTTAAATAACCCTTCTCTCATCCCTAGCTTAGCTTACATCATCACTGTGAACATTTTATTCTAAGCATCATCACTACTTCGACCTTTACCTCAGCCTCAGTGCCTTCTGTGTAGCATCCTGCTAATTCCCACTTTGTCTCTGGTAAGTTTTCATTCTCCTGAGTACTTACTACCTAAGGTACCAGGTGTGAGGTATTACCTTTACCTAAGTTCATCATTCTCACAGGTATATTTATAGATGACAGACCAATAGTAGATTAAGTAGCAGAGAATAATGTGAATAATAATATCAGGGTACATTCCTAATGTTTCCAGGTAAAGGATACTACTATATTCTCCCACGGTGTGTCTCTTAATTCTCCCACAGTGTGTCTCTTAATGACTACCAGAGACAGATTCCAATTTGAATAAAAAAATTATATGCCAGAAGACAGGTACCATATGATTTCACTCATATGTGGAACTTCAAAACCAAAATAAATGAGCAAAGAAAAAAAAGGACAAACAAAATACAGAATCTTAATTATAGAGAACAAACTGGTGATTACCAGAGGGGAGAGGCTGGGGGAAAAGGGGAATAAATGAAGGGGATTAAGAGAATACTCATACTGAACACTGAGTAATATAAAGAGTTGCTGAACCACTATATTGTAGACTTGAAACTAATATGACACTGTACATTAATTATACTGGAATTAAAATAAATAAAAAATTATATGTCAAGGGTCACCTGGATGGCTCAGTTAAGTGTCCAACTCTTAATTTCAGCTCAGGTCATGATCTAAGGGTCCTGGAATTGAGCCCCACATTGGGTTCCATGCTGGGAGTGGAGCCTGCTTGGGATTCTCTCTCTCCCTCTCCCCCTGTACTCCCACTGACACCTCTCTCTGAAAAAAAAAAAAAATTATGTATCAAAATGAATAGAATTTGGGTGGTATGATAAATTGAATAAAATCTCTCAAGGTAATTCTTTTAATTTCTGGTGCAAAGTAGTTACAAATAATAAAAAAATAAAACCTCAGTGGGTTCAAGTAAACACTGATGTTTATTTTAGAGCTTGATGAAGTTGACAGGTATTGTTAGAGCCTATGAATTTGTCACCATCTGCATATAAATAGTATCACCAAATTGCTTAGAGTTTTAACCATAACTTATTTGACTTTCACAAGTTAAAGTAAACAGAATTTTATGATCCTGTATAGATTAATATCTAGCAAAAGAAAGTTTCATTTAAATTGAATAAGACTTTGTAGCAAAGATGAAATTACATGTTGTATATATTTTTATTTGGCTTTCCTTCTTACCTATAAATGTCTTTACCAGAAAATTTTTATGTTATCAAAAGGAACTTTTGTATTAATTGTGATATATTATTACACTTTTTCAAGAAAACTTTTGTTATACTTATGCGATATCAAACTTATTTTGAAATCTAGCATGTTGACTACATTATCCCACTCTCTCTGGGCCTGCAGTGTTTCTGCTGAGAAATCCACAAATACCTTCCAAGGGTTGGCTAGTGTGTGAGGGATTTTTTTTCTTTGGGGTTGCTGTGTTTTTTTATTGTTATTTTTGTATTTTAGAAATAGTTTATCAGATTTATTACAGGAGCATTGAGAGCTAGAAACCTGAAACTTTTGGGGGGGATCCCTATGCCCAATGTGGGGCTCCAACTCATGACCCCAAGATCAAGAGTTGCACACTCTTCTGACTGAGCCAGCCAGGTACCCCTCCCTTGCTGTTTTAAAAATATTCTATTTTTATTTTAGATAGTTTTATTATAATGTATCTTAGAGAAGATCTTTTTAGGTTGATAATTTTTGGGAACCTATAAGCTTCATGAGCTTGGATGTCCAAATCTTTCTCCATATTTGGAGATTTCTTTAGACATTACTTCTTTTTGTTAATTTTCCGCCCTCTTTCCCTCTCTTCTCCTTCTGAGACTCCAGTAATACTTAAGTTATTTCTCTACATGATATTGCACGATTCATGTAAGGTTTTTTTCACTCTTTTTTCTTTTTGCTCTTCCGACCAGATAACTTTTTTTTTTTACAATTTTTTTCTTTTTTTTAAGATTTTATTTATATATTCATGAGAGACAGAGAGAGACAGAGAGAGACAGAGAGGCAGAGACACAGGCAGAAGGAGAAGCAGGCTCCATTCAGGGAGCCTGATGTGGGACTCAATCCTGGGACTCCAGTACACCCTGGGCCGAAGGGAGGCGCTAAACGTCTGAACCACCAGGGATCCCCTGACCAGATAATTTTAACTGACATACCCTTAAACTCACTGATTCCTTCTTGTGCTTGGTTGAGTCTGCTGTTGGAGCTCTCTGTTGAATTTCTCATTTCAATGTATTCAACTTTAGGATTTTGATTTGATTTTTATTGTGGCTTCTATTTCTTTATTAAACTCATTTTATTCATATGCTGTCTTCCTAATTTTGTCTGTTTCTCTGTGTTGTTGACTAAATTTCTTTAAGAGGATTATTCTGAATTCTTTGTCAAGCAGTTCATAGATCTCCATTTTTGTAGAGCCTTTTATTGAATCTTTATTAGTTTCCTCTGGTAGTGTCATGTTTCCTTGATTATTTATGATCCTCGTGGACTTGTGTTGATATCTGCACATCTAAAGAAGCAGTCTGTACAGAATGGCTTCAGCAGGGAGACTGTTAGTCCGCCTGTCCAGAGATTCTGGATGGGTCACCTAGTAGTAACCATGGGCAGGCTTGGCGCTAGAATCCTCGGGTGGACAAATCTGGTGCCTGAGTTAGCAGGTGGACAGGCCTGGTGGTTTGATCCACAGGGGACAGCCTGCTGCCTGGGTCCACTGAGGTGGGCCTGATGCTTGAGTTCATGTGGTTTGGCCTTGGGTCCTGGACTCTTGGGGGTAGATGAGGTATCAGGGACCACTGGGGTGGCAGGCCTGACACTTCTGTCTATGAAAGCCAGCCTGGCTCTGGTGTTGGCTGGGAGCCTGTATCTATGAGACCCAGCCTGGAGCCTAAGTCAGTAGGAGGTTGCCTGGAACCAGGGTAATCCCAGAGCCTGGGTCTATGGGAGCTGGCCTAGAAGCTGGGGTCATGGTGGCCAGCCTAGCTACATTTCTTAAATAACAGAATCACTGTGGAGACTTTAAATGCTTGAGATGGTCAGATCTAGGAGGAATCTGAGGTCTCATCTGGCCAATCCCTTAGATTGATTGATTGATTGATTGATTGATTTAGATTTTATGTGTTTATTCAGAGGAGGGACACAAGCAGGGAGGAGGGGCAGGTGGAGAGGGAGAAGCAGAACCTCCACTGAGTAGGGAGCCCACCACAGGGCTTGATCCCCAGGACCCTGAGATCATGACCTGAGCCAAAGGCAGATGCTTAACTGACTGAGCCACCCAGGTGTCCTGAATCCCTTCATTTTCAAGATGAGGAAACTACAGTAAAGAGAATAAAATGTCTAACCCAAGGTCACTTGGAAAAATAATGACAGAACTGATGTCTCTTGCTCCTATTCTAGAGCTCTTTGATTTATACTACTCTGTCCCAGCAAGGAATGTTATCTTAAGAGGTAAGTTTGATAATTAAGTTATCTCTGAAACTCATGATCTTCAACCCCAGTAAATAATCTTTTTGTGGTATGAGTCTTTCAAGTTTCCCTGAACTCTTAATTCATTTGGAATGACCCATGTGAGCCTAGTTCATATTTTCCATCCCCTCCCTACACTTGGTGATTAAAGTACTATATTCTTTCTAATTGTTTATATTAGCCTTCCATTGCTCTTGGAATCTTTTGGCTTGTATATACGCTTTTGGAACTTTTGTTGGTTTTGTTTTATGACTAATACTCTTCTTTCTGTTATAATTTCTTTTGTTGGTTACATAATTTTATTTACCAACAAATGGCATGTTTATAAATTATATGTATCCATAACATTAATTATTAAAATAACTTGACAATGGATCTAGCAGGAACCATGGCCATTATGAATCTACATGGTCTAACTAACTGAGATAACCACCGTACATGTTTCCAGTTCACTATTTGAAACCCTGTTCTGACCTCCTGTAGAGTCAGAGACCTCCTTTAAATTCTGTCCTTTTTCATTACCTTTAAAAATCTGGTCCTTATTTGGTAATATTCTTCAAGGGTTTTATTTAACTCCCCTTTACTGAAAATGACCATGATATAATTCCTACATTTTTTTCAAGGAAGAAGCATGGAGTAATATTTGATAACTATATGGGAAGAATTTAATCAAGAGAAGTATAGACTTTGGGAGGCTGACTTTATCACAGTCTAGATGAGACTAAATGTCTTGAACATATTAGTGTGGCCAGGGAAAAGGGAAAGAAACAGTAGTTCTCTTAGTTTCTTTGTAGTTCTCTATGGAAAGCTTCTCTTCTCACACTGGCACTTTTGCCATTTGGGTAGAAAATTAGAAAGAAGAATCATCCCTGTTTTCACAAATACCATCCTTGCAAAAATGGCAGGCTATCACCAGGCCTTGTATTTCCTTATCCCAAATGATACAAAATTCATAGAAGAGAATTTTCTAAAATATAAAGAATCATCATAGGTAATTAATTTTAGAAATCACAGTACTTGGAATTTTAGTGCTGAAGACACTGCTGGTTGTAATTACAATAACCATGGCCCATAAATTAATTTTTGTGATGTAGGAGTTTTGATCTAATGAAGATGAGACCTTTCATCATCACTGTAATACAGTCCAGCATAATATAGGGCTATATATACAGTACTCAGAGGAAAGTAAGTTTACATTAGGCCCATGGAATACTAGAAATACATGGATTTTGTTTGGGTAAACATTAATAGGTATAAATGGGAAGAAAATATTCTGTTAGAATCTGTAATTGCTCAGAAAGGTACAGAATATTTTACTAGGGAGATGAAGAACTGACCCGCCTGGCTAGAGCAGTGGGTTTACTTAGAAGTTCTGGGCATACTCTAAAGAGTTTGCATCCTCAAATGTGGTACATACACTGAATTACTGAGAAAGATCCCTTCTGAGGCTGATCACCTAAATGTACAGATGGAGACAATCTTTTTGAGTATGAAAATTAGAAGAGATACCGAGACTTCAGTGAAGGATGAAGTTATAATGTGTAATGATTAAACTTTTTAAATTTGGTACACCATTTCAGGAGCTGCAGGCCAAGCATTTATTCATTGATGATTTTTTTTTAGAAGTTTGTATTACTTAACTTCTTATTATGAAAAAATTTTCGATGGCCATTAGCTCTGGCATCTGAATTCATGTTGCTCTCCTGGGATCCAGAAGTAGTTCTACAGTTATCAGACCAGAGTTTAAAGAGAAGGGCTTAACTTCCTTAGCCATTTTATATGATAAGTGTATTTACTTTGCTGCTTAATTGTTTTATTTTGAGCAAGCCGGATTTCCAATTACAGCTAATCCATTTTTCCTTTGGTTGAATCAAGTTTGTGGTCAGGTTTTACCCTGCATACTTTCCTTTAGATCTCTTTTTTTTTTTTTAAGATTTTATTTATTTATTCATGAGAGAGACACAGAGAGAGAGAGAGAGAGAGAGAGAGAGAGAGAGAGAGGCAGAGACACAGGCAGAAGGAGAAGCAGGCTCCATGCAGGGAGCCCAACGTGGGACTCCATCCCCGGTCTCCAGGATCACGCCCTGGGCTGAAGGTGGCGCTAAACCGCTGAGCCACCCAGGCTGCCCTCCTTTAGATCTCTTTTTATTAACACTCTTAATTATAAGTCTGCAAAAAAATGGTTCGTGTTTGTGCTCATAGAAGCAGATGATGGCACAGTTTAATGAGGATAAAAACTTGTGGTTCTGGGTCCCCCCCCCCATATGATTAGCTTTATTTGAAAATGTTATAGTTAGCAGGCATGATTATTTTAAGGTATTCCATCATGATGAAACTTTATCCTAATGTGGGCATTTTATTTACTTCTTCAAGGACTTTCTTCAGGAGCTGCCACAGCTTCAATGCAAGAAAATGCACTAAGTGTGTCCACACATGCTGTGAGTGATGAAGAGTCTGCAGAAATAAATGCTAATGATCAACCAGAAGCCCCAAAGCTAGTTCTTCAGTATCTATTCTCACTCATACGAGGGGAAGTAGAGCAGTTGGATTCCAGAGCACTTCCCCTTTGCCTTCACCAGGTACTCCATGAAACCCTTCACTTGTAGCCTCACCACAGTTCTGGGACCAGGGTTTGGAATCACTGAAAATGAAATTCTCTGTAATTGATCCTCCCTGACTTGTCACTGGGGAGCCCAGGAGGTGACCGTGGGTCTGGCTGGTGGGAAATTTAGCATGTAACTACTGGTGGCCACATACTGGCCTTGAATAATCAATCGGTGGTTCCGACAATCACTAACTTCCTTTATGTAGTGAATTAGCTGTGTATGAGTAAGAGTCAGTATAGCAGCGCTTCATAAGTACCTACAAGATGCCAAAAAACTCTGCTAGATACTGGGCAAACAAAGATTACTTATCAGAATATGTCCTTAAGGGAGCAACTGTGGAATAGTTGAGACATTTCTAGAGATTAATAATTGGAGATGTCTGTACTAAGTGTAGAAAGATATTTAAGATTCCACAGAAGCACAAAATGCGTGATTAACTTTTTCTGTGGGCATCAGGGGGAAAAAAGGTGACTGCTGAGCTGGGGTTTGCAGAGTATGTAGGCGCTCACTAGAAGAACTGAGTGGACTGGTGCAGGAAGAGAGAGCAGCGCCAGCAAAGACATGGCTGAGCTGATGTTGGAGATTAAGATGGAGAAGAAGTGGGAATGGACACTGGATGGTTGGGGGCAGTGATCACCACCTTCCTCCTAAGGGCTGGGGGTTTTTAATGGTGGGAGTGCCAAACCTAATGTGAATTTTAGAAGAATCACTCTGCCGATGACTGGGAGAGTAAATTAGGAGACAAGGAGCTAATTCAGAAAAATAAGATATGTATGAGATGCATTTAATTTTTCCTTTAAGATGAAAATTAGAAAATAATGGAGAAACTAAGACTCCCTCACCAAGCAAGTTCCTTATAGTTCTGGGGCCAAATTTCTTTATTCCATTTAGTGTCTCTGTTTTTGAAACACTGTGGGAGAAATGTGAATATAGGCTGTATATTAAACAACATTATTGCCCTAATTTCTTGAGACTGGTAATAGGATTGTAGGGTGTTTTTTTTTTTTTTTAATGTATTTATTCATGAAAGACATGGGGAGAGAGAGAGGCAGAGACACAGGCAAAAGGAGAAGCAGGCTCCATGCAGAGAGTCTGATGTGGGACTCCATCCCAGTACTCTGGAATCATGCCCTGAGCCAAAGGTAGACGCTCAACCGCTGAGCCACCCAGGCGTCACAGAATTGTAGGTTTTATGAGACAGTATCCTTGTTCTTGAGAGATACATGCCCAAGTATTTGGGAGTGAAGCAACAAAGTGCCTGTATTATGATATTTTCACTTATATTACTTATATTTCAGTAGGAAAAGTACATAAGAGAGGGAAAGACCAAGAGAAAAAGCAAATTTGGCAAAATGTCAACATTTGACAAATCTAGGTGAAACCTAAATGGCTGTTGATTTTACTCTTCTTTGAACTCTTCTGTAGAATTTCGATAAAAAGTTGAGGAAAAGGACATTTGGAGTAAAGATGGAAATAGCAAATGTAGTCAAATCTTTTCAAGGAGTTTATGTCACTGGGCTGTTGTTATATTAAAGGTAAAAAGAATGCTCTTTTCTACTGGTATATGATCCCACAGCCAGAGCAGTTCTAGTAGATCTGGATCAGACCTGAAGATTATTTAAAGTTTTTAAAGTTTATTTATTAATTTATTTTTATTTTTTGTAATCTCTACACCCTAAGTGGGGTTCGAACTCATGACCTGAGATCAAGAGTCGCGTACTCTTCCGATGAGCCATCCTGGCACCCGTTATTTAATTTTTTTATGTCTCAAACTAAAATTCTCCATTGCCCCCATCCCCGAGAAACATATCAGTTTGCTGAATCCTGTAAGTCATGCTTCTTAACTATCTCAGCAATCTGTCCTCCCCTGACAGAAGGGGCTTAGAGAGCATGGTTTAAAAGCAGGGCTTTGGGCTCCACCACTAACAATCTAAATGGCTTTCAGTTTGATCTGTAAAGTGGTGGAGGATCAAATGAAATAATGCGTGTAAAAGCACTTAACATAATGCTTGGTACACAGTAAGAGCCAAATAGATATTAAGCATTATGACTGTACCCTCACTGTCACTAATTCAAGGATTCCTTGTTAGGAGTGAAAGCTGGGGATCAGCAGGGCAGCAGAAGCCAGCTGATAGTTCCTTCGTCAGTCCAGGAATACAAGCTCTCCATCGCTTCCCAAGGGAGACACAAATCCAGGAGAGATGGAGGACGTTTGATGAATTTCTGTAACTCCCGGCCCCTCATGTTGATTCTTTCACCTGGATTTGTTAGTCATTGACATTTTGCCAAACTTTTGTGTCCCCCATCACCTGCACACATGCTTTCCACTGAAACGTTTTAAAGTAATCCTCAGGCATTTGATGGCATCACCCTTAAATACATGTACATGTGTTTCCAAGCTAGCAGCTGCTCCCCAACATTTCCTGCAGGAGGTGAGATGCTGATATCTGAGTATTATTCCACAGACAATCTGTAGTTGGGTTTCCCTCACATTGTTCACAAACGTAACTAATTTTCCCCTAACCCAGGATCCCATGAAAGACCCCACATTGCATTTGGTCATCAGGATTCTTTAGTCTTCTGTAATCTGAAACAGTCCCTGCCTTTTCTGTTTTTTTTTTTTAACTTATACTGACACAAAGAGCCCAAGAGTCTTTTTTTTTTTTTTATTCATGTGAGAGAGAGAGAGAGAGAGAGAGAGCAAGCTGGGGGAGAGGTGGAGGGAGAGGGAGAAGTAGGCTCACCCATGAGTAGGGAGCCCCATGTGGGACTTGATCCCAGGACCCTGAGATCATGACCTGAGCCAAAGGCAGATGTACAACCAACTGAGCCATCCAGGTGCCCCACAAATTTCACTAATTTTTATACTTTGGAGCATTTCAGTATGCAGTTCTGAACTCCAGGCTTAAATATCCAGCCTCCTGACATGTCTAAAAGAGCACTTCAAACTTAAGATGTATGAAATCAAACTTTGATTTCATTCTCCCAAATCTTCTGCTTCCCTAGTCTTCCTCCTTTTGCTAAATAGCAGCCCCGAGGGAACAAAAGACTCAGTCCTCACCTTCTAAAATCTAAAATCCAGAAGTGGCCAAAATAGGCATGTTTAGGAATATACAGTTTAAAAGAAAAAAAAAAAAAGGAAGAACTCTGAGCACTTATTCCCAATGAAAGGAGAAAAGGGCAAGAGAGAGGAGGGCTTTGTGAACACATATAATAGGAGTATTTGACTCCTTAAACCACATGCATGCACAATTTTAATGAAAATAACTGAAAGGAGATATTGATAATTCAAGTATAAGGTAAGAAAAGCATTTTGGTTACAGTCATTGTAGTGGCTACAGAGAGAGATGGATTGCAGTCCCTTTGAAGGAAAAATCCCTAGAACTTGATGTGGATAGGAAAGCAGATGCGAGAAGTCCTAGATGGCCAGGAGATCCAGACTGGATGAGTGGTAGTTCCAATAACAGAAATGAGGAATTGGAGAGGGAGAGTCCCTTTGGAGACAGTTGTTATTTTTGAAGTGATATTCCATCAGTGAATATGTGCTAAAGGCTGTTGGAAACATGACTACAGTTACATCAGTTATATATTTGTATTTTTAGCTCTCGAAACTCTTGAAGATTCCATTTTAAAATTCTTGTTCTCAGTATGAGTAATCTTTTGTATACTTAGTTAATATGATTACAGGTTAGCTCTAAGTATATAACTGAAGTCATAAACATGGAAGCTTTTCATATAGAAGTCAGAGGAAAAGCATCAAGTGTGGTACTCTGCTCAGTGAATTTGTACTAGAACTGATGTCAGACTCAGGAAATGGATCCACTGGGATCCTTGAAGCCAGTCTCCGTGACTGTGGTAAAAAAATAGACCTTCCTTCTTCCCTTTTCTGGTTTCTGGTAGGTAAAAGAATCCTGAAGCCAGAATAACCCTAAAACTATTACCCTCCCAAAGTGATAGTCAACTTACTTCTTCACATGATTCTACTCTGCATCTTGCACTTCTGGTTCAGACTCTGACTCAAAAACCATTTTCAGCACTTATTGCTATGTGATGACCACTACCCTAGATATGCACTCCCTCACTTAATCCTGACAGTAGCCTAGCATCCTTGTCTTGCAGAATTGTAGGTATAGGCATTATTGTCCCTGTTGCACAGATAAGGAACCTGAGGCTTGAGACATTGCATGTCCAAAGTCACATGACTAACAGTGGCAAAGTTTGGACCAGAATGCAGTCGTTACTCATCTCCACGCCTCATGTTCGTTCTGCTCTACCAGGGTACTTCCCAGATTTAGATATATGGACATCAAAGAAAATCCCATCTGCTCTTGCCCTGCTGGATTTGCCAGGGGTGTGTTTCTATAGTGGAAATGGCTTAGGTATTTATTTTCCTCAGCTGCTCTTTCACCTAGAAAT
This sequence comes from Canis lupus baileyi, assembly GCF_048164855.1. Lineage (NCBI taxonomy): Eukaryota > Metazoa > Chordata > Mammalia > Carnivora > Canidae > Canis > Canis lupus. The sequence continues at coordinate 44,123,877 of NC_132843.1, read as the reverse complement.
GCCTATTACTTTTGAGACATTGGATGTCAGGATACCTTTATAGTTGTTTTTATGGTATTGGAACTGTCACAGAGATCTGAAAGCTAATTGAAATTTGGATTTCTGTAGTGCCAGGAAGTCTGGTTTATAAAAGTATGAAGCTTTTTATAAATAACTATGTGCCAATGGTACACAAATGCACAAAGTCAAGGAGAGTAGCTTTGAAGAGCCAGAAATTTAATCTTCATGGGCAACCTGAAACAGTATTTGATGTACAGAAGAGAAACTATATGCCATGCAAGAGATTTTTTTCACTGGAAGTTGATAAATGAAATGTTGGTGATTTCTATTAGGTGTAACCCAGTAGTGTGCTGGAGCTCGCTACTACTAGCTCATGAGAACCATATTCAGTGGTCCATCATGGTAGCTTGACACTGGCTATGATAGAAGTATTGACAACACAGAAATGAGCAAACGCTACAAATCAGGGCTCTCCCCAGTACTCTAGAGCCAAATGTAGGCTGTGTGTCAGTCCATTACTGGTTGTAGTATATGAAATTCTTGTTTTATAAGTAAAACTGGTTAAATATTGACAATTTGATTCAGTTCTGGTTAGTACTGTCATACTGTTGATGAACTGTCAAAAGACAAGCAGAATCTTGAGAAGCAATTTATCCTTTGCAAAGTCCTCAGAGTAGAGAGTCAGTATGGATCAAGATTAGGTTAAACTAAAACTTTACCAAGAGGTGATTGAGTCCAGTTGTATATTGCTCATGGAAAACTGTTAGAGTTATAGTATAAGTTTTAAGGTAGGCAAATATTTTCCTTTAAAAGTATGCTGTTTTCATTGTGGGATTTGGGAAAAACCATTTCTTTTTGTTGCTAGATTATAGGTTTGACAAGTACTGTGTTGCTCTTTGCAGTGGCAGCTGGCTGGAAAATGGTAGTAGGGGCCTATAGATGGGACACCTTTCTTACTAGAGACTTAGAATGAAACTATTTTATTTTTTTATTTTATTTTATATTTTTTAGATTTTTTATTTTTATTTATTCATGAGAGACACAGAGAGAGAGAGAGGCAGAGACATAGGTAGAGGGAGAAGCAGGCTCCCTGCAGGGAGCCCGATGCGGGACTCAATCCCGGGTCTCCAGGATCACGCCCTGGGCCAAAGGCAGGCACTAAACCACTGAGCCACCCAGGCGTCCCCAGAACGAAACTATTTTAAAAGTATAAAGTATTTATATGAAATATTCTAAATATGACAACAGTTTGTGCAAGTATTTCTCGGTGAATAGTCTTACTGTTGTTCTATTTATAAATGCTATATCTAAATAAAGGTATTACTAAAAGATCCCAAAATGGTTAGAATCAAAGAATTTCTTAATTTAAATATGCCTTAGAATGAATCTGGTAACTGATAAGCCTTGACTAGGACAAGATTCTGACTCTGGACCCCTCTATCCAGTGCCCTTTATCCTGTGCTGCACTGTGTATTCCAGATATCATTGCTCAACTCTTAGCACTTGACCCTGCATTTTCTGAAATATCGAAAGAGAACCAAAAGTCAAAAATCAGTGTCCCATGAGGTACTTGGTGAAATACAAATGAGTCTTAGGTGACTTGACACATTTTAACTTTCTTTTTTTAAGATTTTATTTATTTATTAGAGAAAGAGAACATGCATAAGCATGAGGTGGAGGGAAGAGGCACAAAGAGAAGCAGACTCCCCACTGAGCAGGAAGCCCGACTTGGGGCCCAATCCCAGGACCCTGAGATCATGCCCTGAGCCGAAGGCCGAGGCTCAACTGACTGAGCCACCTAGGCGCCCCACACATCTTAACTTTTTTATTTAGAATACAGAGTCACTCTTTTACCTGTGTTATACCTTTATAAGCCCCCACAGTATTTTCCTCAATCTTTAAGAAATTCTTATTTCTAAACTCTAATGAATTGATGAAGTTAGCCTTGATTTGAAATAGAATAAGGAGAGAGGGGTTGCTATAAAGATCAAAGAATGTCTCTGCTTTGCTTCTTGCAATCAGTGACTTCAAAAAATGTGTACTATACCTACAGTCAGATTTCTTCTCAACTGGTAAGTGTAGTTCAGAGTTTTTTTAGTTTGATATCAGAGACTTTGAGAGTGTCATGGTCCTAATTTTGTGCCTTCTCATCCGACTATTAATCTAACTTCCTGTCTTTTTGTTTGTTTGTTTTTAACAGATAGCAGAATCCTATTTCCAGGAGGAGGACTGTATCCTTTTCTTTATTACAGGAAGAAATTCATAGGATGCATAGGGAACTGCTCATTTTTTTAAACTGAGATTTACATACTATATATATGTGTGTGTGTGTGTGTGTGTGTGTATAGTTTTATATATATATATAGTTTATATATATAAAATATATAGTTGTTTTCTATCTCTCTCTCTCTATATATATATATATATAGTTTTTATATATATGTATGTGTGTGTGTGTGTGTATAATTGTTTTCAATGGATTTTAACAGCTGTGTTCACCCATGTAGCTACCTCAGAAGGCAAGGTATAGAGAATTCCTGCCACTCCAGAAAATTCTCTAGAACCACCTAAATTTGGCCTTCTGTGAAGAAGCTCCAATTTTACCACAATCTAAATATTTGTGTGTTGGGGGAGGGGGAACACATGGCTGGAAAATATAATTTAAAAAACCATTGGGTTTTCTTTCTTTTGAATTAAAACAGAAGTGCAAGTCAAGTGATACTCATATGGTAGAGCCTGTTGAGCATATTATGCACAGTAAATCTCGTGACTGTCTTATTCTAACTTTCGGCTGCAAAGGGAAGACTGAATTCTTCATTTGTAATAAACAGAACAGATGCTGTCAAGTGAGACTGCATATTAGCTTTTGTATAGGAAACATTTCTTTACTCAGTTTTCCAACTGCCCTTTGTAAAAATTGCTTCTCTTTTCCAGGAATGGCCCAGTATAGATTCTCTAGAAGGAATGTGCCCTAAACATCTGTGTTTCCCCATTTGTGTGATTTCAACTCCCTCCCAATCTTGTTGACTTTTACCACATCTCTAAGCAGATTGAGGGAAATGCAGTTATGATCCTGACCCCTATCAAACCAACTGTGGTCACCACTTCAGACAACAACAATGCATGATTAAGTGCACAGGAGATCTAATTCTCGTGGAAGGGAAGCTAGAACTCTTTTTCTAACCAAATAATGAGCACGATGCAATGCAGTGCAGAATAGCATCCACATCCCGAAGAACTTCTTAGTGTGCAAACCCATGAGCCTTAGCATCAGAGCTTTTGGAGGTCAGACCCAGAAATATGCATTTTAGCAAGGTTTTCAGATTATTTTTTTTAAGATTTTATTTATTTATTCATGAGAGAGACACAGAGAGAAAGAGAGAGAGAGGCAGAGACACAAGCAGAGGGAGAAGCAGGCTTCATGCAGGGAACCTGATGTGGGACTCGATCCTGGGGTTTCCAGGATCAAGCCCTGGGCCGAAGGTGGCACTAAACCACTGAGCTACCCAGGCTGCCCTGATTTTTATGTTCAGTGAAGTTTGAGAAACATTGGCATACTTTAAGTCATAGAAAATGGAATTGTCCCCACTTCTCCCTGCCCTACTTAATGATCCTGGAATATTTTGAAGACTACAGATGAGAGAGAGAGAGCTGAATCTCCAAGTGATCATGGGAAGGGCAAATAGCTAAACAGTGAGTTTTTCCTCTTCTCTCTTTCTGGGTCAACATTTAGAACATGGCCCAAAGGAAGATAGACAGTTGGACAATTTAGCACAACCTCATATGATGCTAAGTATGTGATACAGATGGAGAAGGCAGAAGCTTATAAGAAAATCTACAAAAGAGTAGAAGCACATAACTATGAAAATCACTCTGTCCAGTTAATTTTTTTTTAGTTAATTAAATTTTTACAAAAGATCCATATAATGTTGTACTCTGTCCTTGTTTTGGCTAGTAAGCCTTTGGTCTTATGGGAGAAAAGCATTCAGTGAGAAATAAGTAGAGTCAAGATGAGCTGAAATCAGGAACACACATTTGACCAGAGGGTAATGTAGCTGCTTGACAGAAAGTGATTTTAGGAGAGGGAAAAAATGGGAAACGTTTAGATTCCAGGATTTCATGTGGATCTGTTTCCAATTCAATTACCCTTAATTGATTCTGCCAGAGATATACTGGTAAGCTGGCATTCCTTCAGCATTAAAACCTTCTTTTAGTTTCTGTTTGCTGATAGAATGGAACCCGAGTAGCTATGGCATCACATGCTACATTGAACTTAACCTACTCCAAACCAAGAAACCCTAATTTAAAAATATTTAGAGTGCTTTCGTTTTTTTGGTAAGCTCCAAATTTCCCAGTTTTGATTGGACATTCTTCTTCAAATAAGAAGCTACGTGTAAAGAGTCTGGATTTCTATTTTCCTCAAATTTTCTATTCAGATGAGAAAGCAATGAAATTCATTCAGCTTGAACGACTGTATCATGAGAAGTTGCTCGCAAATCTCTCTGCCATTCAAGAAGAGTGGGGTAAGTACAGGCTACCATAGGATGTGCAATTATCAGTAATCTGACATGTTCCTATCTAGAAATTTAACATATTTGACCTGGCTTTTTGTAAGTCAGGAAATAGATGTTTCCATAGTCAAGTTAATGTTGCAAAGAAAGTAGCATTTTTACCACAAGTCTGTGTCATTGTGAGAAAATTTCTCTCTTTGTATTTTGTTCTTTGCATCAATGCCAAGAAAAGAACACTTAAAACTGTTTGCATTTCTTCTGATTCCTTGGCATGCCCTCTGGCTAATTTAGTCTCTGAGATAATATTTACTCATAGTGAAAAGTAGTCACTTAGTTATTTCTGTGTTAATAACTTGGGTTGCATGAGAAGATAATTTTGCATGGAGATCTTTATCAGTGGTACTAGTTAACTACTTTTGCCCCCTAAATATGTTTGGTAGTAGCTAATAATTAACAAATATTTTAAATTTAGAAACAAAATGGAAAACTGTACAACCACATACAGTTACATCTCTAAGGAATTCAGAAAAAGGATTTAATGGTGAAGATTTTGAACAGCTTACCAAATTTTGCACAACACATCAAGAGTAAGTACATCAGTATTTGTGTAGAATGAGTTGGAGTAGAGTATTGAAGCATTGTAGTGCTGGCTATCTGAAATTCATGATCCATTTTTTTATTAATGTTTTCAGCTGGAGAAATTAAAGCAGGTAGAATAAAATGATTGGCTTTTACCAGCTTCTATCTGATTAGCTTTTATCTTTCTCAGCTTCTATTATAATTTCTGAGAGAGAAGTAAGTAAAAGTTCAACTTTACATAAGTTTAAAGCACCTTCTAATCAGAAATTTTAATATATATAACTTCTAATTTTGATCTCTTTTTGGTTAAGAAATTAGGTGATTGAAATAGAAGAAAGTTGTATATTAGGATTTTTTTATTATACTTGTTTGCCACTGTTTGTAGGTTGTTGTAAAAAAAATCTGTAAGATTTGTCTAATAGTGGGATGTAGAAACAGTATGATACTTAACCAAAATACTGCAAAAGGAAAGCTATATTTACCAGCTATTTTTTTTACACTTACCAGATAATTTTAAATTGCTTGATTTGTATCAAAAATTAGGATTTTCAAAACTAAATTATAGTAATAATAAAGCACTTAAATATATTTTCGGAAAAAATAAATAAATATATTTTCAGAATTCATTATTCTAAGACTCAGAATTCTGAAGGTGAGGGGACTTGGTAGTGTTTAAACTAGTGCAGATGTCTGGGATGTATAAGAATCCTTGATACAGAAGCTAGAAGATTTCATTCTGTTGATAACTTTTTCTCCTTTTCCACCAAAATTAACTAAAGAAGTAAACTAAAAGTGTATTTGTCACTGATGAAACAGACCCAAGTAATTGTTGTTTAGCTCACTAGTAGATAGTTGCTTTAGGGTCTAATTATTTTGGAGACCAGCCTTTGAAGAATCTTTGTAGATTCAAAAATGTTGCTCATTGATGAAACATGATAGTTTTCTTCCATTGATTTGAACCTTTGAAACAATATTTTTAGGGACTCTGCATTATAATCTAGTTTCTTAGGATGTTAAATAAATTAATGTTTAACTTCTTAGACTTTTAAAATAATGGAATCTTTTACGATAGATAAAGGAGATTGTGTTCTTTCAAAATATTCAGAACAGACACTTTCCCTGTCTTACCCATGGAACTCATAGTTTTTAAATGTGTTGGAGTTGTCTAAATTATTTAAAAACAAATATTTATTTCATATAATATTGGCACAGCACTTTTAGCTTTAAATTTGGATAACCCCCCAAATTTTTTACTATAAAAAGTAGTGTTTAATTTATTTACATGAAAATGCAGAAGCTCAGGGAGGTTTTATATACACATATATGTCTATGGAACTACCACTGACCAAGACAGAATAGCCCAGCCCCTCAGAATGATCCCTCACGCTTGTACCAGGTCAGTACCCACTCCCCAAAATAACCACTATCTAAGCTCCATAACAGTCTGTTTGCCTGTTCTGTAATTCTTATAAACGTAATCATACAGAATGCAGATTTCTGTATTAACTGCTGTTGCTCATCATTGTGTTAGGTCTGTGTTCCATGTTGTTGCATGTAATGGTAATTAGCTCGGTTTTATTCCTGTGCAGATACACTGTGTGATTGTGTATCAATTTATTTATCCATGATAGTGTTAACAGGCATTCAGATCCTTTCTGGTTTCTGAGTATTGTGAATTAAATGGCTATGAATATTTGTGTGCATACCTTTTCTGTGGACAAATGCATTCTCTTATCCTTGATATCCCCTTAAAACACATAATATTTAAAAATTCCTTTTTTTGTTGCCCGTTTCCATGGATAATGCCAATAAAATTATCTTTTATCATAACCTGTTTCAGGCTATAATGACATAAACTGGAATTTTGAAAATATGTGTATAAAATACTCTTTACATTATTAGCAACATATTAATTTTTTTTTTCTGGGGCTAAGTATTCACAGCTTCTTTGGGGGTTTTTAGTAGTAGTTGGCTAGCTGAGAAAGTAACACATGATAGAGCTGCCCTTTGAACTGTGTGAACCAGTGGTAATGTTTCAGCCCTGGAAATGTTCTGTGCTAATATTAGAATCCAGAGAAGCTATATTTTATTTTTACAGCCATTTCAGTGACATTTGTTTGGAAGCATATTGCTGCTGTAATTTTTTTTAAATCTTGTTTTTTTTTTTTTTTCTACAGTCCTCTTTTATCCAAACATAAGGTAAGAGACTGTTTCCTCGAAAATATTTATGGCAAAATGTTAACTCTTATGTCTGTTGTGTGGACTGTTTTAGGAAATAATCAAACCTTTCTCAAATTATTTTCAGCTTTCTAACTTAACGGAATAGTTTCCCCAAGTTTTTTTTTGTTTTTGTTTTTTAACTTTTTAGATAGCAGCTGTAGAAAAACCTCTGGGAAGGAAATGCTTTACACAGTTAATAGTTTCTGAGGATCCAAAGGAAAGAGGAGCCACAGCCAAAGAGCCGGGTATGTTTTTACATTAGAAAGAGGTGTAAGAGGGGCACCTGGGTGTCTCAGGGTGCGATTCTGGGGTCCTAGGGATGGAGTCCTTCTTGGGCTCCCTACAGGGAGCCTGCTTCTCCCTCTCCTGTGTCTCTGCCCCTCTCTCTCTCTCTCTCTCTCTCTCTCATAAATAAATAATCTTAAAGAAAAAAAAGAAAGAAAGAAAGGGTTGTAAGAGGCACCCGCCTCTTAAATTTTGCAAGTGTTACAAGGACTATTTGTGCATTTACATTTTTTTGCATATACCTCTCCTACCAGACAAATTGCAAAGCGAGAATCTTTTTATATTGTGTAACCCTATTTTTAGATATCTAGTCATGGAAATTGTAACATCTAAATTCTTATAGAAACAAAGTTACTTCCATGTTTTCAGTAGATAGTTATATCTATCTGAGTATGACAAAATTGTACAAAAATACTCTGAAACAAAGTTGGTTTTGGTATATTCAGATACACTTTTCTGTTTAAAAACCAGCAATTATGTACAGATTTGACCAGAAATTTATGCTATAAATCTAGATATTTAAGAACTCTGTTTCTTGGTTTTTTATCTTCTCTTCCCCTTTCTTATAAACTAACTTATGGTGTAATTTAATTTCCATGTATACATTTCTAAAGCATTTATATTTTATACCACTTTCTGTGTCTTATGCTAAAAGCCCAAAGATTTTTAGAAACTCTTACAGTACTAATATATGTTCATTATAAAAAATTTTAGGAAAAATAAATACATACATACATACATACTTTAGAAAATAAATAACTACATTTTAGGGTGTTTGTTTTTCCTGACGTATGATTTTAGTGCTGATTTATATTCTGAGGCTCCATGTTCCTGGGCCTGAGACCTGTCCTAGTAAACATGCAGCATCAGGTGTTTGACTGAGTTGCCTAAAGAGATAAGATGATGGTGATGACGATGCCTTGAATGTAATCTGCTGTCTTCTCTCTACAAAGCCTCTTTTCCCTCTCTACATCATTATCCCCTCTTCTTCTGTGAGGTGAATTTAGGATATTGCCTCAAGTCCATCCTACTATTCTCTGTTCTTCCTGTCTCTTCTCTTTTTTTCTTTTTTTTTAATAAATTGAAGTTTTCTCCAAATAAAATTATATTCCATATTTTGTATTTTGAAATACAAACTTCTCTTCCTTTTTCTCCCTTCACCTTTTTTTTTTTTTCACCTTTTTTTTTTTTTTTTTTTTTAAGTCCTACAAGTAAGTTTGTGATTTTCTTTATTTGGGGTATGTTGATACACAATGTTACCTTTGTTTCAGGTGCACAACATTGGACATCCCTATACATTACGCTGGACTCACCATAAGTATAGCTACTAGCTGTCATCATGCAATGCTATTACAGAATCATTGACTATATATTCCCTACAGTGTACCTTTTATTCCTTTGGCTTCTTCATTCCTGTATCTCTCACTCTTCTTCACCCATTTTGCCCTTCCTGCCCTCTCCTCTCTGACAACCATTAGTTCATTCTCTGTATTTATAGGTCTGATTCTGTGTTTTGTCTGTTTATTCATTTGTTTTTTAGATTCTACAGGTGTGTGAAATCATTTGGTATTTGTCTTTCTCAGGCTGGCTTATTTCACTTAGCATAATACTCTCTAGATCCATCCATGTTGTTGCAAATGGCAACATATCATTCTTCTTGATGGCTAATATTCCATTGTAGATATACCACATCTTCCGTATCCTTTCATCTGTCAGTGAACATTTGAGGTGCTTCCATATCTTGGCTATTGTAAATAATGCTGTGATAAATGTAGGAATGCACATTTTTTTCAAATTAGTGTTTTTGTTTTCTTTGGGTAAATACTCAGTAGTATCAGGAATTATTGGATCATATGGTAAATCTTTTTAATTCTTTGAGGAACCTCTATACTATGTACAGTGGCTGTCTCTTTTTCTAGTCATTTTTATATTGGAAATTATAGTAAAATTAGCTTTATAAAGATCTTAAAGAGGGAGGAATTCACAAAATAGCCTCCCACTTTGGATATGGCTGTCTCCATGGTCTGTGCTTTGGGAAGACTGCTGTTACTGGCTGGTTGGTTTGACCGGTAGCACCGGTTGCTGCAGCTCAGGCTCAGCACTATTTCTAGCTTTCTAGCTTGGGCTCTGCTGTGAGATATGTGGTACAGATGAGGAAACTGAGCTACCACATTCAAGTCACTTCCTTGTGCTTTGACTCACAACTAGAAACTGTGTCTTCAAAAAAAAAAAAAAGAAAAGAAAAAAAAACTGTGTCTTCTGGTTTACAACTGAATGCAGCATCCTTCTGCTGAGTAAGTTATATGCATCATCAAGACTTTCCTAATGCAGACATCTCCCCTGACAACCATCTCAGGAGGAAGGTAAATTCTGGGGAGAGAAATCTTGCCATGTCTGATAAAACAGTATCTTTTAAAGAAGAGTGTCAACTCTCCCAGAATTAATTTCCTCAGATTGGTTATTTTCTGAATAAATGCATAGAAATGTGAGAAAAGTAGAAATATGAAAATAATCCTTTAAATGATTGTTATTAAATGTATTTTTCTTGTTTTACCTCATATTCCTCATTTTTAACAACATCCGACATGTAGTCCAATCTAGACTTGCCTTTTCTTGTTCTTTATCTCCAAATTCCTTGTTCTTAAGTTCTTTCTATAATATGTAACTTGCCGTTTTTTGTGTAAATGTTAAAGATATTGTTTCTGGAGCCAGACTGGTCTGGTTTGAATCCTGTCTCCACCATGTAAAACTGTGTGACCTTAGGCAAGTTGCCTAACTTCTCTGGGCCTCTCTTTCCTCAGCTCCGCAAAGTGGACACTAATAGTACTTACCTCATAGGATTTTTGTGAAGATTCAACTAGTCATTTCATGTTAAAAGTTCAGAGCAGGGGGTGGGGGGGGATCCCCTGGGTGGCTCAGTGGTTTGGTGCCTGCCTTCAGCCCAGGGTGTGGTCCTGGAGTCCTGGGATCAAGTCCCACGTCAGGCTCCCTGCATGGAGCCTGCCTCTCTCTCTGCCTGTGTCTCTGCCTCTCTCTCTCTCTGTTTCTCATGAATAAATAAATAAATCTTAAAAAAAAAAAGTTCAGAACGGAACTTGCCCCGAGAGCAGAACTCAGTATATGCTCACTGCTCTTTCTTCTCTTCCTCCTCTCCACATTATCAACGCCCCTGCTAATGGTGTTCTGTTAATGTCCTCTATGTAGTATTCATTACAATCTACCATTGTTAAGTCTTCAAGTAATTTACACAGTATTTTGTATTTTCAGAATACCTTTATATATATTATTTCATCTGTTCCTGTTAACAACCAATGTAAATTAGCCTGAATCTATTTTAAGAAACTCAAGGAAGTAACTTATCCAGGAATAGAATTCATTAGAACTCAAATCCAGACCCTAGTTTTCTGACCCTGAAGTCCAGGTATTTTATTAATTTATATTTTTCTTTATCAGGTATCATTTTATATGTAAAAAATCACACGCTACACAATACATTATCACAAACAACAAAATGAAGATATGTAAGACTAATACCCAACAAAGGACCGAATTACTGTTGGTTGTGACAACTATCTTTGTGTTCCCATCTGCTCCATCCCCTACTTTCACCCCACTGCTGAAAAAAACCATCATACTGGGGTTTTTGTTTTTGTTTTTGTTTTTAATATTTTATTTATTTATTCATGAGAGAGACAGAGAGAGAGGGGCAGAGACACAGGCAGAAGGAGAAGCAGGCTCCATGCAGGGAGCCCGACATGGGACCCGATCCCGGGTCTCCAGGATCACACCCTGGGCCGAAGGTGCGCTGAACTGCTGAGCCACCTGGGCTGCCCAAGCCTGGGTTTTATACTTCTCTTTCCCTTCTCATTTTTTATTTATTTTTATTTTTAATTTTTAAAAATTTTATTTATTTTTTTGAAAGAGAGCAAGCACTCATGCGCAAGCAGTGGGGAAGGCAAGAAGGCCAGGGAGAGAGAATCTCAAACAGACTCCCCGCTGAGCATGGAACCCAACTGAGGCTCAGTGTCATGACCCTGAGATCATGACCTGAGCCAAAATCATGAGTGGGACACTCAGCTGACTGAGCCACCCAGATGCCCCTCCCCTCCCTTTTTTTTTCAATGTTATTGAAGCACAATTTCCATACCAAAAAAAAAATCACCATTTTCAGTGTGTAATTTGAGGAGTTTTGACAACTGTATACATTCATATAACTATTAACCCAAGCACATCTTCGTCATGCCAAAATCTTCTTCCCAGTCCTCTTTACAATCAGTCCCTCCTCCACCCAGGCCCAGGCAACCCAGTGCTTCCTGTTACTATCAGTAGGTTTTCCTTGCTTTAGAATTTACTGTAAATATAATTTCTCAGCATAGTTTTCCAGAGGCACCATCTTGTTACACGTATGATTAGTTCATTCCTTTTCATTGCTGAGTAGTATTCTACTCTTAGACTATACCACAATTTGTTTATCCATTCACCTGTTAATAGACATTTGGGTTGTTTCCATGTTGGGGATATCATGAATAAAACTTCTAATTTTTTGAAAAAGATTTTATTTATCTGTTTAAGAGAGAGCATGAGCAGCGGAGGGGATGAACAGAACTTCTGTGAAGTCTTTTCTGTGGAGATATGATTTCATTTCTCTTAAGTAAAGAATTGAGGGTGGAATTGCTGGTCATAGGGAAGGTACATTTTTAATTTTCTAAGAAACTGCCAAGCTGTTCTCCAGGATACCCACCAGTGGTATGTGAGGACTCTAGTTGCTCCACATCCTTGCTGACATTTACTGTTGTCAGTTTTTTTTTTTTTAATTTAGTCATTTTAGGAACATGAATATCATTGTGGTTTTAACTTGCTTTTCCCTGATGACTGGGTATGAACATTTTTAGTTTTGAATTCGCCTCTATAGAAGCTGGACATTATCAACATTTTGTACTTAGTTTAAGTATTTTTTTCAGTGTACTGTCCTGATATCACTGAGATGTTTGTACTTATGTTAATTAATGAGATATTCAGAAAATATAAGACATGTTCATTCATGAATGATTTAGTCTTATATCATGAATTTTGGAGGAATTTTACCCTAAAGAGAACTCCTGGGCGGGGCACCCGGCTGGCTCAGTTGGAGGAACATGTGACTCTTGATCTCCAGGTTTTGAGTCCAAGCCCTGTGGTGAGTGTAGAGATTACTAAAAAAATAAATAAATAAAAATTTAAAACAAGAAAGAGGGAACTCATGGGGGAATGGGAAATAACTCAGGGACATTTCTGTAGATTATGTGTTAGAATTTAGATTAAATCTAACTGCTCCTTTTAGAATTCTTTAACTCAGGGTCTATTAAGCATCTGTCATGCATTCAGCCATTTTTCTTTTTTTCTTTTTTTTTTTTTTAATCAAAGTGGAGTTTTTGTTAGTAGATGTGAAGTGAATGAAGTTGGGAATAACAGACTCACTAGATCTTTGGGTTCAGGAATACCAATTACAGAAATTCATGCTAATATTAACAGAAACATAAGCAATGATAAGTTTTATACTAGAATACTCGTCAAAAATTCAGAAAATATTTTTTATTAATCAGAGTGGATCAAACATTTAACTTCATTTTTTCTTGGAACACCATTGAAATGTCAGAAAGGTATTCTTTGTTTTTTATGGGATTTGTTTTTAAAGATTTTATTTATTTAAGACAGAAAGAGAGCACAAGTGGAGGGAGCATCAGAGGGAGATGCAGACTCCCCATCAAGCAGGGACACCAATGTAGAGCTCAATCCCAGCACCCCAAGATCATGGGCTGAGCCAAAGTCAGACCCTTATCTGACTGAGGCACCCAGACACCCCTAGAATGCATCCTCAAAGGCAGAAACCCACAGTGACAGAATTGGCAGCAGCAGTGGATGTGACATCTAGAAAGATCCAGAAGCTAGAAAGCAGGTAGATGAATGGCAACTAGCTTATTACACCAGAGAAAGCTGAAAGCTGAGTGTCTACAGGAACAATATCGAGTCCTGCCTGGAAAGGTTTGGGAATGGGAAGCACAGAGGTGCCTCTAATGTCCAGCATACAGGGTTGGACTGGCAATGGGAGGTTGGGTCGAAAGACTCTACAAGAAACACTTAGACATTTATAAGCCCTTTCTACCAAGCAGGAAGTTGTTGTTTATTTCGTAGAGCGTCTGAACTGGAAGAACTGTGGATGTGCATCAGGCATAACTCAAGGAAGGGGTATTATATAGAAAATGAGAACTGAGTGCAAATCTTAACACCTGAACAGTGGCAAGAGCCTTATCTAGAACCCTGGTCTCCTGCTTCCTCTCAGAGACACTGGCTACTTGTCCAGGAGATAAAACCTCCAGATATTCATATTAAAATTCATATTAGGGCAGCCGGGGTGGCTCAGCGGGTTTAGCACCGCCTGCAGCCCAGGGCGTGATCCTGGGGACCCGGGATCGAGTCCCACATCGGGCTCCCTGCATGGAGCCTGCTTCTCTCTCTGCCTGTGCCTCTGCCTCTCTCTCTGTGTATCTCTCATGATTAAATAAATAAAATCTTTAAAAAAAATTCATATTAAAGGCCTCCCAGCAAATGGCCCAGGCCCTCTTGGTCCCATACAGAGGACTGACTCCTCCTGGAGAACTTGCCTTTAACCACAGAGCTGCATGTTGTCTCATTTAAGAAAGCCTCAGATAGGAAAGACAAAACCAAATCAGCCTGTCAAGCCCAAAGAAGCTCAAAGGAAATAAAATGTAGAGAACAGATGAAAGCTTTAAATAAATGAACAGTGTCACAGGTTAGAGAGAATATTGTATACATAAAAACAAGAATAAGGAGCTGTTTTAAAATAAGAAAAACATTCAGGGAAAGAAAATGCTCTTTGAAGTTAAAAAGAATGATACCCACAATAAAAAATTAATTACAGGACGCCTGGGTGGCTCAGTCAGCTGTGCGCCCCAACTCTTGATTTCAGCTCAGGTCATGATCTCACGGTCGTGAGATCAAGCCCCACGTCAGGCTCTGTGTTGAGTGTGGAACCTGCTTAAGATTCGCTGTCTGCCTCTGCCCCTCCACCCCTCACTCTCATGCACTTTCTCTCTAAAAAAATAAATAATAAAAATTAAAATTAATTAGAAAAGTCAAAAATTGAGGCAGCATCCCCGAAAGTTAATCCGAAAGCAAAGAGGAAGAGTGTGGCAGGAAAGGTAAAGATGAGCAGTCCATGAGGCCAGATCTGAAGACAAGCATTCTAGAATGAGAGAACAGAAAGCAACAAATAATCAGGGAAATAATACAGGAAAATTCCCAGAATTGAAGTTCATGAGTTTCCAGGTTCAAAGTCCCACCAAGTACCCAAAACAAAGAAAGAGAAACTTCAAGAAGCTTCAGGACCAGGACCAGATACAAGTAAAATAATCTAAATCTTCAAGGATGCAAATGTAGGTTATGGGAGATTGGCATTCAGATTAGTTGAGAGACTCCGCAGCCCTACCAGAGCCCTAGAAGCTGTGAAAGGAAATTGTCTCCAACATAGGAAACTTGACCCAACCAAATATTTTCGTCAGGGGTGAAGGAAAAGACTTTCAGATCTAAACAACCTTAGGTTTACCTTCCATATGCCTTAAAAAGAAAAAAAAAAATTCCAAGAGAATAAGCAAAGAGGAAGACCTGGGATTCAGAAACAATGTTTCCAGCACAGAACCAGAGGGAATTCCAGGGATCACGGAAGGGAACTCCAAGGATCACGGGAAGGGAATTCTAGGACAAGCCCCGTGTAACTGGCCTAGAGAGCAGCTCCGGTTAGGAGCTCAAGAAGGTATCTTGTGTGGTTTTTTTAAGATTTTTTTTTTTTTTTTTACTTTTTAAAGTAAACTCTACACTCAATGTGGGGCTCAAACTCAAAACCCTGAGATCAAGAGTCACATGCTCCACTGACTGAGCCAGCCAGCTGCCCAAAAAAGGATATATTTTAAAACTGATGGTATAGGGATCCCTGGGTGGCGCAGCAGTTTGGTGCCTGCCTTTGGCCCAGGGCGCGATCCTGGAGACCTGGGATCGAATCCCATGTTGGGCTCCCGGTGCATGGAGCCTGCTTCTCCCTCTGCCTGTATCTGTTGATACATAGGATATACTTGTATATCTGTCAGAGTCTAGAGATATGTAGGCAAGGATTTTTTTTTTTTTACATTTTATTTATTTATTTATCTATCTATCTATTTATTTATTTATTTATTTATTTATTTATTTATTTATTTATTTGATGGAAAGTGAGCACAAGTAGAGGGAGTGTCAGGCAGAGGGGCAGACTTCCTGCTGAGCAAGGAGCCTGATTCAGGGCTCCATCCCAGGACCCTGTAGGGATCATGGCCTGAGCCAAAGGCAGACACCTGAGCCACCCAGGCGCCCCAGCAAGAATTTTTATTACATGAAGGAATGAGGCAGTTACCAAGAGTACACAAAATAAGTGGAAAAGAGAAAGGAAAATATATCCTACTACACCGTGTGAGTCAGTCGTGAATACTACTTATAAACCCATAGCAAGGTAAATGTGAATATCGATTTGCCCCAGAATTGTGTTGAATTCTAGTGAGAAGCTAGAGAAGGGGAAATAATATACCACTGGGGGAAAGGAATAGAAAGAACCGAGAGAACTAATCCTCTTCTTCCCCAGTAGGTAGTTTTTAAAACTGAAAAAATCAGCAACAGCATAAATGTTATCTGTTGGTAAATGGAGGGTAAATATGAAAGGAATTATAGAAAGCCAGTAAAGTTCAAAAAACCATCTTTCAACCTTTGAAAAAATTACTTGTTCCATGAATAATGAAGAACTCTGCATTCATATTCGTGTTCTGAACAGTGTTAATTTCTATATGTAAAGGGTTATTTAATATATAATATTAGAGTATTTCCTCTCTCTAAGGACCCCATTAATCCAGCAGATGCAATTTCCACTGGAGAGGTTTCAAATTTTGTTGTGTCACACGTATTATTCACATCTGTCCCTTGCCCTTTCCTCCTGTGCAAAGTGTTGTTTTGAACCTTAAACAACTTGTTTTTCTTCGTCTTCAGAGAGTGAAAGTTGTCTTGGCACGGCGCCAGGGGGAGAAAGCCAGCGTCATCAAGAGCAAACCAGGGAGAGGAGTAGCCCCTGCTGTCCTCACATGGACAGGCTGGCGGATCCCCCGCGCCTGCCTGTAACTTCAGGGAAGGACCACGGGGGGGAGGAGCCGCTCTGCAGCGCCGAGGCCCCGCGGGAGCTGCCCGCCCAGCCCTGGGACGCCTGCGAGGATGACAGCCGCCTGCAGCTGCCTCTCCCGGGGCCCAGCGGAGATGTGGCCACAATAGGCCTGGCTGCAGACCCTGCCGTGGCGCTCCCCAGCGAGTCTATGAGAGAGCCTCTCATCTCCCCCGGCTCTGACCTCATAGCACCTGCGCTGATCTCCGAGGGAAGATATTCACAGACTCACAGAAAGGGACTCCGTTTACCACTTAAGGATGCTTCGGAGGCGTTGCCCACGGACCGACTGGAACATAGGGAATTCAATGAGCTGCAGCAACCCGATCTCCCAGACAGCAATGGAAAATCACCGCTGGGGCCGCCTGACCCCCAGCGCTCTGAGAGCGCACTTGGTGAGGGTAATAAGGTGTCTGTCTTAAGTGCAGCTCCTCCAGGGGTGTGTATGGCCCCGGAGGAGGTGGTGGATGAGGACGATCGAGTCAGCAGAGAGACTGAAGACTATTTGAACAGCCTTTTAGAAGGTTGCTTAAAAGACACCGAGGACTCCCTGTCCTGTGAAGAGAACCAAGAGGAAGACTCGGACCTCCTTCCAGATCTTTCTCCTGAAGAAGCCTCCTACAGTCTGCAGGAGGATCTGCCTTCCGACGACAGCTCTCTTTCTCTTGATGACCTCGCAAAAAGGATAGAGATTGCAGAGGTAAGTTTGGGATTTAATAGAAGAGCAATTAAAAGCAAAAGGAAATTTAAAAAACACCTCTGCTAAATAGTGCCTTGGTTTTGTACATTTTCCCTGGTTTCCAACATGACAGGGAAATCTACCTAACATAAACTTTTAATAATTAGTAATTTTATTTTGTATATGGATTGAATAAGATGACTTTTTATCATGATGTTTAAACCTCAGGAACTTTTATTGCATGCCTCCAGGGAAAGTTAGTGTTAGCAACACTGTTTCTTATTCTGCTGTCACTTTGACAGTTCTGGCAATTATGATCAAGGCAAGATTACTTACATTCTTGTAAGAAAATCTCATTTTTCCCCCACATACATCTAGAAGTTAAAACACATACTCACTATTTTTTATGATTATTATTATATTTTTTAATTCTTTAAAAAATTACAACAGAACAAAGGAAACGTTTTATTATTTTTTTAAGGTTTTATTTATTTATTCATGACAAAGAGAGAGAGAGAGAGGCAGAGGGAGAAGCAGGCTCCACGCAGGGAACCCAACGTGGGACTCGATCCCGGGTCTCCAGGATCACACCCCGGGCCAAATGTGGCACTAAACCGCTGGGCCACCGGGGCTGCCCACGTTTTAAAATACAAAGAGAAACTGGGTGGATTTTCAAGCCATTAACTTATATGTTGTAAGTCTTCTCTTTCTTGTAGTATTAATTTATAAGCTGTAGTTTGATCAGATTTCATACTTACTGCTTCACTAAGACAAATTTTATACATAATATAAAGTTTCTCCAAATAGTAAGGAAGCTGGTCAAAACAAAACATATCATGGTAGACAGGATCAAAATGATCAGTCTTCTTTGTTTGATAATACAATTTTTTTAAGTTAAGAGGGAAAAAGGGGGTGCCTGGGCAGCTCAGTCAATGAAGCGTCTGCCCTTGACTCAGGTCCTGAGAGAGGGTCTGAGATCTCAGGGTCCTGAGATCGAGCCCCCATCAGACTCCTTGCTCTGTGGAGAGCCTGCTTCTCCTTCTCCCTCTGCCCTTTCCCCTGTTTGTGTGCTCTCTCTCAAATAAACAAAATAGAAATCTTTAAAAAAAAATAATAATATAGTTAAGGGGGAAAAATCCATATGCAAACTAGCCCCAGTGGAAGGTGGCTTTGTTCAGTGGAAAGAACAGTCTTACACAGTCTAAAGTCACATACAGACCCACCCACTAGCAACCCTGCAGAGTTCCTGCTAACCTCTCCATGTATGTTTCCTCCCCTGAAAATTAGGATACCAACTACTCTTCCTGTTTTTCATCTTCTAGGTTTTTCCAAGTAAGCTTTTAAGTCCCATTTATAGCCATTGTTTTCTCTTTCTGCATCATCATTGGAGGGAAAAAAAACAAACTTTAAGTAGAAACTGAAAAAGCAACAGAGCCAGAATGGACAGCAGAGTACCCAGGAAAGCAGCGCCCTGCAGGAGCTTGCTCAGATCCTCAGCTGTCAGGCCACTGGCTTGCTGCATTGCCACTTCTAGTCAGCTCCCCAGCAGCTAGTCCTAATTTGTTCTTGACTAAGTTAGATAAAATAATAAAGCACTTGATCTATTATTCATTCGTTTATTTTAACTAGATCTTTTTATTACCATTTGCAAGTCAGTCCTCTATAAACTATGATTTTTTTTTCTTCCTAATTTCCTCTTGAAATTGTTTCATAGTACTTAATGAGTGCAGAGTTTCTGTTTGGGTTGATGAAAATTTTAGAAATAGATACTAGTAGTGGTGGCACAACATCGTAAATATAATTAATACACTGAATTGTTAAGACTGCAATTTTATATTAGACATACCTTACCACAATTTTTTCTTAAAGTTAAAAAAAATTAAATAGAGGGGTGCCTGGCTGGCTCAGTCAGTGGAGCATGCAACTCTTGATCTCGGGGTCGTGAGTTCGAGCCCAACATTGGGTGTACAAATTATATAAATATAAAATCTTCAAAAAAATAGTGTTTTCATTAAAATAAAATAAATAAATAAAGCCAGTAGTAAAATACTGGACCCAGTATTCCTTCCCTTGTTCATTTTCACCAGGCTTCTGATACAGGGAACTATCAAAACGGAAGTCACACCTATATTCAAATCTAGCTGTAATACCAGTTTCCCCTTCCCTGACCACTGCTTTTCACACCAATGATCCAGTTGACCCTGTGGAGAAAAGACAGAAGGTCTAGTTTTAGATTTTTAGGTACAAATGGTGAAGGGTCAGAGCGCTCCTGATGGGTCTCCTACTTTACCTGTAGTCAGGGTTTGCTATTGAACTACAGCCACGTGGAGTGTTCTTCCTTCAGCTCATAACGTCAGTTTTTCCTACAGATAACACCTCACAGGGGTAGAAACTATTTTTTTTAAGATTTTATTTATGAGAGAGAGAGAGAGAGAGAGAGAAGCAGAGACACAGGCAGAGGGAGAAGCAGGCTCCATGCAGGGAGCCCAATATGGCACTTGATCCCAGAACTCCAGGATCACGCCCTGGACTGAAGGCAGGTGCTCAACTGCTGAGCCATCCAGGCGTCCCAGGGGTAGAAATGATTTACGTTTTAAACTTGTCTTTCCTGTGAAGTTCTCTTCTGTAAGTGCTGCTTCCCTTTCCTAAAATTCTATTGATCTGTTAAGCTGTGCTATTTTAAGAACCCCAAAAGCTGCATATGATTAACAAAACTAATTTGTATTCCTGTGATAATGGTGAACAGATTGTTTCTGAATATTTCCTCTTCATTCTGAGGAATATGCTTCAATAAATTCTGCCTCACCCTGACAGGAAAAGAGTTTTAAAGTTTCAAAACTAAAAAATCACTAGTGCAGGATGCTTGGGTGGCTCAGTGATTGAGCATCTGCCTTTGGCTCAGAGCATGATTCCAAGGTCCCGAGATTGAGTCCCGCATCAGGCTCCCCAGAGGGAGCCTGCTTCTCCCTCTGCCTGTGTCTCCGCCTCTCTCTCTGTCTCTCATGAATAAATAAATAAAATCTTTAAAATAAAATTAAAATTAAAAATCACTAATGCTTACAATTTCCTTACTACCTTAAGAGTGAAGTTTTGGCCTAAATAAAATGTCCAGGCAATACTGGGTTTGCTTGTAAATGCAAACTTCTTTCTTTCTTTCTTTCTTTTTTTTTTTTTAATTTTATTAATTTATTTGAGAAAGCGCATGAGCTGGGGTGAAGGGCATGGAAACCGAGACGGAGAAGCAGACTCCATTGAGCAGGGAGCCTAACTTGGGGCTGGATCCCAGGACCCTGGGAACATCATCTGAGCCGAAGGCAGATGCTTTTCCAACCAACTGAGCCACCCAGGCACCCTGCAAACTTTTTAATCCAAACACTGTTGTATGTTCTCAGCAGCATCCTACTAAGGCTCTCTGTTCCATCAAGTGCTGAGGATACAGTGAGGATTCAGATGAACTTCTGATTTCATCTATTGGGGCCTCACTTGGGTAATTTTCCTGGACTTGTTTTTAAAATATTTTTCATGCTTCCATACTTTGGTGAATAGAAGATACAGAGCATAATGTCTTAATAACCAAATATTTGCACACAGTATGTTCATGCCCTCTGGAGCCACAGAGGCTGCTAGGTCTACTCTCTTCCAGATTGCTGTGCTGCCCTAGTGAGTCCTCCAGTCTCTCTTCCAAACCCACCCTTGCTTCAATGTGAGTGACTCTGCCCCTAAGCAATTTCCTCACTGGTCCTCACTCTGCCAACCTCTGTGGTTATGGTGGAATGGTCACAATGAAAGTCACTGCCACATTTTCCCCATTTGTTGGTCTCCCTGCTTTCATTCTCTTGGCATTGCTCAACTGTGGATGCGGTGCTGCTTGGCTTTGACAACCACCACCAGCCCATTGGGAGCGTTTGCTGTTGTCTTTTAAGCAATCAGGGGCACCTGGGTGGTTCAGTGGTTGAGCGTCTGCCTTTGGCTCAGGGTGTGATCCTGGGGTCCTGGGATCGAGTCCGCATCAGGCTCCCCCACAAGGAGTCTGCCTCTCCCTCTGCCTATGTCTCTGCCTCTCTCTGTGTGTCTCTCATGAATAAATAAATAAAATCTTTTAAAAAAAAATTAGGGACGCCTGGGTGGCTCAGCAGTTGAGCACCTGTCTTTGGCCCAGGGCCTGATCCTGGAGACCCGGGATTGAGTCCCACATTGGGCTCCCTGCATGGAGCCTGCTTCTCTCTCTGCTTCTCTCTTTGCCTATGTCTCTGCCTCTCTCTCTGTGTGTCTCTCATGAATAAATAAAATCTTTATTAAAAAAATTAGGCTCACATCAAATGAAATAATTTATGCAGAATCTCATGGAGAATGAAAACTGTTTACACTAATTTAATTCCAGGATGTAGAGGCATGTGTAAATGAAACTTTTCTGGTTTTTTTTTTTAAGATTCTATTTATTTATTCATAGAGAGGCAGAGAGAGAGAGAGAGGCAGAGACACAGGCAGAGGGAGAAGCAGGCTCCATGCAGAGAGCCCGACGTGGGACTCGATCCAGGGTCTCCAGGATCACGCCCTGGGCTGCAGGTGGCACTAAACCGCTGCGCCCCCAGGGCTGCCCTTTTCTGGGTTTTAGAAGCAGTTTTAAATCCAGAACAACTTTTCTAGGTAAAATGATAGCTTAGTATCTGAAGCACCGATGTTCTTTCCTATGTAAAAAAAGAGCATGACACCCTCTCACTGGAAGTATAACTGGCACTGTTTTAATTTCTTTAAAAGGTTTTATTTGAGAAAAAGAACACAAGTGGAGCAGAGGCAGAAGCAGACTCCCCACTAAACAGGGAGCCCGACATGGGGCCCAATCTCAGGACCCCAGGATAATGACTCGTGCTGAAGGCAAACACCCAACCAACTGAGCCACCCAGGCTCCCCAACTGGTGCTATTTTTAAAAGCATCAAAAACATTTATGCTCATTTCATAGATATTTAACATAAGAAGTTCATCACATGTACAGTGTCAGCAAGGTAGAGATTCACTCTTTTGGGGTCCCTCCTCAGTAATTTTTATGTGACTTCTGTATGTACAATGATTACAGATGCAGTGGCTAAAAATTCAGATAGGGACACTCCATATATAAAGCCTGCATTCCCAACAGGTGTCCAAATCCAAGTGTTATCTGTTGGCTGAATTTCACTATCCCAGTTTTGGGGAAAAGATGAAATTTTATTACAATACCCATGAAATTCTGACATTATTTTAATGTCAAAACCCAAACTGCCTCTACCCAAGGAGCCTGGTAATGCCAATAAATCACTGACTTGCTTGGTTCTGGAACCTGGGAGGGTTGTGTTACCTTCTTTTAAAACCCTTCAGCTGTTACAGGGCATCTGGGTGACTCAGTGGGTTGAGCAGCTGACTCTTGACTTGGGCTGAGGTCATGATTTCAGGGTTGTGGGATTGAGCCTCCCCATAGGCTCCACACAAAGTGGAGAGTCTGCTTGTCCCTCATTCTCTCTGCTCCTCCCCCTGCTTCTGCTCTCTATCTCTAAAATAAAGAAATAAAATCTAAAAAAACAAACAAAAACAAAACACTACCAGTTCTTCAGCTTTACCTAGCATCAAACCTGACACAAGAAATGAGTTATTCAAATTCAAGATGGTGTCATGATCCAACCCCATACTGCTAATAAAAGTCCACTCTGGGATCCCTGGGTGGCTCACAGCGGTTTAGCGCCTGCCTTCGGCCCAGGGCGTGATCCTGGAGACCCAGGATCGAGTCCTGCATCAGGCTTCCTGCATGGAGCCTGCTTCTCCCTCTGCCTGTGTCTCTGCCTCTTTCTTTCTTTCTCTTTCTTTCTTTCTTTCTTTCTTTCTTTCTTTCTTTCTTTCTTTCTTTCTTTCTTCTTTCTTTCTTTCTTTCTTTCTTTCTTTCTCTTTCTTTCTTTCTTTCTTTCTTTCTTTCTTTCTTTCTTTCTTTCTTTCTCTCTCTCTCTTTGTGTCTCTCATGAATAAATAAATAAATATTTAAAAACAATAAAATAAAAGTCCACTCAGCTTGTAGTAGGTTGTTCCATAAGGGAGTGGGGGTGAGGGAATTGTTTTGTTTTCTGAGTAACATTGAATATTGGGTAAATTTCATGAAAATTAATCTGTCTTTTCATATTGAAAAGAATCATAGTATATAATTTAAGAGATCCCCTTCGTGAGCACATTTTAGCAGCATGATACACCATATGGAGATAAACCATTCATTTTTCCTCATTAATATATACGTGTGTAATCTGTTTGCAGGGACTGACATGGTATGTTCAGAAAACTATAATAAATGTTTCAGATTGCAATTGATACTTGTCTTTAAAAATGATGTTATAATCATTTTTAAAAGTTTTTAATACGGGGTGCCTAGAGGCTCAATCCATGAAGCGTCTGCCTTCAGCTCAGGTCATGATGCCAGGGTCCTGGGATTTAGCCCAGCTTTGGGCTCCCTGCTCAGCAGAGAGTCTGCTTCTCCCTCTGCCTCTGCCCCTCCATGCTGCTTGAGCACACATTTTTTCTCTCTCAAATAATAAAATCTTTTTTAAAAAAAATACATTTTTGTATTTTCTACAAAGCTAACACATTATTGCCAATAATGGTCGCCTACACAGAAGGCTTTTGTTTTGTTTTTAAACCGAGTTTACTTAGAAAAATAAATAACCTTTGAAAACATATTTAGTTTTGGTTATGTTAAGGGGTAAAATCTATGTTATCCAAATAAGTATAAGCTAGGTGCTGTCTGCAGGTAAACTGCTCATCTGTGTATTCATTTTACCTTTGGCATATTTGTTGAGTACCTACTATATACTCTAGAAACTGAGGACACACCAGCGAGCACAGGTCAGGTCCCTGCTCTTGTGAAGCTTACTCTCTAGATGGAGAGACACATAATAAATAAGTTCACATAAAAATAAACAATATAGAGGCACCCCGGGGGTCTCGGTGGGTTAAGTGTGGGACTCGATCTCAGCTCAGGTCTTGATCTCAGGTTTGTGAGTTCAACCGCCACACTGATCAAGCGGGAGGGAGGCACTGGGAGAGCTGGCGCCGCTGGGGCACAGTGAACAGGGGAGGCGGGCAGGCTGCGCGGCCGGTTCCTGAAGGGCCTCTGGACCAGGGTAGGGAACTGGAGTCAAATTCAGTGGGTGGCGGAAAGCCGAGGTTTTGAGCAGGACCTGTGACCAGATCTGCTTTCTGGCTGCACTGCGGAGAGCCGGAGGCACAGGAGGCAGAGCCAAAGCACGGAGACCCATCAGGTTATGGCCGCAGGCAAGGTGTGGTGGGAGGCTGGGCCAAGGCAAGGAGACCGATCAGGTTTTGGCCACGGTTCAGGTGAGAAGTCCTGAAGAGTGGGCTGCAGCAGCCGTGGTGAGGATGCCCTTTGAGCGAGGACTGACGGGACTGGCTGATGGGTTAGAGTCAGGCTGTGACTGAAGCAGCAGCCCTGAGAGCAGGAAAATCAAATGTTCTGTTCTGGAATCTACCTATTATATTTTATTTATTTATTTGAGAGAGAGAGATCTCGAGCACAGAGAAAGAGGGAGAAACACACACACACATACACACACACCCCAGGAAGCCCAACCTGGGGCTCCATCCAGGACCCCAGGATTATGACCTGAGCCACCCAGGCGCCCCTGGAGTCTACCTATTTAAACAATGGGAGTTAAAAAGTAGAGTGGTTCTTAACATTCTTATTTCTTTTCCTACTTTATACTTATTAAATGGTTAAGCAAACAAAAGCAAATTACAAAAACATGAAGTGGTGCCTAATCTAGAAATTTAGATAATAAAATAATCTGGAGGCGCATGGATGGCTCAGTTGATGAAGCATCCACCTTCTGCTCAGGTCATGATCCCCAGGTCCTGAGATCGAGCCCCGAGTTGGGCTGCTTGCTATGCGGGGGAGTCTTCTCCCTCTACCTCCCTGTTTGTGCTCGCACGCTCTCTCTCTCTCTCTCTCTCTCTCCCCCCCCATTCATTCTCTCTCAAATAAATAAATAAAATCTTTTTTCAACCTATTTTTATTTAAAAAAAAGCAAAGCCTCTTTCCTTTTTAAACTCCTCTTTTAAAAGTCCAGCATTGAGCAGCCCCGGTGGCGCAGCGGTTTGGCGCCGCCTGCAGCCCAGGGTGTGATCCTGGAGACTTGGGATCGAGTCCTGCATCGGGCTCCCTGCATGGAGCCTGCTTCTCCCTCTGCCTGTGTCTCTGCCTCTCTCTCTGTGTGTATGTGTCACTCATGAATAAATAAATAAAATCTTTAAAAATAAAAGTCCAGCATTGATGTACTCCATCATTTGTTTTTTCCTCTTTTTTGCTCTCTCCCTATTGCACTAAGATGCAGCACTGCGGGGCCAGAGGTCACCACTGCTTTCCTTCTGAAAGATGCCTTTCCTCCTCTAGCTGCCTCCTCTTGCTCCTGCTGTGACTGATAATATTAATTTACTGTATGAGAAGCCATGACATTAATCTACTTGCAGAGTAATTGAATGACACAGAAGCTCTTTCCTCTACCCATCTCCTCCCCCATGTTGCTAGATCAGTGGATTTAGCCATTAGTTTAAGTATCTCTTAAATGGGGTGATGTGTAAGGTAAGGATTTGTCACAAGAGGTAGCAAGTACTTTGGAAACACAAAAGAAACTGCTTGGGTTTATTTGAAAATTCTGTTCATCTCACTTTCACTGCAATATGTAACAGGCAACACTAAGCAGAATTTTAATAGTCCTAGAGAATAAGTTCTCTTCACGTAAAGAAAATGGCAAAAGGTTTAACAAACTTGTATCCAAACCCTATGGGGAGCAGGCGCAACAAATGTAAGCAGGTTACGTGAGCTGCCTAAGCTTGGCTCTTCTGTAAAATGGGACTGCTGATGCCTGTGTGATAGAGTTGTAAAGATTGTGGCATGTCGTGTAAATGTGTACTGATTCACTAAATTGTACTTCTTACTCTGGAGCCCAAATCTAAGGGAGCTGGCAGGGAGCATCTCTTGTTCCTTCAGTGAACAGGGATGGTAAATTTGACACGTTCTTCTTTTGGGAAACCACAGGCAAGTAAGCCATAGAATATACGAGTATGATTTGTGAATGTCAATTCTCAGGTCATTGAGAAACCAAGCGTGGGTTCCTGTTCAAAATTTACCAGCCCTGAACTTCAGAATTGAGCAGGCTTCTGTCACTAGAAGAGTATTATGTGGTATCTGCTTTCTCCTTTAATTTTTTTTGCGGAAGCAGTTCTAACAGCAAGGCCCTCTCAGTGGGATCCTTGTCAGTTAGGATTCACTGTGCCAAGCAAAACTTTGTTTTTTTATGAGTAGTTAATTCTTAAAACACTATTTAAGATGTCATTGATATTTGAGGGGACACGCAGAGGAACTCTTTCCTTGCAAATGTATGGGACTAAGCTAGATGGATATTTTGTTTTGCTTTTGTTTTTAATTCTGTGCTAATTCATGGAGTACCACCAGTGACAATTACATTAATTACAGTTTAGGCGTTCTTTTTGTTCTCAGTGGAAGGGCTGTTATACTTTGTTTGGATAGGAAAGAAACTTGGTAATTGAAGTGGGAAACTAAGGTTTTTAAAAGCTTTATTTTTTTACTTAAAAATTAGCCTTTTAATGTTGACATTATGGTAAAAGAGGGGAAAAAGGCATTGAAACTTTTTTTTACAATAGTTTGGAGAATATGTGTCCATAATCATCATCTCTACCTATGTAGAAGCACTTGGCAGTCTTTTGAGTGAGACCTCAAACTAAGACCCTGACCTTGCTTGGGCTTACTTGCCTTTGTACCATAGAATCAAGGAAAACTCTGCAAGTTGTTTCTTAAATGTTTATGTTTGACTGCCTTGGTGTGGTAGGTGGAATTTCTGTTCTGGGGATGGGTTCTAAGACCCCTGCCCAAAACTCCTGCCAATACAGGAAGGACGGCATCCATTTGCCTTCTAAGAGTTGCCCCCTTGGCATTCATCTCCCATGCCTAAAATTGGTCCCACCATACCTTGTATAAGGTGTGGTTAGATTTCTAGACAAGAATTAAGGGTTGATTGAGGAAGGGTGTCAAAATAGAATGTTGGCCCATCTCACACAACTGTGTCTTTCATTTTGTTGCAAATTGTTCCACCTTTGGCCATTAGAAGCACCTTCAGGTTGGCTTCTGTGTTGTTCTGACAAACTCCATTCTTTATAGCATACTTCCTCATATTCTGGTGCTACAAACTGTTCCATGTTTATGGAGGATTTTTCCTGCTCTGGCCCTTAAGGCAGGGGCCTACCAGGCTGGTGTGCTACCACTGGCTGCTACATCTCAGAAGCACATCTCTGTCTTTCAGATGACTTCAGAGTTTCTCGCTTGGTCCTTCAATATACTTTTATTCACATTCACTGTCTTTTATTTTATTTTATTTATTTTATTTAATTTAATTTATTCATTTTTAAGATTCCATCCATCTATTCATGAGAGACGCAGAGAGAGGCAGAGACATAGGTAGAGGGAGAAGCAGGCTCCCTGTGAGGAGCCCGATATGGGACTCCATCCCAGGACTCCGAGATCACAACCTGAACCAAAGGCAGATGCTCAACCAGTGAGCCACCCAGGTGCCCCTGTCTTTTTATTTATGATTTGAGTCTGTTTCTTGAATTTACAGATTGAAAATTTGTATCCCAAAGATATGAAAGTAACAGTAACGCCACCCTGGGGCTCATCCTCACAATTATTCTTTTTTTTTTTTTTTTAATTTTTTTTATTTATCTATGATAGTCACAGAGAAAGAGAGAGGCAGAGACACAGGCAGAAGGAGAAGCAGGCTCCATGCACTGGGAGCCTGACGTGGGATTCGATCCAGGGTCTCCAGGATCGCGCCCTGGGCCAAAGTCAGGCGCCAAACCGCTGCGCCACCCAGGGATCCCCCTCACAATTATTCTTAATAGGACTGTTTTTTCCTTAGTAGTTAAAGCAACTTGAAAACACTTATGATAGGTGAATTCGCTGTGGGTAAATGTAGGACTTTATTTTATGGAGAAAAATAGTGAATCAGTCTATGATAATTCCACCCCCTTTTTTTTTTTTACATTTACTAAAAATAAAGAGAATATCAGTGATACATTGTTAGTAGTAATATAGCCACTAAAAGTCATTTCTGTTTTTCATCTCTTCCTCTTCAGAAACTTACGAGGACTTTTTTCCTCTCTTTTTTTCAGTGTGGTACTTGTAAAATCAGTTTTCTCAGTCATAGAAAGGAGCTCTTAAATGCTATATGAGGGAGTGTTTAATGTTGCTTTCTAAAGAAACATTTGAAAGGCTATTCCCTTGCATATTTGTACGTTCCATTTTAATGTCACTAAAGTGCTTTAGTTTTCTCAGAAGAAGGACATCATTTGAAATACACATTTCCTATAAAAAGAATAAATTGCTGGCATTGATTTTTTTTTTTTTTTGAGATAATGGTTTCTATAGACCCATGTTCAGGAAAGCCTAGTAGAAGATTATATTGAGTCATTTGGCCCTAAAAGCTTTGAGTTCTAAAAAGAACTAATAGGATCAATAATATTTATACATAGCACATTATCAGAGATGACTGGCTGGAGCTGGAAATTATATTAAGTATTTTATGCCATTGATCAGAGAAATGACATTACAGGCAGCCCTCAGCTTCCAGTGACCTGCTCCCAGCAAGTCACTGACATCTGCAATGTTATGCCCACAATGCCCACCTGTGTCATCACCTGCAGCTTGTCCACACAGGCCAACTCACAAGCTAACTTCTCTGAATCAACCTGCTGCTTAGGGAGGGGCTTTTGTTTCCTAGTCTGTCTCTACCAACTGATCCCCTTCTCCATACACCGTGGAGTCTCTAAACTCCTAAATGGCAAGGGTTTTTGTTTTTGTCTTTATTCCTAAATAAGCCGTGGGGTGGAGGCAGGAGAGGAGTCTCTGGGGAAAACCAGGAGGCATCACAGAAAGGGGTAGAGGTGGGGGACAAATGTTAGCTAACTCTTTCTACGAAGGGCCAAATAGTAAACATTTTAGACTTTAGGGTCTGCTGGAGCCTCCTATCGGCTGTTGTAGCAGCCCCACACGGTGTGTGGATGAGTTGGCTTGGCTGTGTTGCCAGTAAATGTTATTTATAAAAAGAAGGCAGAGGGCCTTTGGCCTACTGCCCATAGTTTGCCAACCTCTGCGTATTACAAGGTTAACATATCCCTAGGAAACTGGCTCTGAGATATTCCAGAAGAGAAGTCCTTAAAATATTTGAGCAGTAGAGAATAATTTAATAAATACATAGTTTCTCGGAGGAACTGAGCTTAGCACCCATTTTGATGTTAAAAGTTGGCATCCAGGGGCATCTGGCTGGCTGAGTCAGTAGAGCATGCAACTCTCGATCTCAGATTCATGAGTTCATAGTATCAAGTAGATTTTGAGTCTCACACATTCATTTCTTAAAAATTGCTAGAAAAAGAAGTGGTGGATCATCAGCCTCTGTTATAAAGCAAAAGCCAGCACTCATAATTAGCAGAGAGGGGCTGTGAGTGGCCATTTTATAGCCCTCCTATGGGGGAAGTGGAGCCCAGAGCAGGGTGGGTACAGAAAGCCTGGTGTCCAGTCCCTGCACGCTGCATCAGAGCACCTGGGCCTGGGGTTGGCTCAGGGCTGTGTGAGAGTGGCTAGAATTTCAGATGTGTGTGTATTTGGCAGTCACCTGCATAAAATGAAATATTATCTTGTTATAATGATTCTGATGATTCACTATGATGTTTTTTCTGTAGGAGGTAGATAAACCTAACAGAAATTGTAACAGAAATGCAAGTGCCTGTTGAATAGAACTGAATAAAACATTCCTTGTGAATTATCTTGGACAGGTTGTCCCTACTGAAGGATTGGTCTCTATATTGAAGAAGAGGAATGAGAGTGGAGGAGACCATCCTGCCCAGATGCAGCAGAAACCATCGAAGCGAAGAGTAAGGTTCCAGGAGATCGATGATGACTTAGATCAAGGTAAAGCACCCTGGGGCCCTGTGTAGCATGGAGCTGCTTCTCGGGGTCGGCTGAGAGTGGGTGTGGACCTGGAAAGATATCTGGTAATGGAGTTTGTAAAAGAACATGTGTGCTCACTTGCTTTATATTCCACAAAGAAATACATAGAATCAAATGATCATCAGCTCTTCCATTATTCCTGAGCATTTTGTTCAAATAAATGAGCAGGTTGTAAAATTCAACTCCTGGCCTCCCTGTCTCACAGATGGTGTGCTGGAAGCTCATTTCAATGTCCTGTTAAATACTTTTTTTTTTTTTTTAAGTGAGCCTGCTACCTTTTTTTTTTTTTTAAGATTTTATTTATTTATGAGAGAGAGAGAGACAGAGAGAGAGAGAGAGGCAGAGGGAGAAGCAGGCTCCATGCAGGAAGCCCGATGTGGGACTCGATTCCAGGTCTCCAGGATCAGGCCCTGGGCTGAAGGTGGCGCTAAACCGCTGAGCCACCTGGGCTGCCCCTGGTTTTTTGTTTTTTGTTTTTTGTTTTTTTTTAAGTGACATTTAATACTCCTTTGTAAGTCTGAGAAGTATTTATGGATTACAAGGATATTCTCTGTGGTGATTTCTTCCTGACTCTACAGAAGGTGGCTCTCCAGAGCAGCACTGTGACACTGTTACTCATGTTTGGCACTCCCCTTCTAGGCCTGTCTGCATTGGTTGCTAGGTTTACTGAAGGCCTAGGTCACTAAGGGTGAGAGGAAATACAGCCAAGAGCTTTTTGACGTGTTTCTCAAGTTTGTAAAACAGCTGCATTGTTAAAATAACAGTGTAAACGTGGCTCTGCTTTCTAAAGTGATAGCAGTAGAGGTTTCTAAATTTTTATAGTAGAAAGTTTCTAATTTAGAGTAATAAAGGAGCCTTGGGAATAATCTATTCCCATCCCTCCTTTTACCTCTGCATCTTGCAGACTTTCCCAGACTTCTCCAGAGAGTGCGCTCCATTCTCTGCACAATGGCACTGAATCCTTGCTTTCCAGAGGAGCCCCGGAGTTACAAATGACGTTCCTACATACTTAGTAGCCATCACGTCTTTGACGAGGTCACTTAGTGTATGTTCTGCAGCCACTTGGGCCTCTCAGCCTCCAGATTGGCTGAACAGCTCTAAACAGTATCAGCACCTGTTGATAAAACAAGATAAATTTTTTAAAATAAAGTGTTTAAATGTTAACATATAAATATATGATTATGAAGAAAAATGTGGAAAGCTACATGCACTAGATTGTTAACATAGATGAGGGAGTGGGAGTGCATAATGCCAAAAAACAGAAAAGAGGGTCAAAAAAAACTGAACTGACCAAAAAAAAACAAAAAAAACCCAGAGATATATTAATGACATTATATTCATTTGTAGAAAAATATATTTGCACATATAAATTATTAAACCTATTGACTATTACAATTTATTAAACTATAAATTTGTAAATCACAGAACAATACAATTACATAATCCTATTTACCTAAGAATCCTGAAACCTGTGTCTCTGATCTGGAAGGATATGCACTAGATTTGAGTGTTTGCTTCTGGGGTGGGAGGGGAATATGCTTTAGTAGGAGAAAAACAGAGAATCCCTTAGATTCTTAGATGTTTTTGCTTTTGAATTTTTATTTTTTTTTAATTTTTTAAAATTTTTTAAGATTTTATTTATTTATTCATGGAGACACACACAGAGAGAGAGAGAGAGAGAGAGAGGCAGAGACACAGGCAGAGGGAGAAGCAGGCCCCATGTAGGGAACCTGATGCGGGACTCGATCCTGGGACTCCAGGATCACGCCCTGGGCCGAAGACAGACACTAAACTGCTAAGCCACCGAGGGATCCCCGCGTTTGAACTTTTACAGGAAAAATATGTTCACTTATTACTGGAAAATCTTCCAAATAAAGTCCATTTTGTTTATATTACATTTTGTAAAATGTGGGGATTTTAACATAAAAGTAATAAATGCTAATCATGGAAAACTCATGGAGTAATGCGGCACCTGGGTGGTCCAGTCTGACTCTTGGTTTTGGCTCAGGTCATGATCTCGGAGTCACAGGGCCCAGCCCCATATCAGGCTCCATGCTCAGTGGGAAATCTGCTTGAAATTCTCTCTTTCCCTCTCTCTCTGCCCCTCTACCCCACCTTGGACATGTGTGCTCTTTTTCTTTGTCTTTTAAAAATAAATAAAATCTAAAAAATACCCCACAAACTCATGCAGTAATGAAGTAAAACAGTATCAAGTCTAACAACCTTCCCTTGAGGGTTTCCCCCAAGTACTAATTAAAGTTTCCCCCAAGTACTAATTGAAGTTACCATCTTTTCAAGACACATTGTGTGTATATGTGCGCACATGTGCATATACACACTGACACATATGGCTTTTGTTTTAATACAGATGGGTTCGTTATATATTGTTAGGTCACTTCTTTTTCATTTAACCATCAATCTTGGATATCTTCCTATAAGAGAATACGTTAAATTTTCTTCATTCTATTAAATAATTACATGTTATTTCATAACACGATTGTCCCACAATTATTTAACTGTTCCATTGTAACTGGAATAACTGAGTTATTCTTGACTTTTTGTTCTAACAAACTTTGCCACAGTGAACGTGCCCATAAATACACTAGTATGCATTGTGCAAATATATAGGCTGATTCCTGGGAGTGAATTTGTTGGACTAAGTGATAGGGTCCAGCTGCCCTGAGGTGGTCCTGGTTTACACCGGTCATCCCAGCTTTGTTCCCCATCTCTCTCGTTCTCAAACATGTCCTGGTCAGGAGGATAGATAAATTTAAAGTTTTAATAGATACTGCCAAATCACCTTCCAAGAAGGTTCTGGTACATTCTCATCATGCTGATCATAAAACTTTTTAGTCTTTTTCCAAATTTGAAATGTTTTTCTTAATTATGAATGATCATTGAGACTTTCCAACCAAAGAATAGCTATCTTCTATCTATCTACAGAGAGCTGATACATTTTTATTAAAAACAGACCTGCCTGTTATTAAGAAAAATCACTGAACTAGCGAAAACATTTCTGTTCCACTAAAGGATAAGAGTAAAATTGAGTAGGGGAGTAGGGACACCTCGGGGCTCAGTTGGGTAAGTGTCTGCCTTTGGCTCAGGTGATGATCTCAGGGTCCTGAGATGGAGTCGCCTGTGGCAACTACTAGGTGCCACTCATGCAGTCGTCAGGTACACTAGCTTTCCATCAGCAACCCCAGCCACTGGAGGACTCTGGTTAACTAGAAACATCTACTTCCTGTGGTCAGTGAGAAGACAGCAGATGCCAGGATTTCCATTTTTGCCTCAACTTAACCTTTCTCTGTTCTCATGTTTGCAGATGAAGTTGGAGGTGGTTCCTGTATTTTACTGGTCTTGCTGTGCATAGTGACGGTGTTCCTCAGTATTGGGGGAACTGCATTGTACTGCACTTTCGGTGACATGGAGTCCCCCATGTGTACAGACTTTGCAGACAACGTGGACTTCTATTACACCAAGTTACTGCAGGGAATGGCAGAACTGAAACACTGGATCTACCTCTCCTAGCAGCACGCAAGAGGCACAGACATGCTGGCAGTGAAAAAGAGTGAAACTTTCCAAACAGCTTTTATTTCAGGAGTTCTGTAACATGCGTCCCTCCCCCAGTGAGGAGCCCTGACCATCCAGAAATGGCAGCTTTAAATGGTAATCCTGAGGAGCTCTTAGAGTAATCCACATACTGAGGCAGATATCCGTTTGAGCATCGTGGATGGGAGGAATGGTCTTTGGAGGGCACGTCCCCTGCTCTGTGCTGCTTCCTAGTGTAGTGAGCTAAGCTGAGCAGAGTTCAAGGGCACTGTTGCAGCCGCATCATTTTTAGCTGCCTTGTCAAGCTAATAGTTAAAGGACACTTGGTTTACATTTGTTAGTCCAAAGACATTGCTTCCAGCCATCATGCAATAAGTTTGTGTATGATCAAAAGGAGTTACCTTACAGTTTCATTGTCTTTTTTTTCTTTTTTTTTTTTTTTTTTTAGTTAACCTTGGGAGCTATGTAATTTAGGCTTTTTTTGTGCATTATTTCCAGATTCCATTTTCCATTTGTGAAATGATTGTGTGTGTGCACACACATGAGCGTGTGTGCACACACACATGCATGCATGTCTGTTTCAAATGGTTATCATAAGCAGATACCCGACACAGAATAACAAAGATGATCTTTATTTGAACCTGACTGTAGATGTGCAGGCACAAATAGAAGGCTTAACTGTGGAACAGATGAATGGTAGAAATCTTGGCCCTGAAATCAGACAGTGTGATAGATATGTGACAATTAATTTGATTAACTTGACAGAAATTAATCACAGGCCTAGAAGTAAAGAGCTTCCTCTCAGTCTCAGCACGCCACTTCATTGTGGATACAGTGCTTCCTGGGGTATGATGAATGCTGGACTCACTTCTCAGGACATGAACACCTATTTATTATGCTTTGAAAATATAAGAACCAGAATACAAAGATAAGATGTTAGTTCCTGCTCTAAATGTTTTAATTCTGGTCTTATGTAAAATAAACTCCTACTTTCACAAATGCAATTAAATCACAATATATAATTCAGTATTAACAAATCACGTGTTCAGATGTTTGAATGTGCATTCATATCATGGGTTTGATTTAGACCTCTTATGGGGTCATGAAGCTAAAATTCAATCAATCATATCTTAAATAGATAAGTGTCAGATTTTTGTTTAAATGTGTCAGTTCAGTGGCATTTCCTTTTCTAAGGTACAGTCTAACATTTAGAAAGCCTTGCTTTGGCTTTTTATAGCATAGGCAGCATTTTAACAGAAACAGGACACATGAATTCTAGTTTTTTAGCAGATGATCATCGTTTTGTATTTTTTGTTTAGATCATTTGAAAGAAAGGGAGAAATTACTTTCTAGTTGTTACTGGCAGGTACAGTAGCTCCCTGTGTGTTTCTGCTTATTTATTTCGATCATGTGAATTTTAAAGGGCTTTTTATATAAGTTGGAAGTGTGTTGTTGAGCATGCATTCGGTTATCCCGATGCTACATATTTAATTGCTCTGTACTTAGTGTTTTGATTTTCTATAATTTCAGTTCGGTATATTTTTAGGCTTGTTAATTTTTGAATTGATGTTTTATTTTCACTTATAACACTGTTTGACTTATCTCTTTCATGTCACCATAAACTGTAATATTTTCAAGAATTATAGATCAAAGATATTTATTTAGAAGTGTACAAGATACTGAAATTTAGATTCCTTATACTTAAGGCTGATTTTATTAGAGGATTATTTTAATGTTCTATAATAAATTTTAAGAATTTGTATTCAGATTGTATGTAAAATATGTAAAAAGGTGATGGTACTATCTTATGTGGTTCTATAAAAGACATTCACAAAGTCTGCTGTGAGGGGTATCCCCATCATAGATGAACCTTTTCTGTTTAACCCTCGTGATTTCTAGTTACGGGAATTTGGTGGTGGTGATTTCTGCCAATTTTATGTCAAGATAAATCAGAATTTCCCTCCTGTTCACCTCCTTTAGGTCACTGTCAAAGTCCTAAATAATCTATAGTGTCATATTTGTCTAAAGGCTGCCAGGGCCACTGCCTCTGAAACCGAAGCTCTCACCCCAAGGCATAAGGACTGAGATCTCCTACCTGGTTCTCTGGGCCCAGCTGAGTATCAGAGAGGCCATGTGTGTACTCACCACTTTCCGGGGAGGGCAAGGTGAGCTCAGGAGCTAATTGATATCTTGACTTAAAATAAGCATGAAATGTCAACTAGAAAAATTAGGGCAACTTTAAAAAAATGTAATAGTCATTTATTGCATGAATTGGATTAATTCCATCTGGTGATAAAAAAGAAAATTGTTATCTCATGCATAAAAAATTCATTCCAGTTTTACTACGATGTAACCTTTTTCTGCCATTTGAAAGTACTGACAACTATTTGTAACTAATCTTCCTTAAAAACTGTATTTGAGGGTAACAGATCAAGCTTGTAATTTAAAATTACACCAACAAGTGTCTCGGAGAGTTTATTTGAACCCTGGGGTGCTGAGAAAAGCCTTAAAGGGACAGTAAAATGCTTTGAGAAGTTGGTCTGGCCCCACATGGGCATCTATTTTGGGAAGTCTAAGAGATCCCTACACAAAAGGTCTTCTGGTTCTAAAACATGTCCTTATCTGCCTGACCCAGTAACTGAAATTTACTCTAAAAACTCATTCCTTCTGATTTAAAAATGACAAGTGTGAATTGGGGCCTGCTGGGGTGGCAGGGTGCAGAAGGAGTAGGAATTGAGATATAAAAGCAGGAAGGTGGAAAAAGAACAAAGACAGCCTTTGGCCACTCACCTGCTTTGCTGAGGCTGGTTTTGTGGCATTTACCCTCAGTTTTTGCCTTCCCAGTAAAGGGATCTGTATAATTTCCTTTGATTTCCATGGGTTTAAATAATATTAATGCACCCTTGTACACTTCGTGTGCAGTGTATATAGTTTTCACATTTACTCATTTGATGCTTCCATTAGTAACCACACATCTCTAAGCACAGGTTTGTATCTCCCAAATCCAGCCTGCTTTCCATTGTCATGTTGCCTCCACCCCCAAAAAGAATGAAAGTGATCTAGGGTTGACGGCATAAATTCTAGTGCCATCTGCTGCTTTAATGACCTCAGAGATCAACATTTATTGAGCCTTATGTACTAGCCCTGTGAAAGATACAGGAAGCTAAAAATTTCCAAGGATTCGAGGACAATTTAAATCTTTCTGGGTTTAGGGTGCTGAAATAAAAGGTATTTCTTCTCCCTGGTTCAAACAAGAGCAACTCCTAAACTCAAATTTTTGCCTATTGCCCGGACATGAGTGCAGATCCATGAGCAGTGTCAATCACATCAATCACCAGTGTGGAAACTCGACAAATGTGTGTGTGCCTGTAGTGTGCCTAGAGCTGAGCTGGCTGCTGGAGCTCCAGAAACGAGAAATCCTATTAGCTTAAAATGAGTGTCTGATGAGGCACATGCATTTGTGAAGGAGGAATCAAAATGAGGAAATTGAGACTCATGCTCCCCATGGGAATAGAAACTTGAGTTCATTCTTTCCTACCAGGTGTCATGCACTATAAGGAATAAAATTCTAGGGGCGCCTGGGTGGCTCAGGTGGTTAAGTATCTGCCTTCAGCTCAGGTCATGATCCCAGGGTCCTGGGATCAAGCCCTGTGTCGGGCTCCCTGCTCAGTGGGGAGTCTGCTTCTCCGTCTCCCTTTGCCGCTTCCCCTGCTCATGCTCACATGTGCACAGACACACTCTCTCTCAAATAAATAAATAAAATTATTTTTTAAAAAAGTAAATCTAGGCTTCTTGCATAACAGCGTGATAGGAATGTTTTCTCATAACCTAAGTTGTACTTACTACTTTTCACTTCCATTTGTGGCATTAATAGCTGGTGGGCTTTCCAGCAGTGGAAAGCTTCAGTAAGAGCCTTCTTCAAAATTGAAAGCCTCAATAGCCCCAAATAGCACAAGTGAAAACCACAAAATTCCAGGTCCAGATGCTTCCTTAGTAAATTCTATCATTTAAGTGAGAAATCCTATCCATCCTACAAAATACCTCAAAAATGAGAGTGTACTTGCCAGTTTGTTTCAAGGGACCAGTATTAACTCTGAAACCAAAACCAAACAAGACAATAAGAAAAGATACCTAAAGACCAATATCACTCATGACTTAGCCTAACAAATATAGTAGATCCAATCTAACAATATACACACAAGGTAATACAGTATCATGACCAATTGAGATGAATCCCAGGAGTAAGTATAATATTTTCACATTCAAAAATCACTCAATATAATTCACCATTTTAATAAGAAAACCATATTACCATACCAATAAATGCATACAATTCATACACCATTCATGATAAAAACTCTGATCAAAGTAGGACTTCCTTAACTTGATCAAGGGCATTTCTGAAAAACTTGCAGCTAATATTAAATACCTAATTGAAAAAAAGACAAATGCTTCTCTTCCTCAGGTCAGCAACAAGGCAAGAATGTGCACTCTGACCACTTCTATTCAATGTTGTACCAGATGACCTATGACAAGGCAAGAAATAAAAGGCATACCAATTAGAAAGGACGAAATAAAATGTTTTGCCAATGACATGATTGTTTATCCAGAAAATCCTAAGGAATCTGTAAAATGCTATTAGAATAAGCAAAGTTAGGAAATTCACAAGATACAAGGTCAATATACAAAAAAATCAATAGTATTTCTGGGTATTAGCAATGAACCACTAGAACATGAAATTAAAAATTGTAAAAGAGTCACCAAAGACATGAAGGACTCAAATTTAACAAAATGTGTGCAAAACCTGTGCAATGGAAACTATAAGCCACTGCTGGAAGAAGGATCCCTAAATAAATGAGGAGACACCATCTGCTCGTGGAGTAGAAGACTTTGTGTTGTGAAGATGTCAGTTCCCTCCAGATCGATATGCAGACCTGACACCACCTCGAAGTCCCAGCAGTGTCTACAAATGGACAGGCCAATTTTAAAATTTGTGCAAGGATGCAGATGACTTCGAATATAAACTGTGAGGGGCACCTAGGTGGCACAGTCAGTTAGGCACCAGACTCAGGTCATGATCTCAGAGTCATGAGATCAAGCCCCACATCAGGCTCTGTACTCTGTGCTTACTACAGAGTCTACTTGAGATTCTCTTTACCTCTCCCTCTGCCCCATCCCTTGCATTATCTCACTCTATCTCTCTCAAACAAATAAATCTTAAAAAAGAAGAAGAAGAAGAAGAAGAAGAAGAAGAAGAAGAAGAAGAAGAAGAAGAAGAAGAAGAAGAAGAAAGAAGAAGAAAAGAAAAGGAGAAGGAGAAGAAGGAAGAAGAAGAAGAAGAAGAAGAAGAAGAAGAAGAAGAAGAAGAAGAAGAAGAAGAAGAAGAAGAAGAAGAAGAAGAAGAAGAAGAAGAAGAAGAAGAAGAAGAAGAAGAAGAAGAAGAAGAAGAAGAAGAAGAAGAAGAAGAAGAAGAAGAAGAAGAAGAAGAAGAAGAAGAAGAAGAAGAAGAAGAAGAAGAAGAAGGAAGAAGAAGAAGGAGGAGGAGGAAAGAAGAAAGCAGCCAATGAAACCATGAGAACAAAATAGCAGGACATCTGCATGGACACTAGTGATCCTCTACAAAGGCTCCAAGGTAATTCAGTGGGGCAAAGAGAAGTCTTCAGCAGGTAATGCTGAAACAACTGCATATCCCATTTGGAGTAAAATACACTTAGACCTTTACTTCACACATAAAAATTAACTAGAAATAAATGGATCCAAAGGCAAAGGATGAAACTTCAAAAAGAAAACAAAATCTCGGCATAAGGATAAACATATAGACAAAAGGAGTCAAATTGAGAGTTGGGAAGTAGACCCAAACATCTTTGGCCAATTGATTTTTTTCTTTTTTTCTTTTTTCTTTTTTTTTTTTTTTCCATGGCCAATTGATTTTTGATGTCAAGAATGTCAAGTTCATTCAAGGGTGAAAGAATACTCTCTTCAACTGATGGTTGTTCTGGGATCACTGGGTTTCCACTTGCAAGAGAAAGATTAGATCTCTGCTTCATACCGTATACAAAAATTAATGCAAAATAGATCAATGACCTATGTATGAGCTAAATCTGTAAAACTCTTAGAAGAAAACATAAAGGTTTTCATGACTATAGATTTGGGAATGGGTTCTTAGATATGAGACCAAAAGCATAAGCAACAGAATACAGGTAAGTTTGACTTCATAAAAACTTTAAAATTTTGTGCATCAAAGGAAATCATCAAGAAAATGAAAAGACATAGAATGAGTGAAAATACTTGCAGATCAAATATCTGCTAAGGTTTAATACCCAGAATCTATACAGACTTATACAATTCAACAAAAGCAATCCAATGAAAAATGTGCAAAGAACTTGAATCTATGTTTTTCTAAAGAAGATATACAAATAGGGCAGCCCAGGTGGCTCAGCAGTTTAGCGCCACCTTCAGCTCAGGGCCTGATCCTGGAGTCCTGGGATCGAGTCCCATGTCAGACTCCGTGCATGGAGCCTGCTTCTCTCTCTGCCTATGTCTCTGCCTCTCTCTGTGTCTCTCATGAATAAATAAAATCTTTAAAAAAAAGATATACAAATGGCTGATAAACATGTGAAAAGACACTCAATATCACTGATCATTGGGGAAACACAAATCAAAATCACAATAAGATCCATGAAATGACACATACTATAACATGGATGAACCTGGACAAACACTATGTTATGAGAAATAAGCCAGATGTGAGCAAATATTGTGTGATTCCATTTATATCAAGTGTGGATAGTAGGCAAGTTCAAAGAGACAGGAAGTAGAACGATGGTTACCAGGTGCTGAGGGAAGGGGAAATGGAGTTATTGCTTAATTGTTTGGGTTTCTGTTTGGGTGCTGAAAACGATTTTAAAGTAGATAGTAGCGGTGATGGTTGTACACAGTAATGCATTTAATGCCACTGAACTGTATGGCTAAAGATAGTTTAAAAAGCAAATTTTAAGTTACACAAAAAAGTGGGGCACATCATTGGCTCAGTATGTTAAGCATCTGACTCTTAGTTTTTTTTTTTTTAAGATTTATTTATTTATGATAGAGAGAGAGAGAGAACGGCAGAGACACAGGCAGAGGGAGAAGCAGGCTCCACGCTGGGAGCCCGACGCGGGACTTCATCCCGGGACTCCAGGACCGCGCCCTGGGCCAAAAGCAGGCGCTAAACCGCTGAGCCACCCCCCAGGGATCCCCTGACTCTTAGTTTCGGCTCAGATCTTGATCTCAGGGTCATGGTATCAAGCCCTGTGTCAGGCTCCTCAGTCAGCA
This sequence comes from Canis lupus baileyi, assembly GCF_048164855.1. Taxonomy (NCBI): domain Eukaryota; kingdom Metazoa; phylum Chordata; class Mammalia; order Carnivora; family Canidae; genus Canis; species Canis lupus. The sequence continues at coordinate 44,082,462 of NC_132843.1, read as the reverse complement.
CAGAGTCTGCTTAAGTTTCTCTTTCCTCTCTCTGCCCCTCCCCCTGCACACTCTCTCAAATAGATAAATCTTTTTTAAAAATTTAACTTACCCAGAAGGACTGGCGCTGCAAAGCGTTGATAAGGAAGTGTAACAACCAAATTCTCACACACAGCTAGTGAGAATATGGCATCGGACAACCACTTTGGAAAACAGCCTGGCAGTTTCTTTATAAAGTTAAGAACACCTCTCCTGCATGACCCAGCAATTCCCCACCTAGATTCCTGCTTAAGAGAGATGAAACGGTGTCCATACAAAAACTTTTACATATATGTTCATGGCAGCTTTATCTATAATAGCCAGTAAGTGAAAACACCCTAGTGCCCATCACTAATAGAATACTATTTAACAATAAAAAGCACAAACTTGGGCAGCCCGGGTGGTTCAGTGGTTTAGTGCCACCTTTGGTCCAGGGCGTGATCCTGGAGACCCGGGATTGAGTCCCAGGTCGGGCTCCCTGTGTGGAGCCTACTTCTCCCTCTGCCTGTGTCTCTGCCTCTCTCTCTCTCACTCTCTCTCTGTGTCTCTCATTAATAAATAAATAAAATATTTAAAAAATAAAATAAAAAGCACAAACTTGTGAATATACAAGTCATATGAATTAATCTCAAAATAATTATTCTGAGTGAAAGAAGCCAGTGACAAGAGAGTACATATCACATGTTTCCATTCATATAAAATTTTAGAAAATGCAAATTAATCCAATGTGACAAACAGATCAGTGGTTCCTTAAGGGGCAAAAGATAGCAGAAAGATGGGCTGCAGAGGTCATAGGGCAACTTTTGGAATTGATGGAAATGTTATGTATCTTGATTGTGGTCATAATATCATGGGTATATACATCTTTCAAAATGAATTGAGTTATACAATTTACATAGATACAGCTATGTATGTAAGTTATACCTCAATAAAGTTGTTATTTTTTTTAAGTTTCAGTCTGTATCTTCATGGCACCTTGAGGTGTTACGAGGGGCAAGGGAATCTGTATCATCTATCTGAATAGATACTGCTTTAGGCTGCAGAAAAATTATGACCTCCAAGTACCACCCCTCATTTGTACAAGACCCAGCTACTCACGTGCCTATTTATAAAGTGTTGCAATAAGGTCACTAGTTCAAAATGCCTTGATTTCACTCCTCATTCTGTTCAGAGCTTTTAGATACCTCTAGCTCCTTCTGAAATATTGAGATGGTGATTTAAAACTATGCTTTTTCTCTACTCAATGCAGCAGTCCAATTCCAAACCCAATCTAATTATAGATATCCTGTAAGGACAACCTGTTCTCCCTCCCTCTGGCCAGAATGCATTGATCAAAAGTGATTTTATTGCTTTCTTAATTGCCTTAAATCAAGGGTCAGGAAGGAGATATGCACTCAGGGAGCAGAGAAGGTTCCCATGATTCATTAAAGTGACGACAGACCCTTTCCATGTACAAAATTGGGAGGTTTACAAGATCCATGAAAACTAAACAAAGAAGAAAAATATCCTTGCCTACATTTCTGGTGTGGATAGGAACTTGTCCAAAAGTGACTGTAAATAGAAGCCATCTGCTTTTTTTTTCCATTTCATTTTTTCTCCATTGGAAAAACTAAATTTTGGGGATAGGAATAGTAATTTGGTCAACCTTGCAGAAGAGACTGGGAATACAGGATAGTTTGGTGGGACAGAAGAGCCAAAGAAGGGAAGTGATCCCTAGAGTTGGAATCTCAGTGATGAATGAGATCACATTAACTAGATGTTCAGCCTGCTGTCTGGACTTGTTTCCTTATCCATGTAATTTCTAAAATAACATCAAACTTCAAAAATTCCAAAGCATCCTGTTTTCCATCACAGAAAAGACAACGTGGATGTCTACACTTGCTGGGTTACAATAGTTGGATGAAATTGGATGGGGGGGTCCTTTGAAGCTGTTCATGGAAGAAAGAGGTGGAATATATTAACTGATCCATAGACTCTGAAGTCCCCACTGTGCCCAAAGCCCTTTCTGAGGAAGAGACTGCCACAGGTGGTTCCTTCTTGATAAGTTGCTATGCTTTTTGTTTTGTCATCCTGCAACTCTGGCCCTCATTTGATTGGATTAGGGGAATGGTGCCCTACCCTGATGCTTTTCTGGGAACCTAAATATAAAGGAGAATAGTGGACTGGACAGGAATGGGTTCTTTGGAGAGTTTTTAGTCTCCAAAACAGCATAGAATCAGGAGTTTTAGTAAACTGTATCTGCCTAAAACAGAATCATTTGAATTTTGGGTACAGAGTCTACATCCAGTCCTGGCAATGGGAAGGAGCAGAAGCCCACCAGGCATCAGGGAGACCACTAAGGCTGGAGTCCCATAAACAGCACAGCCCCTACAGCAGAGAGGCAGAAATTCTGGCTCTGGAGAGTCTCCAGGACCTACACTACACTTACAGGTCCAGAAGGTCTGGCTCTCGGGGAGTATTCTTTATTACAATCTGGGGAGACCAGCTGCACAACAGATCTTGTGCATGAGCATTTACCTGCATGAGTAAAACCATAGTGTAAACACTGATTTGCTCTGTGGTGTCAGAAATGAAGCTTCAGGGACTTCCTTATGGTCAAGATCAGCAGAGCCAATGAAAGATTTTCTACGTCTAGCGGCACCTGGGTGGCTCAGTCAATTAAGCATCTGCCTTTGGCTCAGGTCATGATCTCAGGGTCCTGGGATTGAGTCCCTCGGGGGGCTTTCTGCTTCTCCCTCTCCCCCCTGCTCATGCTCTCTCTCTTGTTCTCTATCTCAAATAAATAAATGAAATACAAAAAAAAAAGATTTTCTACTTCTAAACAAGAAACTGGAAATCTACAGGGTGTTTTTCTTAGGACTCCTACAGCATCCTCCTTTTGTGATTTTGTTACTGACCACTTTATACCCTGGATCACTGTGACCCTGCGTCTTATGTATGGAAAAGGCAGCAATCACTCCATTTCCGCAAGGCCTAGGCACTGGGACAGCTGGTGTGTAGTCGTCCTGTGGTTGCATGAGGGACTCTGGGGCAGCCCAATAGGAAGGCAGAGCGCTTCCCTGGCAGACCCAACATGCACCCTTGTTTCTTGCTAAAACTGGCAATCCTATCAGCACCACAGTGTGATACCAACGCTGAAGACCAGAGGGAGAGGCTCATCCGGGCAAGAGCAGCAGAGGGGAGGAGATTAGACCTGAGGAGCTCTGGGGAGTAGCTCTTAGCTGCCCCGTCTGGATTCCCTAAAGATCTGCAATGTCTTGGGTCTGCAGACAGAAAACATGGCATCAGCACGGCTGTGAGACCAATGTGTCTGCAAAGGGGCAGCAACTGGCCAGAACTTGTTGGCATTTGTGGTTCTCAAAACCCTGTATCTGTAGAATTTTAACTGTTTTTAATCTTTCACAAAAGTGAGAATTGGAGCAGAGCTTAGAATATAATGCAAAAAATTAATTTAGCATCTTGCCTCTGAAGTGACAAATCCTCCAAGTGTGGTTTTGTGTGCTTCTTGTCCTTAAGTACCCAGCACACTCAATGACCCAAACTTACAGAGTTGTTTTACTCATGCTTTTCAGTTAGCACCAGCTAATAACACAAATATGAGATGTGGCCGATGAGTAGCTCTTAGGCCATCCTGATCTTGTGCAGCGTTGTTTCAGATATAAGATTGCTGACTGTACCTAGCAGAAACTAAATTATTCATTTCTTCCTCTCAAGAAAAAAGATGGTTTTTTACTTTGGTATATTCCTAGGCTTAGCTTTCCATTCCTGTGCTTAGTGCCAATGACTGTTTGCCCCTTTGCCTTTTTGTTTTCCCTCGGTGAGCCCAGCTTCTCCATGATAAGGGGTTTAGCTTTCTCTGTCTGACCTTCTCTTCAGGACAACAAACCCCATTTTCTGTTTAAATGATTACTCATAAATAGAAGTGCATTAGTGCTAGCTCTGGCCAAAATCCATCTGGTCTCTTCCCTTCTGTGCAGAATGACAAATTGGCAAAAGGGCAGGAAGAGAAGGGTCAGGGAGCAGGCTAGGCCAGTCCCTGCAGAGACACAGCCTGTGTGCACAGATGCCAGGCTACAGCCTGTGTGCACAGATGCCAGGCTCCTCATGCAGAGAGAGCCTCTATGTGTCCTGGGAAGTACCCTCCCTAGCTCCATGGCTACTGAAGATTTTAATATAGAATGCAGGAAATGCCATGTTTGCCTACATGTCTGCAAAGCATCCTGGATTTGGCAGAGGAAAAAGCAAGCAAGAAGACAGGGAAAAGCAATAAAGGATACAGAATTTTAGAAATCATGCCTATTGATGAGTGTCTCTGTGTGTGTAAATTCCTCCCCACCCCCCACAACCATTTAGCCACTTACTACTCAGTCTAGCAAGGTACAAACACTTAAAGGATCAATAATTTAAATAACAGTGAATGCTAATGGAAAACACTGAAATGGTAGAAGTACAAATGTCATAAAAGACAGGTCTGAGAGAGGGCAGGGTTGGGGAGATGGGAGATACCTGTCTGCAAGCCTTCCTAGGGGCAGTGCTCGCATGGCCAAGAGCCCTTGGCCCAGCACCTACAATTCCCTTCTCTGGAGGCTCAGAGACAATTCTCCTGCAGAACTTTCCAAGCAACCTTTCTGTGACCTCATGTGCTTGCTCAGTGGTGTCTTAGTTACAAGAGTGGAATGCAGTCAGCAACCCCCTTGTCCTAGAATGGCTTATCTTATGGGACAGGAACACTTCCTTGTCCTCCTCTCCTGCACTATTCCAGGTCTCATTGGTAATGGAACTGCTTTTTCCCTACATTACTCTCAGAGGCAGGATTTTTTTTTAGTTCTTCTGTGGGACAGAATGGTAAAAATGAAAAGAAAAAATTTTCTTATTCCAAAACGGACAAACTGGGACGAGTCAGACGCCTTCTAGGATCTTCACAAGAGAGAAAACCCAGTTTTCAATTTCTGGATGGCTTTCTGATCCTTGAGCTCTTGCCTCACACAACTACAGGAAGGAATGTGTGGTGGGTGCTCTGGGATGAGCCGAGGACCCCTGGAAAGCACACGGCTGGCTAGAGGAATACTGGGAGCTGGGGCTGGAAGGGCCACCACAAAGCCTGCCTTCCTCCACTCCAGCTGCATTTCCCAAAACTCAGTTAAGCCAATGGGAACCCAGGCACTGGAGGGTGGGTTTTTTGCCTTCCTGGGCAACGTTTCCAAAATCTGGAGACGGTGATGAGGAGTGAGGTACATCATTTCTCATATGTTCTAATGCGTTGTCAACAGAACTACTGATGTGCCATTTTAATGCTTGCCGTCTTTCCTGGGGTCACTGAGCCATCTTGGGGGACTGAGGCCAATCCCTGGGGGCGAGCCCTGCCCGAGTCGTTGAACTGCTGCAGGTGTCTTAGAGCCAGCCTTCCTTACACTAGGGAGCCCTGGGCCGGCTGACACCGAGGCAGGTGCCCTCTGGGGTAGGGAGGGCCTGGCACTCACGCAACCTCCAAGGAGACCCCATGCTGGAGGGATGGGGAGCCGGGGAGAGGCTTGGGACACACTGAGAACAGGCAGTGAGGACTCTCACCCAGAGGCGCAGAAGAGCCAGGGTGCCGGGGAGGGGTCCCTGCCAATCAGAGCCAGGCTCCCATCTCCACCAATCAGGCCAGGTGCTCCCATCTCCATCAATAAGGGCCAGTCCCATCTCCACCAATCAAGACCAGGAGCTCCCATGTCCACCAATCAGAGCTTGCACCACCACACCCTCTCACCAATCAGAACCAAGCACGGCTTGGTTTAGGGTTTAAATTCAGAGAGTTTCGTATTTCAAGATCCCTCGGTGCCTGTGGGAAACAAGGGCCAAGCGGGAGAGAGAGGCAGGTAGACCCCCCACCCCCACCCCCTACCCCGCTCCTGCAGGGGTGCTTCGGAGAGCCAGGGCGCTGTGACAACACGTTTGGCTGTCATGGTCCCCTGCTCCCTCCTCCCAGCCCTTGTTTGGGGGGTAGTTTGCAGTCCTACCCCTGCAGGGACGCTGCCCTCAGGGCCCCGCGGCTCCCTGGTTGACCCGCGGTCCTCCCGCCGCTGACCCCTTCGTTGGCCAGCAAAGGTCTAAAAGATCAGGAGAATACACGGGAAGCCTGCCGCGTTAGTGACGTGGCCCCGGGCCTCCTGACACTGCAGGTGAGGAAAGCTGTTTCTGATCCCGTTCAGTGACTGCAGTTTATTTCCTTCCCCTTGGAATAAAAATATCTAATGAAAAAAATCCGTTTTGTGCCAGCCCCCATTCAAAGGCCCCAAGTCATTGCCAATTAATGTTTTGGTGCAAATGAAACTTAATTTTGAGGGAGCTTGATGAGGACAAGGAGAGAATCACATACAGGTCATAAACATACAGGAAAAAAAATTAATGTTTATTCTAAGAAAATAAGTCATACAGCTGCTTTGGCTTCCAGGACTTCTGTGCAGGAAGAGGTTTGCTCATGTGAAAAAGAATTAGTGGTCTAATGGACCAGCACCCAAGCCAATAGTGATAATGTGACTCTAAATGCTAATGACATGATTCAGGCTGCATTAATAAACACTTACTGTATAAAACCAGGATTGTATGCTGAACACAGTGATGTCCTCCTGGGGTCCCCTTTAAGGACAGACCTGGTTTGCCTCTACTGCTAGAGTGCTAAAGAGACATGACTCCGGGGCAGCTCCAGCTCTATCTAGTTGGGCTGTGATGACTCTTACTTATTTATTTTTTTATTTTTTGGCTGTAATTACTCTTAAGGATGATCACTCAAGATAGCTCTATGAGTCTGTTTCATAAATAGGTTCTGCGGCAAGCTCACAAAATAGATTTTTTAAAAGATTTTATTTATTTATTCATGAGAGACACACAGAGAGGCAGAGACATAGGCAGAGGGAGAAGCAGGCTCCCTGTGGGGAGCGGGATGTGGACTTGATCCCAGGACCCCAGGATCATGACCTGAGCTGAACGCAGACCCTCAAACACTAAGCCACCCAGGTGCCCCCTCAATAAAAGTTTCCAAAGAGGAGATGAGCCTTGACTGAGCACTTGGTCTGCCCATATTCAGTGGTGGATCAAATCCATCTCAGCCCAGAGCAGGATAGCTTAGGAAAGTACCTAGCTCCAGAGAGCCCTGTAGGTTGGCCAGGGCCATCCTTGAGTCTGTCCTAGAGCTCCATTTCTCCTGCCCACTCCTACTTTGATGCCCTCTCTCCCACAGCTGTTGATCTTAAGTTCACTCCTTTCTAAACGTCCTGCCAGCTAGCCAGCACTTCCTGGGGAACCCAGCCTGCAAAGACATCACGCCAGTTCTCTGCTCCATGCTAGTTCAATTTACATTTACAGAGTTGCCTTCAGAATTTGGGCAAAGATTTGGTACAATCTACAAAGCTTTCTACCAGTAAAAGCTGCCTGAAATGAAAGAGACATCCCACATAGATGAGGAGATCTTCAGAGAGGAGATAGATGCTCAGAGAAAAATGCTATTGGAAAGACGATGACTAGGTGAAGGACTGGAAATAAAAAATACTCTGGTTGGATGGGGCACCTGGATGCTGCAGTTGGTTAAGCATCCGACTCTTGGTTTTGGCTCAGGTCATGCTCTCAGAATCCTGGGATTGAGCCTTGTACTGGCTCCATGACCAGCATGGAGTCTGCTTCTCCCTCTCCTTTCCCCTCTGCTCCTCCCCCTCCTTGTGTGCATGTGTGCACATACATGCACATTCTCTCTAAAATAAATCTTAAAAAAAAAGGAATAGGGTGGATAGACTGGATGTCTTCCAGAGTCCCTTCTTACATTAAGACCTTAATATCTATAATAGGTCGCTAAAGCTGCCATCACAAAATACAGCAGATAGGGTAGAAAATACAACAGAAATTCATTTCTCTGGAAGCTAGAAGTTCATGATCAAAGTGTCATCAGGTTTGGTTTCTTTTGAGGTCTCTTTCCTTGGCTGTGCTCTCCCTGTCTTCAGATCATCCTCCTCCTGTATCTCTGTATTAATCTCTTCTTCTGAGGACACCAATCATAATAGGTTAGGGCCCAGCCACATGAACTCCCTTTTCCTTAATTACTAAAGGCCCTATTTCCAAATACAGTCATATTCTGAGGTACTAGAGGCTTCAACATATGACTTTGGAGGGGACACAGTGCAGCCATAACAATATTCCAAGGTCTTATTGTATCCCAGATATTTAATACCTGTTAGCACACATTCAGCCCTATCTTATTATAAAAGACCAAAGTCAGTATTTAACTACATAAGACAGGGTTGGCCAAAGTCATGTTTGAAGGAGTAATCCATACTGTAACAGAATTTGAACTGCTAAATGAGTAGTTGGTAGCCTTTTAAAAACAGTGCTGAAAAAAATAAAAATAAAAACAAATAAAAACAGTGCTGCTTTCCTAAATCTAGTTGCTATGAATATCATTATATCCACCCTACTTAATCCAGATAATATGAATATTGGCCAGAGAAGCCAGAGCACACACACATTTATACCAATGTAGGTTCACACACAAACATGGACTCCATACCTAAGGAACAAGGGGACTTTCTACAGATAATAGGATAACTGAATTTTTCTGGGGATAGTACTGAGTATAGAAGGAGAAAAAGTGGGGCAGCCCAGGTGGCTCAGTGGTTTAGCAGCGTCTTCGGCCCAGAGCATGATCCTGGAGACCCCGGATTGAGTCCCACATTGGGCTCTCTGCATGGAGCCTGCTTCTCCCTCTGCCTGTGTCTTTGCTCCTCTCTCTCTCTCTCTCTCTCTGTGTGTGTGTCTCTCATGAATAAATAAATAAAATCTTTTTTTAAAAAAAGAAAGAGAAAATGTACTATGATGGCTTTATCTCTATTTTTTTTAGAGAGAGCAAGTAAGGGATTTTGAGGGGGAAGAGAAAGCATTTTAAGCAGATTCCATGCCTAGCGTGGAGCCCAACTTTGGGCTTGGGGCTCAATCTCAAGACCCTGAGATCATGATCCGAGCTGAAATCAAGAGTTGGACACTTAACCAATTCTGCCACCCAGACATCCCAATGGCTTTATCTCTTGTATTCACTCGATAGTCATTTATTCATCCATTCAAGCAATATGAATAAGGTTCCAATTACATGAAAGCATGTGCTAAAGGATTTGGGAAGAACAACTTTGTAAAAAACCAAATCCCATAAGCTGTGCTGCAGTAATGATGATGCCATAAAGCATGGGCTTTGTCAACACAAGGATTGGGCTCAAAACCAAGCTCTATCCAGTGCCAGCTATGTGACCTTGGGCAAGTCACTCACCCTTTCTAGGCCTCAGTCTCCTCATTGGTACAATACAGACAATAGTAACACCTTATCTATTGGTGTCCCTAGTGGTGGCTCGGGGAAGCCTTTGTCCATCTTCCATAACTGTCATCAGCGTCCTCCAAAGCCACCTTGAATAAGTGTGAAATCTAATTAAAACTAGTACCTTTATTTGACACTTGCATCTCCCTCTTGAATAAGATGGCAGCCATGGGGTTGGGTGGCTCAGTTAGTTGGGGACTGACTCTTGATTTCAGCTCAGGTCATGATCTCAGGATCCTGGGATGGAGTCCCGAGTTGGGTTCCACACTCAGTGGGGAATCTGCTGGAGATCCTCTCTCTTTCTCTTCTCTCCCTCTGCCCCTTCCCTTGCTCTCTCTCTCTCTCTGGAATAAATAAATAAATCTTTTAAAAAAAGGTGGCAGCCCTGAAGGCTCTCCTATATTGAAATCTTTGAGCTACCATTTGCTTATGCACTGTGAAAATTAAGTGAGGTAATGCACACAACATGCTTTCTCATGTAATTGGGTGATAAATGTTAGCCATCATTAAGGCATTATGTGGTAAGTACCGTAAGGATGTGGTGACTGAGTCATCTTGATTTCCCCTCATCCATCTCAGGACACCCACCCACCACAACCCCAGGGCCAGACAGACCTCCATAAGGATGTTAAAGGATGTTACATGGAAGTGACATAAGATTCAGAAGGAGAAAGGATCACTTCCAATTTTTGTTTTTAAAGAATGACAAATACTTTTGTGGAGGATATAGGATTTGATGTGGTCCCTGAAGGATAGCAAATCCAAATGAAAAGAATGGCATAAATGAAGATATGTAGATGAGGAAAAGGAAGGCATGTTCATGTAATAGGCAGTGCAGTGAGCGTTAAGGCTAGGAGGGAACATTGGTGCTGAAAATCCAACGAATCCTTCTAAGCCTGGAGAGGTTGAGGTTGGGATCAGTAGTCAGTGAGGAACTGTTGAGAAGTCTAAGTGGATATGTGAGATGATCAGAAGTGCTTCAAGGAGGGGCACCTGGGTGGCTCAGTTGGTTAGGCATCTGCCTTTGGCTTGGGTCATGATCTTGGAGCCCTGGGATCGAGTCCCACATTGGGCTCCCTGCTCAGTGAGGAACCTGGTTCTCCCTCTCTCTGCCGCTCCCCCTGCTTGTGAGCTCTCTCTGTGTGTCAAATAAATTCTTAAAAAAAAAAAAAAAAAAAAAGATTTTCTCTCTCCCCTTCTGCCCCTTTACCTCCTCTTTAAAAATAAATAAAGGAGGGGGATCCCTGGGTGGCGCAGCGGTTTAGCCCCTGCCTTTGGCCCAGGGCGCGATCCTGGAGACCCGGGATCAAATCCCACATCGGGCTCCCGGTGCGTGGAGCCTGCTTCTCCCTCTGCCTGTGTCTCTGCCTCTCTCTCTCTCTCTCTCTCTGTGTGTGTGACTATCATAAATAAATAAAAATTTAAAAAATAAATAAATAAATAAATAAATAAAGGATACAATTCAGTTATTTTTTATTATATTCATCTAGTCTTAGGTATAAAGTTTCCCCCATAGTTATAATTGCAATATGTAAACATCATCCTGCTCTATCTTCCTAATTTTGCCTAATTTTATCCTCATGTTTCTGTGTTTCCATATAGTTGTCACATTTATTTTGAGTTGGAGAGAGTCCATACACCTTCACTTACTGGACCATTTTCTATTCACTGGACACTTGGCCTTTTTACTTCTTAAAGTATTATGATTGTTAAGCATAGTAATTTATTATATATAATATTATTATAGCAATTATTATAACTGGAATAATTTAAATATATAGTATATTATATACTTATTAATTATAATAATTGATACCACCATAAACATTATTGTACAGACAAATCTTTGTTTTGAATCATCTCCTTAGGAATATTTTTATATCCAGAGGTGTTGGATTATTGAATAAAGGGATGGGATTTTAAGGCTCTTTAATATATTCCTCCAGAAATCAGAAACTCCTCAGTAAACTGAAGGGGACCAGCAATGTTTGCGTGTGTCTGTATCAACACCTGGCCAGCACCAGATCACACTTTCTTATTTATTTTTTGCCAGTATATGTAAAATGGTGCAATGAAATAATTTTAAATTTCATTTAAAAAAATTAATTACTGGGGAAGAAGCATACTTTCCTACAGAGTGAACAGAAGTATCAAAAATGCTCTTCATGTTGCAGAACTACACTCATCATATCACACCACTGCTCAGAACTCACCTTAGCACCTTATTCCCATTTGTTTCTAATCTAAACATAGCACATAAAGGGAGCTAAATACCTTCTGATTGCTTTATGGCTTCTAAATCGAAACTGAAATCAAAATAAATCAAAATAAGCATTTCCGCAATGGAGCATCATTATCGTGGGTATTGCATGGTTTACTGATTTAGTGATTCAGCTCCGAATCATTCACCCTTTTGGATTACAGTGTGAAAATGGATCTGGGCCTTTAAATATTTTTTCAGTGGAGCTGGCACTGAACTTTGTCAACAGAGGGTGCCAGAGCTACACTGCAGGAGGAAAAGCGGTTTATTTGCCTCCTAGTTCCTGGGTGCACACTCTGCAGGTTCCTGAGCGTGTGGGGGTCCTCTAGTGCCAGGCTCCTAGGATACTCAGAGCACCTCCAGCACCCAGCTTCTGCCGTGGACTACACCCCGCAGCAGGCAGCAGGCAGCATCTGCCCTGCACCCTACTGGGTATCCCCTACACCTTGCAACTTTCTGGCAGAGAGCCTGGGGGGCTCAAGACGATTCCCTGTAAACAGCTTTTCTCCACACTCCAGAGGGCACATTTCCACAAACTTCCACTGCATGGCACCATCATAGCATCCCTACTATTCAGTGAGTGTGGATCTCAGTCTGGGATGGGAGATCTCAGCTCTGTGGGTAGTAGTGGCTGGTTCTTATATCTGCCAACCCTTGTTGTAGTTAGAAACTTTATATTAAATCTTCCCTGTTTACAGTACTGTGATTTCTTTCTTTTCTTTTCTTTTTTAATTAATTTATTTGAGAAAGAGAGAAAGTGAGTGAGAGCAAGGGAGCAGGGGGAAGGGCAGAGGGAGAGCATATCAAGCTGACTCAGTGCTGAGCACAGAGCCTGAAGTGGGGCTCCATCTCAGGACCCTGAGATCATGAGCTGAGCCAAAATCAGGAGTTGGCCATCCAACTGACTGAGCCACCCCAGTGCCCTACAGTACTGTGATTTCTCCCTGATTGGACTGACAGAGCTGTGCTCCCCTAGAGGGAACACCATATTTAGCCATCATCTGCTCACACATCCTACACAGAATTAGTTTTTTAGATCCATTACAGCACTCAGCTACCTGAGAGCCATTTTGACAAAAAAGTTGATGGGCCTTGGGCAGGGAGTAGCTCTTCCCTTCTCTACTTACACAGTTTGGGGAAGTTTGGGGGGGCTTCTCCTCTTCCTCATCTCGGGGATGCAGGGTGTGTGGTCCTGCCTAACACACGCCTCACAGCAACTGGCCCAGGAGCAGGTGATCCCAGCCCGATCCATTCAAACCCAACCAGGAGGTTTCTTCCATCCTGAAGCCAAGAATCTATCCCTTGAACTGAAATTGGCAGAATGTGAAAAAATGATTTCAGAACTGCTAGCAAATACATCCTTGCCCTAGAGGAGCCTAAAATGAGGTCTACCCACAGATGGACACCACGGTGACAGGTGGCAAAACAGAGTTACTCCTAATGCCATCTTGGGGTCTCTGAATAATTTTGAAGACAGCTTTAGTCCTCCCTCCTTGTGCAAGCTAACGAACCTTGCCTCTCCCCATTGTCTGACCTAGCCTCGGTCAACTTAGGTTTTGGCCTTTGACAATTGAGAAGAAACCTTCATGGAACATTTTATAGACTTCCCCGGAACCAGTTCCTGCTGCATTATTAGAGTCTGTGTAACCAGAAAAGATAAACAACATTTCAGGCTAGGCAGAGAGAAAACTTGGAGGTCAGCTCATCCGGGTTCAAGACATTTTCTATTTTTTAAAAGCTCCCATCAGAGTATCTTCAAATCCTCTTCACAAAGCCATGAGTGCTAGGATTTGACACCCTTGCTGGTTTCCATGACAACCCTTGGCAGCTATGATAATACCAAAACAAAACCCAGAGGGCTTGGTGCTTTTACCTTTATTTTGTGGTCAGATCATCACCAATTTTATTATTTTTTAAGATTTTATTTATTTACTCATGCGAGACACAGAGAGAGGCAGAGACACAGGCAGAGGGAGAAGCAGGCCCAACCCCAGGATCACGACCTGAGCCAAAGGCAGACACTCAACCACTGAGCCACCCAGGCATCACAGATTATCACCAATTTTACCAGAAAACGTTCAGTCCCCTTTATTCCCATCTGTCTTACGTCTTCAGTTTTGTCCAGGAATGTGAATGGGTTAACAAGAGGACTCCTCTCACCATCCTGGGGTTGTGTTCTCCTTCCAGATGCACATCCTCCGACTCTGGCGAGATTACTCTGTGACCTAGTTTCAGTTACATAAGTTGCACTAGAAGGATTCTTGGGTACAGTTGCTCAAATTAGCTCCGTGCATCTGTGTAGTAAATAAGCTCCGTGGCAAGCTCACCTTATTTTTTTCCCAAAGAAGAGATTCCAATGGCCAGCATCTGGGTCAGAGGCTGTTGGTCTTAGGGTTGGGACAGAGGACACAGAGCTTCTATCTCTCAGGAACATCCAGCTCAGCTCTCCGATCCTCATGGGGCCCTCCTACCTTCTGTTTGTCTTCCCAGTGCTCCCCTGGGAGGCCAACCTCCCGGGACGGTTGTACCTGCTGATGATGTCATTGCATGAGGCACCAGGTGCTTGGATTCTCACATCTTGTCCCCCTTCCATCCTCAGCTGGAAGAGCTCCAAGTATCTGTACTTCTCTGCAGCACATTACAGCTTGTGACTGGGATTGGATCACCTGAGGGCCGAGAGATGGGTTTATACCCAGCCTATTCACTGCTGGAATGGTTTCAACCTAAATTTGATAGATACACCTCGATGGAGGGAAGAGAGCCACCTTTTACTTGTGCTGGATGCTGTGTGAGGTGCTCACAGGCTGGAAGGCTGGATGGCAGGGTAGCCATGGGCAAGAGCTCCATCATCAAAAAGACCTGGACTTACACCCTAGCTAGTGCATAGGCCTCATTCATTCCTTACCCGTCCTCTGCCACCGGTCTCTTATCTGTAAGTGGGAATAATGATAAATCACCCCATAAGGTTGTTATTAATAATATAATAGTAATATAATATTATAATAGTATACTTATCAATTATTGATAATATTAATATTAATCATATAAGCTGATGCATACAAAGCATACTGTCCGGTACTCAGTAGACATTCAATAAAGGTTAGTTAGTAGTAGGAGTAGTAGTAGAATTTCTCTGTGATCCTGGGAGCATCTCATGTGACATCATCATAGATAAAGTTTAAGTCCTTAAAAGGAAAAGTTCCAGAATTTATAAGCCTGAATATACTGGCTTCTGGAACATTGACTGATGTTGGAAGGGCCAACATCTGAGTATCCTGGCATTGGCACTTGGCACAGAGATCTGTTTATTCTTTGCTTACTGTGTGCCCGGTGCTAGGCAACCTGCTCCATGACCTTATGAAGCTCAAAATTTTGTTGTGGAGACAAGGCCAGCAAACATAACATCTGTGAGCAATATATGGCTAAACTGTCTTTCTGGCAGAAGTGCAGCTCTGTGAGCACCCAGCCTGCCCTAGGCCCTGGATTAAAAGCATCACCTTAGGGAAGCCCAGGTGGCTCAGCAGTTTGACACCGCCTGCAGACCAGGGTGTGGTCCTGGCGACCCAGGATCGAGTCCCACGTCGGGCTCCCTGCATGGAGCCTGCTTCTCCCTCTGCCTGTGTCTCTGCCTCTCTCTATATATATATCATGAATAAATAAATTAAATAATTAAATAAGTAGTTGGCTGAGCTGGGATTTGACTGTGGGTCTGGGTGCCTGGTCCCAGGTGCTCCCTTCACACCTGACAGCCTGTCCAGCACTTCCAGTGATGCCAGAGAAGGGCACAGAGAAGGGCACAGTGAGCAACGCCTCCCAAGGCTCTGGTTGCTGCTGCCTTCACTCAGTGCGGTGAGGCGCCGACTGGGCCTCCTGAGGATTTGACACTGAGGCCCAGGGCAGCTCATTCCAGGCCACTGTCCTCGCTTCAATTGCACCCTATGCCTTGGAGAAGCCCACAAGCACCCTCTACTCCCAGTGCTCATAAAACCTACTCATCGGGGATCCCTGGGTGGCTCAGCGGTTTAGCGCCTGCCTTTGGCCCAGGGTGTGATCCTGGAGTCCCGGGATCGAGTCCCATGGCAGGTTCCCTGCATGGAGCCTGCTTCTCCCTCTGCCTGTATCTCTGCCTGCCTCTCTCTCTCTCTCTCTCTCTCTCTCTCTCATACAAAAAAAAAAAAAAAAAAGCTTACTCATCCCTGGGGGCGCATTGGGCATCTCACTCGATCTCAGTTCAGGTCTTGATTCCGGGGTTGTGAGATCGAGCCCCGCATCGGGCTCCCTGCGTGGAGCCTGCTTCTCCCTCTGCCTCTGTGTCTTTCATGAATAAATAAATAAAATCTTAAAAAGAAAGAAAGAAGGAAAGTGTGTGTAAACAGTCAGTGCTCCAAGAGATGGAAAAATCAATCAAAACTCTAGCCAGTGGGGCTGGGCGGGGTGCTTTCAAGAGGTGGGGGGGCCTGGGCTCCGGCGTTGGTGCTCGGCGCGCCACCTGCTGGGCTGCAAGAGGAACTGCAGCTCCGGGAGCCACCGCGGAGGGAGGAGGCGCGGTCGGGCCCCGCCCAGCGAGCAGGGCCCGCTGTTTTGCAAACCTCTGCTGGGGTCCCAGCGCCTCGTCGGTTTTCGCCATCTTCTTTATGCAGGTGCCCAGCCTCCCAGGAGGAAGATAACGCTGAGGAGTGAACAGAAAGGATTTTCCTGCGCCCACTCGGAATGCAGAGAAGAATCCTGTGGAAAATCCAAATGGCATCCACGGACCAAGAATTTATTCGAGAAACAGATGACCTGCTCTGGACTCATCTTCTGAGCTGATGGTGTGAGGCTGAACCAAACCCTGACGGCTGTCACCCACGATGAGTAAAGGTGGATCCCAGCGCATCTGCAGCGAAGGCGCGCTCCTCGAGCACCTGCGCGCTCCCCTCCCCCACTGCCTTCAGGAATGAGAGAGGAGGCAGCAGGCCCAGGGTGGGAGCTGGGAAGGCTCGGCCGCAGAGCGTGGCCCTGGAATCGCAGGTGAGGACCTGGCCAAGCAAACACCACGCCTCTTGCCAAGAACCCTGAGGAGCACAGAGGTGACCCAGAGAAGGCCCTTTCTAACCAGCCTCCAGCTCAGCCTCACTATTAAATTCTTCATTGCGGTCACTGCGTTCTTCAATTCTAGGATTGCTGCTTGTGTGTGTCTTTTTAATGGTTTCTAGTTCTTTGCTGAGTTTCTCGTTTTGTGCATGCATTGTTTTCCTAAGTTTGCTTGGGTGTCTGCATGTTCTTGCAGTCTGCGGGCTGACCTTCTGTAAGAGAATTATTCTTCATTATTTGTCAGACAGTTCATAGATCTCCATTTCTAATTTTTTTTTTCTTTAAGATTTTATTTATTTGAGAGGAAGTGCATGCTTTTGAGAGATAAGGGCCATAGAATGTCTTTCAAGGCTGCCAGGCAACTGTGGCCATGTTTTCCAGAGGGGCAAGACTGGAGGCTATGCCGAGCAGTTGGGTGCGTTGGTGAATTTGCTTTCCTGCCCAGGCAGGATGTAGGATGTGCTCCACATCGGGTTCAGCCCAGTTGAGTGGGGATCAAAATCAGACAGAACTCCAAGTCAGTCAGGGTCCCTGGCCAGAAGGGGCCACCAGCTTAGCTCTGCAGATGGGCAGAGCTGCTGCCTGGTATCTGGTCGGGATACTGGTGCCAGCAGGTATGTGGTCCTCCAAAATCTAAGCACTGGTTGCTGTAACCCCTGCCTCCTTGTCCATCTCTCTCTGATCCCCACTGGTGCAGCCCCATGGGTTCCCCTGGTGATCTCCATGAGGCCGTACCCAGTGGGCTTCCCCAGAAGCATCCCAGAACATTGGAGAGCTGGATGTCCGCTCTTGGTTCTCTTTTACCCACTGGGAAAATGGTGGGCCCAGGGTGCCCCCTTGGAGCTCTGCTGTGTTGGCCAGGGGAAGGAAGGATGTGATCAAAATGGAACCATTCCTATTGGGCTTCCAACATGATTGGGTGAGGTCTCAGACTGTGCTCACTCTGACAAGTGGGGCTTCTTCACTGTGTTCCAGGGGCTGTTTCAGCCTCCCCTACCCACCCTCCCACCCCATGTTCTGGGATTTTTAGTGATAATGTCTTGTCCATGTTTAGTTGCTAGTTGGTTTTCTTGTGAGGGAGACTAAGGTCATGAACAACCTATGTCTCCATCTTGATGCTAACCTTCTTCCTCATTTACTTTTATTCTTACTTAATTCATATAGACAATCTAATTTGGACAATTTGGGTCTCAAGATAGCTAGCAGGTGTGTTTTGATGCTGGCTTGCCTAGGTCTTGCCACTAACATCAGTTTCTCTGCCTTGGTTCTGAGGAGTGTGGCTGGAGAGAGAAAGAATTTGAATGAAATGGGTCTGTAGAATTGTGTCAGCCAAGGAAAATGGTAGTCATGCCCCACTATTACTGTTCCTCTACTCCTGGCAAGGTGCTCAGAACTCATTCCTACCCACTGGTGACCAAAGACACACTCAAGGGCTGGATGATGGTGCAAATACTTCTCTACTCTTCTTCTTAGGTGACCTTCCACTCTCCAGGTGCTCAGACCACCTGAAGCACCTGCCTCCTCTTCTGCTCCCTCTCCCCATCCTGCCTCACTTCCCATGGCCTCCTTCATTCCAGCCATTCTGGAGAATACCTCCCTACTTGCCCCCAGCCATGATACTTCAGAGATGAGCACCAAGACGACAAACCTCCTTCATATTAATGTTTATTGTTAGATATTGGTAAGTGTTTTGATGATGTGTGCCGATGCCAGGAGACCCACCCCACTAGAGTGAGGCCAAGGCAGGTCACCTGTGCCCCTCCTGCCACATGTGCATGAAATGACATTAGCAGGTATAAGAGCAATGCTTGTAGTGTGTTCCTCCATTCCGTCATCAGGGTTCCTTCCGTGGCAGCAGGCTTTAAAACATGACAAAGACTAATGAGACTCACATTTGGTAAGTATCTCTGCCAGCCTAAAAATGTTCATTTTTATGTGTACAAGGATGGTCTCAGAAAGAGAGTGAAACACAGATTGGGATTGTCTCCCAAGTGACTCCCAGAAGATTAAAACATGGCTTCGGCTAAGGGCACTGGGGTGCAAGAGCTGCTATTTATAGCTAAAAGGGTGGAAAGGGTTACTCTGAGAATGCCCAGGGAAGTTTTTAGGGGAGCACAAAAGCCAATCAAAACAAGCGGCCTCTGGGTGAGAAGAGCACAGGGGCGCACCTGGTGGCCCCTGCACATCCTGTGCCTGGTCAAAGTCTAGGGCAAGGGATCTTGATCTTGATCCCTCTTCTCACAGAAGGTGAGAAAGAAATGCCTTGAAAAGAAAACACAGAGTGCCAAAGTATCACTTGGTTTGATGTTATAGCATCTTTCTGATTACAGAACACTTATTAATTGAAATATTCCAGTTTGCAATAATTGTATGGGGGCTTTTTCTTCCCAGAATTTAGGGAAAATCTTATACAAAACAACATCATCGAGTTCAGAGAAAATGTAAAATGTAGACAAAATTAATAAGAACTATGCTGGAAGGGAAGTTTATGCCTGTGTGTGTGTTTGAATGCCAGTGGAGGAGGGGGAGAGCCCAAAGATACAAGGAATAATACAAAGCAAGACCTAAAAATCAGCAAAACCCACCATCTCCTGGAATGTTCACAACTGTTAGACAGTCTACATGTATGTTCATGGAACAAAGGCAGGCCTGGGTCTGGATGAGACCAAACTTGGATCCTCATATGTCTGCTGACATTCCTGGAAAGCAGAGATGAGGGCGCCTGGGGGATTCGGTGGGTGAAGCATCTACATTTGGCTTAGGTCATTATCTCAGGGTCCTGGGATTGAGCCCCCCCCCCCCACCCCGTGTTAGGCTCCCTGCTCAGCCGGGGGTCTGCTTCTCCCTCTCCCTC
This sequence comes from Canis lupus baileyi, assembly GCF_048164855.1. Taxonomy (NCBI): domain Eukaryota; kingdom Metazoa; phylum Chordata; class Mammalia; order Carnivora; family Canidae; genus Canis; species Canis lupus. Next base: position 44,062,923 of record NC_132843.1, on the reverse strand, counting down.
TGCTGCTCCCCTCACTTATGTGAGCTCTCTCTCATGCTTGTGCTGTCTCTCTCAAATAAATAAAATCCTTAAAAAAATTTTTTTTAATCTTAAAAAATAAAAAGAAAGCAGAGATGAGAAACATCATCAAGCCACCAGACACAGCCCCCCACCCCCCCCCCCATGACTCTGCGTCAAATGTTTGGAGGTGTCTCCTTCATGTATGGGCAGCAGATGGAAGCACCAAAAAGAGCGAGTCCGACAGCTACATGTGGGTGTGCAATTAGCTGGAGTCAATGCACAGCTAAGTGAGCATATGTTATTCAATGTAACACGTTAACCTTCCTTCCTCATCTTGAGGATATTTTAATTTTTATGACATATTTATCTAGATTAGAAGAAATAACCATTATAGTTGAAATACAAAGATGTTTTAACTCTTTATGTTGATATGTATCCCAGATTCTTTTGAAGCCATCCCAGGGATCATATCATTTTTTCTGTAAAAAATTCACTATATATAAAAAAGATAAGATATACATATATCTATATATCTCTAAAAGATAAGAATTTTAAAAAACTAGCAATAGGGATCCCTGGGTGGCGCAGCGGTTTGGCGCCTGCCTTTGGCCCAGGGCGCGATCCTGGAGACCCGGGATCGAATCCCACGTCGGGCTCCCGGTGCATGGAGCCTGCTTCTCCCTCTGCCTGTGTCTCTGCCTCTCTCTCTCTCTCTCTGTGACTATCATAAATAAATTAAAAAAAAAAAAAACTAGCAATAATACCATGATTACATTTAAGAAAAAAAACATTAGGGGGATCCCTGGGTGGCTCAGCGGTTTGGCGCCTGCCTTTGGCCCAGGGCGCAATCCTGGAGTCCCGGGATTGAATCCCGCGACAGGCTCCCGGCATGGAGCCTGCTTCTCCCTCTGCCTGTGTCTCTGCCTCTCTCTCTCTCTCTCTCTCTGTCTATCATAAGTAAGTAAATAAATCTTTAAAAATTTTTTAAAAAAGGAAAACAATGTTTGCATCTTAAAAAAAAGAAAAATAACATTAACACTTTAATATCATCAAATATTCAGCGTTCAAATTTCCCCCACTCAGCTCATCAACTAGTTCAAATGTCACATTTGTCACAATTTTTATTTTATTTTACTTTTTCAAGTGGGCTCTATGTCCAATGTGGGACTCCTACCCATGACTCTGAGATCAGGAGTCCCACACTCCACAGACTGAACTAGCCAAATGCCCCTACGAATATTTTTTTTTTTTTGCCCCTACGAATTTTAAAATATACCTATTTATTTCAACAAATGCTGATAGGATCACTGGATATGTGCATGGGAAAAAAAGTGAATCTTGGCACCCTAATAAAATGTTAAGATGGATCATGGATGAAAATGTGTCAGGTAAAACAATAACGTTTTAGAATAATGTACAGATTTAGAGTTCATAAAGATTTCTTTCTCTCTTCTTTTATTTATTTATTTTTTAGAGAGGGAGAATGGGGTGGAGGGGCAGAAGGAGAGGGAGAGAGAATCCCAAGCAGGCTCCAGACCCAGAGCAGAGCCCAATATAGGGCTCAATCCCACGACTCTGAGATCATGACGTGAGCTGAAATCGAGTTGGACACATAACTAACTGAGCCACCCAGGCGCCCCCAGGATGCGAAGATTTCTTAAACAGAAAACAAAAGGCACTAGCCTTAAAAGAAGAAAAGTGACAAATTGAGCTTCATTAGAATGAAGCCATTCTGTTCCATAAAAGATACTATTGGAACAGTGAAAATGCAAGGCACAGACCAGGAGAGACTCCTATCGAGACTGTACTGATGCCCACCATACAACCACTGTTGTTGCTTATCCAGCAAAAGTCATCAGTGGATGTGAAGTCAGCGAGCCAGACACTCATGTGGTCTCCCAGTCTCTCTCCACAGGTCACTTAACTGGGACAAAGGGGAAAGGAGCCTTTAATGTGTGGGAAGTATGTCAGGTTCCACCTTAATCAAGTGATCAAATTTAACATCACCAAGAAGAAACAACCATGGGAGGACAGGGAATTCTTAATAGGTATCTTATAAAAGAGGACATGTAAATGATCAATAAATATGTGAAAAGCCAATCTGTATCATTAATTACAAGTAAATACAAATTAAATTAAAAACAGGATGAGGTACCACTACATACCAACAGCAATGGCTTAAACATAAAAAAGACTGACAATACCAAGTGTTGGTGAGGATTCAACTAGAGCTCTCTCTGAAGCCACTGTCTACAGTGTAGCTAAAACAGCCACTGTTGAAAACTGTTTAGCAATATCCACAATGGCCAGAGTCCAGTCTTTTTTTTTTAAGATTTTATTTATTTATTCATGAGAGACACAGAGAGAGAGGCAAAGACATAGGCAGAGGAGAAGCAGGCTCCCTGTGGAGAGCCCAATGTGGGACTCTATCCCAGGACCCCAGGATCACGCCCCAAGCTGAAGGCAGACACTCAACCACTGAGCCACCCAGGTGTCCTGAGTCCAATCTTTCAATACAGCAATTTCATTGATAGATACATATCTCAAGACATGAGTCTACATGAGCAGTAAAAAATATGTACCAGAAAGGTCAGAGCAGCTTTATTCCTTTTTTTTTTTTAAAGCAGCTTTATTCCTAATAGTAAAACTAGAAATGACCTAAAGGTCTATCAGCAGAAGAATAAAAACTAAGATTTGGGTTGATGTATGCAATATACTATTACACAGCAATAAAAATAAGAAATAATACATTCCTGGTACGTGCAGCAGCATGGAAGAGTCTTACAGATATTCTGTGAAAGAAACCAGGTACAGAAGAGTATATACTGAATGGCTTCACTTATATGAAGTTTGAGAAGTCAGAAGAGACGGTCCCCCTGGAAAGGGTTGTACTGAATGAAAAGGATCTCAGGGAACCCTCTGGGGTGCTGGAAACATCCAAGAGCTTGATCTGAGTGATCTGAGTGGTAGTTACTGGATGCATATATGTGTTAAAGTTCAACATCTGTATATTTAAGGTTAGTGGAAGTTGACTTTACTATGTTTATTTTATACCTCAATAGAGAAGAAAAAGCATGCATAAGCTAACTCAAAGGGAATCCTACTGTTCAAAAAATGGGACAGTTTGAACATAAAAACAATTTTGACTGTGATGTGTTGAAGCATATTAAATAAAAATCCATGAATTTATAGGAATTCTAAAAATGTTCGTTGGTCACTGTTATTATTCTGAAAAAAAAATTTAAAGATTTTATTTATTTATTCATGAGAGACACACAGAGAGTGACAGAGACACAGGTGGAGGGAAAAGCAGGCTCCATGCAGGGAGCCCAGTGTGGGACTCGATCCCAGGACCCTGGGATCATGCCCTGAGCTGAAGGCAGATGCTCAGCCATTGAGCCACCCAGCTGCCTCTATTCGGAAAAATTAATGAAGGGAAGGAATCAAGCATTTCTTTCATTTTTAAAAAAAGATTTTATTTATTTATGAGAGAGAGAGAGAGAGGAGAGGGACAAGCAGATCCCAATATGGGGCTCAATCCCAGGGCCCTTATATAAGGACCTGAGCTAAAACCAAGAGTTAGACACATAACTGACTGAGCCACCCAGGTGCCTTTCTTTCTTTCTTTCTTTCTTTCTTTCTTTCTTTCTTTCTTTCTTTCTTTCTTTCTTTCTTTCTTTCTTCTTTCTTTCTTTCTTTCTTTCTTTCTTTCTTTCTTTCTTTCTTTCTTTCTTCTTTCTCCCTTCCTTCCTTCCTTCCTTCCTTCCTTCCTTCCTTTCTTTCTTTCTTTCTTTCTTTCTTTCTTTCTTTCTTTCTTTCTTTCTTCTTTCTTTTTTTTTCCAACAATATTCCAGGGTAATCATAGTTGATAAGGCATTTTTTTTCTCTATATATCAATTACAGCATAATATTGCAGAAGAAACAACAGAATTCGAACTTTATGGCTTTAAAACACTAGTGAAATAAGAATTATCAATGCCTGCCAATCACGTAAATGGTGGATGTGGCGTTTTGTAGTGGAGGAATCAAGTTGACCCCACCTCAACCCAAAGACTGAACTGATCACTACAAGTGGGAGAGTCTAATGCTCTGTGCCTCATGATATGATATAATATGGAGCACACAGTGCCAACCACAAAGCATTCTCTTCCAAAGAATAGCCCTGAATGTAATCAAGCATCTTGGTCTACCTATTCATGTACAGGAAATTGGGGGAATAAAGGAAAATGTTAAATAACATATTGAAGTGCAATCAACCAAATCCGGAATGTGGGTGATTCTATAGGACAAGAGATGTGATTTCAGCAACAAATAAATAGCATGAAAATACATGAGGGTAGAAGGCATCGTTATAGATTAAGAGACTTACAAAGTTTATAAACAAACAATGTGTATTGTTTGGAAGCCGATTTAAACTGAACTTACAGTGTGAGGTAATCCTGAAACTTGACCGTGAACTGAATATGACATTATATTAAGGAATTATTGTTAATATCAATTGTGGTGAGACTTTGGGGCTTAAGACTTTTTTTTAAAGTAGGCCCCGTGCCCACCCATCTCAGGGCTTGAACTCATGACCCTGAGATCAAGATCTGAGCTGAGGTCAAGAGTCTGACACTTAACTGACTGAACCACCCAGGTGCCCTGAGGCATAAGATTTTTTTAAAAAGGGGTTGCCAGATCATGACCTCAGTGTCGTGGGATTGAGCCCCTTGTCTGGCTCTGTGCTGGGCATGGAGTCCGCTTGAGGTTCTTTCCCTCTCCCTCTGCCCCTCCCTCTGCTCTCTCTCTCTCAAACAAATAAATAAATCTTAAAAAATTTTTTTTAAATTCCTTATTGATATAGGAGCCAGTGTGAAAACCTCTAAATATGGAACAATTTAAATATTAGCATAAATAATAATAGTAAAAGCTTATAAGCCATTGAATAAAATAAAAATGCAGGGCACCTGCGTGGCTCAGTGGTTGAGCATATGCCTTTGCTCAGGTTGTGATCCCCAGGTCCTGGGATCGAGCGCCTCATCATGGTTCTCCCTCTGCCTATGTCTCTGCCTCTCTCTGTGTGTCTCTCATGAACAAATAAATAAAATCTTAAAAAAGTTGCACAAGTCCAGGCTGATACCGATAATGTATACAATATACATACATGTGTATTCAGGGCAACGCAGTATCAGGTCGGCTACTTATTTTTGATTGGTTTTGTCATGTTCTTCTAGCTTTTCTCTAAGTGTGTGGTTTCCTGATTCTGTCCATTGAAGGGCAGCCCTGGTGGCCCAGAGGTTTAGCACCACTTTCAGTCCAGGGCCTGATCCTGGAGACCTGGAATCGAATCCCACCTCAGGCTCCCTGCAGGGAGCCTGCTTCTTCCTCTGCCTGTGTCTCTGCCTCTCTCTCTCTCTCTCTCTCTCTGTGACTCTCATGAATAAGTAAATAAAATCTTTAAAAAAGGAAAAGGCTTAGAAACAATGATATCCCAATAACAATGATAACATTCAGATCCTAAAGTCTAAATACGACTTCTCATTAAAAGAATAGGGGTCCAAAAAAAAAAAAAAAAAAAAAAAAAAAAAAAAAAAAAGAATAGGGGTCCTTGGAGAAATGGCTGATTCCAGAGCTAGTGTAGAGATAATGTGAGCCGGAAACCTTTTCTTGTGCAAGGAAGGAAATGCCCAGAAACATGGAGACACATTAAAACAACATGGGAAGAACAAGCAGGATTAATCTCTGTGTAGGAATCAGAATAGGGGATTGACGCCTATTGACGAAAGGATTGATTGACAAAGGGTAATAGGAATGATTCTGGGATGGTAAAAATGTTCTGTATCTTATGTAGGTGCTGGTTAAATAAGTCTTTTTTATTTTTAATATTTCAAATTGTGGGGCAGCCTGGGTGGCTCAGCGGTTTAGCGCCACCTTCCGCCCAGAGTGTGGTCCTGGAGACCCTGGATCGAGTCCCACGTCGGACTCCCTGCGTGGAGCCTGCTTCTCCTTCTGTCTGTGTCTCTGCCTTTGTGTGTGTGTCTCTATGAATAAATAAATAAAATCTTTAAAAAAATAAAAAAATAAAAAATAAGATTTCAAATTGTACACTTAAGATTTATACCTTTCCCTGTCTATAAGATTTGCCTCATTAAAATAAGAAGGCATAGAAGTAGTTTCAAGAGGCTTGCACTGGTCATATTTGGGGCAATTTTTAAAAAAGATTTTATTTATTTATTTATTTATTTATTTATTTATTTATTTATTTATTTATGAGAGACAGAGAGAGAGACAGGGGGAGACAGGGGCAGAAACAGAGAGAGGGAGAGAGAGGCAGAGGGAGAAGTAGGCTCCATGCAGGGAGCCCAACGTGGGACTCGATTCCGAGACCCCAGGATCGTGCCCTGGGCTGAAGGCGACGCTAAACCCCTGAGCCACCCGAGCTACCCTATTTGGGGCAATTTTGTGTTAAAAACAAGATGTTAATGGATTCTACATTTTCAGTGAAAACGCAATCCACAAATTTTTAGTAATACTAAAACAAAGTTAAATGAGGGAATGTATGGCTCTTCTTTTATTTATTTATTTATTTATTTATTTATTTATTTATTTATTTCTCTATTTGAGAGAGAGAGAGAGAGAGTGTGTGTGTGTGTGTGTGTGTGTGTGAAGGGAGGGACAAAGAGAGGACAGAAGCAGACTCCACTAAGCGTGGAGTCCAATGCAGGGCTTGATCTCACGACCCTGAGATCACAACCTGAGCCAAAATCGAGTCCAATGCTTAATTGACTACACTACCTGGGTGCCCCTGCATGGCTCTTCTTTATGAGACAATTCCAACTAATCAATGTAAAAGGAATGATAGAGTAAAAAAAAATCTTAAAAAATAATTATTTTTGCAAAAATCCATGTAATAATTGATCCAAGCCAGAATCACCACACTGTTGAGTGAAAGGAAGAAAGTCATTGGGGGCACAGTCTCCAAGTTTTACATGAAAGATTATCTCTTCATTCCAGAAGGAAAAATTTCCTTAACAGAGTCGTAACTCAGCATCACCAGCAATGAGACAAGCTGACATTGTGTTCCTTTGGGGGTGCTGCAGTAGCAGCAAAGAAGTATACAACAGCCAAATGCAATGCATGATTATCAGCTGGGTCCCGATGTTTAAAAAATCCTGTGAGACATTTTGGGAACAATTTGAAATTTAAATATGTCCCAAATATTAGCTAGCATAACCATAACAGTATAAGATGTCTTAGGTGTGATAACAGTGTATGGTCATGTTGAAGAATGTCTTTGTTCTCTGGAAATAAATGCTGGAAAATTTAAGGGCAAAATTTATTATGTCTGCAACTTGCTTTGAAATGGTTCAGCAAAAATACACACACACACACATATATATATGAGGATAGACAGAAAAAGTGGCAGAGTATTAACAATTTATGAAGAAGATATATGGGTGTTCATTGTATTATTTTTTAGTAGGTTTGAGCAATTTCAAAAATAAATGTTGAGGGGAGAAGAACTTAATATAAAAATATTTTTAAAAGATTTTATTTATTTATTTGAGAGAGAGAGAGAGAGAGCACGAGTGCAGAAGGGGCAGAGACAGAGGGAGAAGAAGGCTCCCCACTGAGTGAGGAGCCCTACACACTTGGGGCTTGATCCCAGGACCCTGAGATCATGACCTGAACTGAAGACAGATGCTTAACCAAGTGAAATATCCATGTGCCCAGAAACATGGAGACACATTAAAACGACACGGGAAGAACAAGCAGGATTAATTTCTCATTTAAAAAAATCTTAATGATATGTTTTTTTATAGTCTTGCCAAAATATTATTTAAAATAGTTCTTAAAAATTAAATAAAACAAAATAGCTTTTTCGGGGTGCCTGAGTGTCTCAGTTGATTAAGCGTCTGCCTTCAGCTTAGGTCATGATCCCAGAGTCCTGGGATCAAGTCCCACCTCGGGCTCCGTGCTCAGTGGGGAGTCTGCTTTTAGCTCCCTCTTCCTGGAGCTCTCCCTGCTTGTGCTCTCTCTCTGTCAAATAAATAAATTAAGTCTTTAAAAAATAAAAATAAAATAAAATAGCTCTTTCACTAGTGAGACAGTATTGAAAGAACGGCACATGAGCAGGCACTTTCAAACAATGCCTAAATATCTGTGGGAATCCTTCTCTGCCACATAAAATGGGAGTCAGAATCTTTTTTCTTTTATTTAAGATTTTATTTATTTATTCATGAGAGAGAGAGAAGCAGAGACATAGGCAGAGGGAGAAGCAGGCTCCCTGCAGGGAGCCCGATGTGGGACTTGATCCCAGGACCTCGGGATCACGCCCTGAGCCAAAGGCAGAAGCTCAACTGCTGAGCCACCCAGGCATCCCAGTCAGAATCTTTTTAACAAGATTTTGTTTTGGGGCAGGTATCTTGGCAATGGCTATAAAAAGCAGTTCAGGTTTATATACTGACAGGTGTAAACAAGTTCAAACCACACCCAGTTAGGAACCCTTGATAAACACAGCAGTTAGAAAATATATATCAAGAGCTTCGACTCCATAATCTTTGGTTTGGAAATTTATTGTAACAAAATTATGCAAAAGAGTGAAAAGTTTTATCTATGTAAATGCATACAGCAGGATAATTTACAATAGTAAATTGACAGATGAAAATTCTCTCCGTGCACATCTACAGAGGGCTTCTGTACTTAAACCGTGTCTATCAGGGGGCACCTGGGCAGCTCAGTCTTTGAGCATCTGCCTTCAGCTCAGGTCATGATCTGGGGTCCTGGGACTGAGTCCTGCTTCTCCCTCTGCCTATGTCTCTGCCTCTCTCTCTGTGTGTCTCTCATGAGTGAATAAATACAATCTTTAGAAACAAAAAACAAACAAACAAAAAAACTCTATGTCTATCAGTATTATGTGGATTACATATATATATATATCTTGAGTTATTTAACTTCTTTATATATTTTGGATAGTAACTTCTTATTGGATCTCACATTTAGGTTTTTAATCCATTTTTAGTTTAATTTTGTGTATGGTGTAAGAAAGTGATCCAGATTCACTCTTTTGCATGTGGCTGTCGTTTCCCCAACACCATTTACTGAAGAGACGGTTTTTTCCTCATTGTATATTCTTGCCTCCTTTGTCACAGGTTGATGATATCATTGTGGGTTTGTTTCTACGCCCTCTATTCTGTGCCATTGATCTATGTGTCTATTTTTGTGCCAGCACCATACTGTTTTGGTTAGTACAGCTTTGTAGTATAGCTTGAAATCTGGAATTATGATACCTCCAGCTTTGTTCTTCTTTCTCAAGATTGCCTTCCCCATTGGGGTCTTTTGTGGTTCCATACAAATTTTCGTATTATTTGTTCTAGTTTCATGAAAAATGCTGTTGTATTTTGATAGGGATTGCATTGAGTAATATTGGTCTTAGTCAGCTGGATGAATGTGTAATGGGCTGATAATTTATGTTAGTGATGGAGAAACCTGATAAATAACTTTCTCTTCTCAGCCCAAATTGGGATCTAATTGAGGAATCGGGCGTGGATTAGTTTATATCAGCTTTCTAAAGAGTGCTGGGTGTGTGGCCACAGTGGGCTCCCTAATCCTTCACCCCTGAGTTAGACAGATGTTGTCATCTGGGCACTGACACAGTTAGACATGGTGGAGAGCAAAGCAGAATCAGCTCTGCACACAGACGTCTGAAAAGATAGAGGGAACACCTTTTCCTTCTCCTGACTCACCAATCAGATAAGCATTCTCCTCTACTGGGAAAGAGGTGGGAAAGGAGGCCAGGAGTGTTGTTCTGAGGAGCCCTCTCCACAGGGAAGCCACCCCATCCCATCCCCTCCCCTTTGTGAAGCAGAAGACAAGCACGTGCTTGTGCTCAGAAGCCTGAGATATCTCCTGTTGCTTGGTCACATCCCTGGGCTGGAACCATAATCCTGGCAAGATCCAGCGCTCCTCTCACTCAACACCACACCTGTGCAGCTGAACTTGGCTGAGGGAAACGAAGGCAGCCTCCGGATGAGGCTTGTTGTAAATGTGTGAGCATTCACTTCCGCAGGCTGGTTGCACTGTCTTACCCCAGATGGTTATGAGCACCCCCTCCCTCCTTTGTTCCTGCTTCTATTTCCTCCAGCTTCTCTCCCAGCTGGAGACTTGGCTTCAGACATCACTGCAAAAAAATAAAAAAAATAAAAAAATAAAAAAATAAAAATCACCTAATCAGATGGGGATTTTCACAGGCTGGTTACACCAATCCATCTCCTGCGTCCATGCCCCAGTGCTGTCTCTGACATGCCATCAGGAGTACCGGGGGCATACTAGCCTCTATCCTATCTTTGATTCAAGGTCATTCCCGGGCACTTCCCCTTTCTCTCCCACATCATCAGTTTCTTTTTGCTGGATTGTCCTACAAACCAATCAACCAACCAACCAACCAACCAACCAACCAACCAACCAAGAAACAAACCAAAAATATCCCTCTGGATCTCCTTTCTCCTTGCTGTTACAGGATTTGGTGTCCCCTTAGTGCCCATGGTTCTTGGTCATGCCACTTTGAAGAATGATGAGGGCAGCAAGGCAAAGTTTATTGAGCAAGAGTATAAAGCTCCCAGAGAAGGAGGGGGGCCTGAGTGGGTTGCCCTCAGAGTTCCTAAGTTTAGTTCCTAAGTTTTTATGGGGTCTTTTGTGGAACTTTCTTATGCAATCAGGGTATGCTGAGTCATGCCAATCGGGGCTTTGGTCATGTACCTGTCTACCTCTTAGGTGAATGTCCACGTGCTTATGGTTCTTTTTTTGATGACATCCAGCGACTTGGGTCTTACCTATCCCTTGCCCGTGATACTGACAAATGCTTTCATGGTTCATTGTCTTATTTTAGGACATTCTGCAGATATCATTTCTGCAAAGGCTGCAAAGCAGAATGTCAATGGGGTTCTGTCTCAGCTGCACAATGGGATGCCGGTGCTGTTTGATTTTAGCTGCCTTGACTCCATATTTCTGTGTTGGAGACCCTGCCCTGACTCCCTAACTGTCCCACTGACTCCTAGCACAGATCTTGCCCTTGTCCTATTTTCCCCTGGACAATAAAACTGCTTGATTTCACCGTGAGATTTCTGCTCCTGCTGTTCCGCACTGTGGAGCCAGTGCTCATTTTCAGTCCCAGCAGCATTGGGCGCTGTGAAGTGTCTTCTAGAAATATTTTTCCTCCATTGGTTGCCAAGATACCACACTCCCCTGGTTTCCTCTGTACCTTTGCTGATTCCTCTCCCCTTCTTCCCCTCTAAATCAGTGCGGTCCAGAACTTTCTGCACTGATCCAGACGTTCTGTGTCTGCACTCTCCAGTATGGTAGGGACGAGGGAGCAGGAGGCAGCTGAGGACAAAGCAGGAGCTGAAACACCAGCCCTCCCCTGCCCACACACAGGTGGGACATGGGTGACCTTCCTCAGGTAGCCCTGGCTGCCCTAAAGCTAAGGGAAAAGAAAAACAAATGGTTAACTTTCAGGGATCACAGTCCTGCCAGACACCAGTCTCTCTCAGTTCACAAATGTCTTAGTGATTGCTTATCAATAATCTAACTTCCAGAGGGAACTGTAGATTCAATTAAATGTCCTTATAACCTGCAGCCCATTGACAGGTAGGTACAGAGTGTAATGTTCCTCCAGGAAGCTCCCAACTGTCTGAATGTTAATACTTTCCTGGGGAGTGGGGGGTGGGGACGGGGCAACAACCTTAATTTGACAATGGCAAGGCCTCCAGCATCTTGTAGGTCCTCTTTTGCCTATGAAAGTTCTCTTGAAAACCTCTCTTTTCCTACCACCCCCAACTCCCAAGTATATAAATCAGACACCCCTTACAACCCCGGGCAGCAGCTCTTTCTGCCCACAGGTCCTGTTCTGGTGCTTTAATGAAATCACCTTTTTGTACCATAAATGTCTTAAGAATTCTATCTCGGCCGTGGGCTCCGGACCTTACCCCACCAAACCTCACCTACATTCCAAAACTACATCAGTCGGCCTGTGCGCTGTTACCCTCTTAAAATGAGGCTAGCATACTTGAAGAACTGAATTTTAACTTTAGTTTAAAATTTAATTTTAATAACCACATGTGAGCAAAGACTATTGTATTGAACAGTGCAGCTCTAGATATGGGAGTGTCCCTGGGCTCAGTTCTTATGCTAATTAAATCCAAGTTCAGGCGCCCATAGCTCTCCAAAGGTCAATGCTCAAGAGAATTTTGATTGGAAAGCAATATGAACTTTATTAAGGAGGTCAGCCACCTGGGGAGAAGGCGGACCCTTGTCCAAACCCAACTCTGACGTTTGTGCCTGGCCCAGACATTTGTAAAGGGCTTTATTTTTTAAAAAAAATATTTATTGATTTGAGAGAGAGAGAGAGCAGGAGCAGGGGAGGAGCAGACAGCAGGGAGAGAATCTCTAGCAGACTTCGTGCTGAGTGTGGAGCCCCACCTGGGGGTCGATCTCATGACCCTGAGGTCACAATCTGAGTTGAAACCAAGAATTGGATGCTTAACCGACTGCACAACCTAGGCACCCTTAAAGGGCATTGATCAACTAACGGAGTGTTGTGGTCTGTGTCATTTCTTGATTACATGCAGACTCAGTGATGCCAGCTACAGAGTAAGCTTGGTGCTTGGAAGTTGTGCAAGAAATTCTTATTTCTTAATGCTCAGAGAGGGTTTGTCTGAGAAGATCTGCTTCCTTGGCACCTGGGGGTGGTATAAGAGTATTCTGTTCTTTCTGTAAAGGAGGAAAAGGTCTACAGGTGTGCAAAGGTTGGTTAATTGCGGAGGCCGAGAAAATTAAGGCCATTCCACCTCAAGTTTAGCGTTAGCACAAGTACAGCCACCTTAGGCCCCTGTGAATAAGAGCTGAACTTTACAGGAAAAAACGCAGAATGCCCTTGACAGAGAGTCCCATATCAGAATGAGAACAGAGCTTAATGCCCTTGACAGAAAGTCACATATCAGAATGAAAACAGAGCTCAGAACGCCCTTGACAGAGACAGAAAGTCCCGTATTGGAATGAAAACAGAGCTTAAGAAATTCCTCCACCCCTTCTGAAAATCCCCTAGACTAGCCCATAAAAACCCCCCTCAGGGTCCAAGTCCCTGCTCTGCTGTGTCGGGTATACTTGAACCCAAGCTCGAGCTTGCTAATAAACCCTCATGTACTTGCAACCGTGTCGGCTCCTTGGTGGTTTTCTCGGATTCGCAATCTTGAGCACAACAAATAAAGTCCTTTGTGTGGCCTTAAAAGAGAAAAACATTTTGCTAAAAGATGGCTGGGTTCATCCGAAAGCTAAGGTGGCTTCAAACAGGCTCTGGCCTCAGAATGTGAACATTCTGGTCCCTCATTTCCCAAGGCCAGGGATCTGCCAATCTCAAAGAAAGGGGATTAGTTCTGTTATGGATTAAGGGCCTTGCATCAGCAAGCAGGGGGTGTGTTATCCTGAAGCATGCTAACGTTTGACACTGGCTGGAGTGCTGTTACATTTGGATCTTCTCTTTTCTCTGCCTACACCCATGCTCCTGGTAGTGTTACTCAACCACATGGCTGTGATTACTACCTGTATACCAAGAGCCCCAAAGGTTTAGCTGCAGCCAGATCCTACCTCTGAGCTCCAAGAGAGAAGATCAAATTGTCTACTTGACATTTCCTACTTGGATGTCTTGGACATCCCAAACTTATTGGGTCCAGAATGGTGCCCCCAGTGTCCACCCCAAGCCAGCAAAACCCTGGAGTCCTCCGTGGTCTTTTCGAGCATTAGTTAATAACCACTCAAACTTGCAGCTGCTCAGGCCAAATGTCTTAGAGTCATCTTAGATCCCTCTTTCTCTTTATGTTCCCTTCTCCACCCAATCCACCAGAAAATCCCCTTCACTCCACCTGCAAAGATATCTGAATGCTGACCACTTCCCAGCGCTTTCACTGTCCACATCCTGACACAAACCATCACCCCTCACCTAGATCATTGCGAAATCTCCTAATATGTACCTAAGTCTGAACTTGGTCCCTCTGTAATCTATTCCCCACAAAGTAGTCAGCATGGGGGTTTAAAAATAGGTCTTGGGGAAAAAAAGAAGTAGGGTGACTTTTCTCCCCAAAGAGACCCCGGTCTCACTCAGAGGACAGTCGGGGTCCTGACTGTGACCTAAAGCTCCTGCATACTATGCCCTCCTGCCTTCTACGGGGCCTTGTGTCCTCCCACTGTCTCCTCATCCATCCACTTAAACTAGTTTTCTCAAAGGTGCTCAGATGTACCCAGGGTGTTCCCACCTTAGGGCCCTTGTTGCATTATTTGGTCTGGAATGTTCTCTCAGATATCTGCACAGCCTCCTTCAGGGCTTCTCTCAAAGCCACCTTCTGAGTCAGGTCTTCCCTGACATTTCATCCAAAATCTCACACACAGCACCACCCTGACTATTTACATCTCTCTTCCTACCTTTTCTTCCTCCACTACTTACCTAACATTCTGTATGTTCTTCTTCTTTTTTTTTTTTTTTTTTTTAAGATTTAACAAATTTATTTATTCATGGAGACCCAGAGAGAAAGGCAGAGACACAGGCAGATAGAGAAGCAGACTCCCTGCAGGGACCCTAATACAGGACTCTAGCCCAGGCCCCTGGGATCAAGACCTGAGCCAAAGGCAGAGGCTCAACCACTGAGCCACCCAGGCATCCCTAGCATGCAACAATTGAAAGAGTAGGTATTTTAATGATTTTTTAAAATTTACTTGAGAGAGAGAGAGAGAGAGAGAGTATGAGTGGGGGGAAGGGCAGAGAGAGAAGGAGAAGCAGACTCCTTACTGAGTAGGAAGCCCAATGCAGGGCTCAATCCCAGGACCCTGGGCTCAATCCCAGACGTTCAACCACTGAGCCACTAGGTGCCCTGGTCCTATCTTTATTTGAAATTTTCATATTTTGCTCATTATGGATATCTTGCATTATTTTTTAAAATTATTTTTAATTAATTAATTTATTTTTAAGTAAGCTCTATGCTCAACATGGCCTTGAACTCACAACCCAAGATCAGGAGTCCCATGTTCTACTGACTGAGCCAGCCAGGCACTCCTGTGTTGATTTTTAAAAAATATTATTTATCAGGATTATTGAGGAGTTTTTTGATGGCTCCTTAAATTTTGCACTTAAGGCCCGGAGATGCCCCCTAGTCCTGGCCTTGGCACTTCAAAGAGTACCTGTGACATGTGATCTTTTGATATAATGAGAAATAATAGTTGGTCTTCATCCCTGGTTCCTGGCACAGAAATGCTAAAAGTCTTATAATTTTCTGAGTGAAAGAAATGAGAGGAGCAGCTTTTGTTATTCATAATAAGCACCTTTCAAGGGTACCTGAGTTTATGCTAATAAGCCAAATCCTGGAAGGTCCTTAGAGAGATGCTGGGTGGGATCTTGTCCCTGCCTCTCTCCGCCCCAGGAAACAACCCTGTCACCAGAGAGCTGAAATTTTTAGTTCTACCACCAATGGCAAATGATTTTATCCATCATGCTTCCAGGTTGGTTGGTGAATGTATCCACATGTTGGGAGTGTGAGACACCCAAGCTCCACAGGAATAGAAGCTCCTGTGCTTGGGACCCTTGGGGACTTCCTTCCATGTACCTCGTCATCTGGATGTTCATTTGTATCCTTTATAATATCCTTTTTTAAAAAATATTTTATTTATTTATTCATGAGAGACACACAGAGAGAGGCAGAGACACAGGCACAGGGAGAAGCAGGCTCCCCACAGGGAGCCTGATGTGGGACTCGATCCCCGAACTATGGGATCACTCCCCAAGCCGAAGGCAGACGGTCAACCGGTCAACCGCTGAGCCACCTAGACGTCCCCACCTTTATAATATCCTTGATAATAAACCTGCAATAGGATGTTAAGTGCTTTTTAAGTGCTTCTCTGATATTCTGTGAGCCTTTATAGCAAATTATCAAACCTGAGAAGGTGGCTTATAGCCAAAAGTATGGATGGCCCAAGGCTTACGACTGGCATCTGGAGTGGGGTGCCATCTCATGGGCTGATCCCTTCACCTGTAGGGTCTGCCCCACTAAATACTCCCACCACGGGGATTTCAAGTTACCAATGTGACTTCACCTGTCTCGTAAAATTCCTGAAAATCTAACAGTTGACTCTCTTGAGCCAGTATGAATGGCCTCATTGCACCAGTGGATATAGAGTTTATTAAAACTAAAATCATTAAAAACAGGGGCGCCGGGGTGGCTCAGTCCAGTTAGATGTCTGCCTTTGGCTCAGGTCATAATCTCAGGGTCCTGGGATCAAGCCCCATGTCAGGCTCACTGCTTGGCAGGGAGTCTGCTTGACCCTCTCCCTCTGCCCAGCCCCCTCCTTATGCTCACTCTGTCTCTCTCTCAAATAAATAACTACAATCTTTAAAAAAATTAAAAATAATAAAGTATAAATGTCTGAGGATTTGTACAGAGACCTTTTAATGAACAAATTTTTAGTTAGGGAAAAAGAGAAAGTGATATGTAAAAGGGAAGGAAAAAGAGATAGCATCTAATTGGTTAAAAATAAAAGAACTTAGTTTCTGTTACTTTCCTAAAAGATCAACTCAGATGAATTTCTTTTCACAGAGTCATTATTAGCATGATGGGCGAGACTGGTAGAAACAATGGATATTATCGGATGGGCCTGTGTTGTACTGTTTAGCAATCCCTTATGTGCTAAGATCATAATGTGTTCTAAAATGTGGTAGCTTATGAAGGATTTTCTGAGTGTATTGGCTACTTTGCCTGCCTTCTGTTTACATTTGGAAGCATGGCATTATCCACTAGGGATTAACCAGTAATTCTGGCCATTACAACAACGTATAGGTGACTCCCCATTACTTCTTCCCTTCACATTTGGCCATAACTGTCAAACTGGTTCTTGAGTGTGGGTCATACCTACATCTGCTTTCTGCCTCCAGAGCCCCCTGATTCCTACAGCCCCCACCTTGCAAGCATAGTTCTCTTCTGGAAGAGCCTTAGAACTACCTCTGTGTTCCTTTATTTCTCTCTTCTTTCTGATTCTCTATGCAAAGATAAACAAAGCCAAGGGGTTCCTGGCTGTCTCCATTGCTAGAACTCAAGATCCCAGGGTCTTGAGTTCAAGCCCCATGTTGGGCATAGAGCTTACTTTTTAAAAAAGGAGAAAGCCACACAGTAGATGAAGTGGTAAGAACAGGTTTTAATTAGTAATACATTATTGCATTAGAGAAAGAGTCCAGTGTGAACTGAACCCAAAAGATGTGATCTGGAAAAGAAGAGGGAGGGGGTATCCAGGAAGTAAAGAATGAACAAGAGTGGAGAAGAAGGGTTGGTCTGTGTGAAAGTCATCAGGGCTTGCTAATTAGAGCTTACTACCCTCCTGCAGAGGCTGGGGAGCTGGGATCCTCTCTTCAGAGTTGAAGAACAAACGGTACGTTCTTTTGGCAGTCTTGAGTTTTCTCAGGCAAGCACTCCAAGGAGTCCAGTCTCATCCTAGGAAGGCGGCCTTGAGCTGTGTTATCAGTGTTTGTTCGAGTCTTTATAGGCCAAGGTTGAGGCCTAGTTGAGAAGAGGACTCAGAGGGGCCTGGCTACAGTTGGCCCACAGAGACAAGCTGTGTCACCCAGCAAAACATTTGAGCTGAGATTCTGGGCATTCTCTTCTCTTTTCAGGTCCCAAAGCACAGAGGGCTGAGGCTCCGACTTCATGAAGATGGTGGCCAGCAGCCTCATCTGCAAGCCAACCTTGTCTTTTCTGGTTGGACCAGGGGGCTTTCCTTCTCCTTGGTGCTACCCTGAGAAACCAAATGATCCTCTGTGTTGGTCCCTGGGGAAGAAGGAATCCCTTGTCAATCCTTCAGGTGGAGGATTACTTCAGGAAAAGCCTGACCTTCTGGGGCTGCTCAATGCAAAAGCAAATTTTTCCATGACGCCCGTCACCATAGATCCGGCCTGCTTTTGGGCTTGAAATAAATGGACACATACAGATTTACTCTTTCTTTCCAAGATTTTCTCTGCTCACATTAGAGTTTGTGAGATTTATACATATTGTTGTGTGTTAAATGGATCAAAAAACATGCCATGGGGGCAACAGGAACCTGGTCTTGGGGGCAGGACTACAGGTGGTGAGGCATGATTCCCACAACTGCCCCTCTACCCCTCCTGCAAAGCCAGCCTCTGCTCCTTTTTAAAAATTATGACACTAGGATGCCTCAGTGGCTCAGTGGTTCAGTATCTGCCTTTGGCTCAGGGCGTGGTCCTGGGGTCCTAGGATTGAGTCCCACATTGGGCTCCCCTCGGGGAGCCTGCTTCTCCCTCTGCCTATGTATCAGCCTCTCTCTCTCTGTCATGAATAATTAAAATCTTTAAAACAAAATTTTGATGCTAAAAGGAACATATACTTGTTTTAAAAGACCACAAGTTTTAACAATATAGAAAGGTAAACATTTTAAAGTAAAAGTCCCTTTCTGCTCGCATAATTCATACAAATCCACTTCCCAGTAATAATAACCAGCACTGCTAATAATAGCTTACATTTACTGAACAGTTACTATATGTAAGGCATGTTCCCAAGCATTTTACCGCGATTGCTTTATGAAGATTTGTCATGTATTCTTCCCATTGTTTTATATGGATATACGCATATCCTTTTCATATTAAGTAAAGGATTTATGCTCTCATATTATTAGTAAACTTGTTCTTTTCACTTACAAAGTATCTTGGACAATTTCTGGATCACAACACATATGTCTTCCTCATTCTTCTTCACTTGCATAGTTGGTATTGAATGGATTTGGGACCATACTTTATTAAACAAGTCCTCTGGGGGCACCTGGTTGGCTCAGTAGGTTAAGCTTCTATATTCAGCTTGGATTGTGATCCCAGAGTCCTGGGATAGAGCCCCTGTATTGGGCTCCCTGGTCAATGGGGTATCTGCTTCTCCCTCTCCCTTTGTCCCTCCCCCCTGCTCATGCTTGCTCTCTTTCTGAAGTAAATAAAATCTTTGCAAAAAATTCTTCTGGCACCTCGGTGGCTCAGTGGTTGAGTGTCTGCCGTTGGCTCAGGTCGTGATCCTGGGGTCCTAGGATTGAGTCCCGCATCAGGCTCCCTTTAGGGAGCCTGCTTCTCTCTCTGCCTCTCTCTCTGTATCTCTCATGAATGAATAAATAAAGTCTTTTTAAAAAAAGCGTCCTCTGATGAAGGATATTTTAGTCATTTCTAGTTTATTACAAGTAATATTGAAATAAGCATTGTAGCATAAATGTTTTTGTAAACTTGTGCATATCTATAAGATTATTTTAAAATTGATTTTCAGGGATTCCTGTGTGGCTCAATGGTTTAGCACCTGCCTTTCACCCAGGGCATGATCCTGGAGTCCTCAGATCGAGTCCCACATCAGGCTCCCTGCATGGAGCCTGCTTCTCCCCCTGCCTCTCTCTATCTCTCATGAATAAGTAAATAAAATCTTTTTTAAAAATTTATTTTCTACTGTATTAGAATGTAAATTTTAATGTGGGCAGCAGCCTTGGTTTGTATATTTCAATATCCCCAGTATTTTATTCCTAGAGCCTAGCATATAGTAGGTGCTCAATAAGTACTCAGACACCTACCATTGCGCACCCATTCGAGGGACAAAAATTAGGAGCTTGACAATACCAACTGTAGGCCAGGCACCTGGATGGTTGAGTCGACTGAGCATCTGACTTTGGCTCAGGTCATGATCTCAGGGTCCTGGGATCATGTCCCGCCTAGAGTGGTGGAGCCCTGCATTGGGCACTGCCCTTATCGGGAGGTCTGCTTCTTCCTCTCCTACTCTCTCTCTCTCAAATAAATAAATAAATAAATAAATAAATAAATAAATAAATAAATAAATAAAATCTTTAAAAAAATACCAACTGTTGGCATGGATGTGAAGCAACAGAATCCTCATATCCTGCTGAGAGTGTAAGTCAGTACTTTGTTTTGGAAAGCAAATTGATAACATCTAATATGTGTGTACTCTATATCTAACTATTTCATTCTTAGGTATATATTAAGATATACTTTTGTGCATGTGCTCAAGGAGACAGTTGCAAGAATTCCATGATTGCATTCTACAAAAGCAGTGCACAAAATTGTTCAAAAGCCTGTAGCATTATATTAGTCACCTTCCACAAATGCATACCACACGTTATTTTTTGTTCTGAACCACTTAAAAATAAGGTGAAGAGGGACACCTGGGTGGCTCAGTGGTTGAGTGTCTGCCTTTGGGGTCCTGGGAGCGGGTCCCACATTGTGCTCCCCCCCACAGGGAGCCTGCTTCTCCTTCTGCCTCTCTCTCTCTCTGTTTCTCTCATAAAAATCTTTTTTTTTTTTTTAAGAATAAAGTGAAGACATAGTTACCAAACAAGAAAGTTGCAAAAGGATTAGCATTCATTAAAAAATCCAAAATATACAGCCTTTCTGCACGTCTATGTCACATTGTTTTGTGTTCCTGTCCTAAATTTAAGGAAAATTTTCACAATGTCCAGAGCTGTTATGCAAAAGAAGGAGGAGGTAAAAAAAATCAAAGTATACAAAACAATACTATAATGCTTAGAAATACACATATGTATGGCAGAAACAGAAACATGGGGAATGGAATGATAAACACCAAATTTAGGCATGTGGCTACCTTGAGCATAGGAAAAGAAACATGTTCAGGGATGGATGCTCAAAGCCTTGCTATCTGGGATATTTTTCTTAAGTTGTGTGGTAGGTACACATTTGTTACTTGTTTTCTCTCTTTTGGTATGATCAATACATTTCATAATTTTAAAAAGCAGCAATTTACTCTTACTTAAATGAGAGTTCAGAAAATCAAGACTGCGTGTTAAGTCTAATTGGGTGACTTCTTGGTACTTATTAAAATACCACTTTACGTCAAAATCTGGCCCTTGTTTCTTTTTCTTTTTTTTTTTTTTAAGATTTTATTTATTTATTCGTGGGAGACACAGAGAGAGAGAGAGAGAGAGAGAGAGAGAGAGAGAGAGGCAGAGACACAGACAGAGGAGAAGCAGGCCCCATCCAGGAAGCCCAATGTGGAATCAATCCCGGGATTCCAGGATCACACCCTGGGCTGAAGGTAGGCGCCAAACTGCTAAGCCACCCAGGGATCCCCTGGCCCTTGTTTCTGCATCTGATGCATATAACACACAATAAATGTTCGTTGAATAAATGAATACCTGTCTCTCTCAATCTTTCTACATCAAAGCCCTACTATTTGAGTCTGGGCCAAAATCCTCTCGAAGACTCCCTCTTCGAGGTTCCCTGCCATAGTGTTGGGCATGACCAATAGGCTGTAACCAAGGGCAAGAGTCTTATTTCTTCAGGATACTTGGGTAGCTCAGTTGGTTAAATGTCTGCCTTTTGCTTGGGTCATGATCCCAGGGTCCTGGGATCAAGTCCTGCTTCAGGCTTCCTGCTCAGTGGGGAGCCTGCTTCTCTCTCTCTCCCTCTCTTGTGTGCTTGCTCTCTCTCAAATAAATAAACTCTTAAAACAAAGAGTCTTATTTCTTCTGTCCCAGAGATAGTTCCTTTCCTCATTTACCACATGTTCTGCAATTAAACTATTTATCTCCCAATTAGGGAGGGCAAGGACCTTGTCTATTTATTGTTGTGTCTATTTGAAGACTTGTCAGATAGCAGGTTGGCTGGAAATGCTTGCTGAACAGCATTACATGAAATAATATATTTCCATGTGTCTGATACAAAGGCATAAAAATGGTTAAATTATTTTTTGTTGTTTTGAATAGTTTTAGATTTACAGAAAAGTTGAAAGGATGGTACAGAGTGTTCCCTTTAACCCCTCACTATTTTCCCCCACTGTCACATCTAACACTACTTTGGTACATTCATCACATTTAAGAAACCAGTAGTGGTACGTTATTATTAACTAAATGGTCCACTTTATTCAGATTCCACTAGCTTTTCTCTGATGTCCTTTTTCCGTCCCAGGGTCTCAGCCAGGATACCATATTATATCTTGTCACCATGTCTTTTGAGGCTCCTGTAGTCTCCTGTAGTCTGTGATGTCTTCTCAGGCAGGATGGCCCTAGAAGTTTCGAGGTGTACTGGTCAGGTATTTTGTAGAATATTTATCATGCTCAGACTGCACTTACAGGGTTTGGGGGGGAAGCTCACAGAGATGAAGTATCAGCCCTATCACATGGTAGTAAAAGCATGTGCCATTAACATGCCTCGTCATTGGATCCCTGGGTGGCGCAGCGGTTTGGCGCCTGCCTTTGGCCCAGGGCGCGATCCTGGAGACCCGGGATCGAATCCCACATCGAGCTCCCGGTGCATGGAGCCTGCTTCTCCCTCTGCCTGTGTCTCTGCCTCTCTCTCTCTCTGTATGACTATCATAAAAAAATTTTAAAAAATGCCTCGTCATTGATGGTGTTAACCTTGTTCATTTGGCTGGGGTAGTGTTTACCAGGTTTTTCTATTGTAAAGCTATTCCCTCCCTCCTCTTTCCATATTCTACTCTTTGGAACAAGTGTGAAAATTAATAAAAGGAAGCCACCTTTAGAAGAGAATGGAGAGGCCAGTAGGGGAGGTCTCACTCCCTGCCACTCTTGTCAATGGCAGACCCAACTGGGACAGGAGGACCTTGAAAGTAGATGCCATCCACGCAGGAGGAAGACAGGTTGCCCTGGCAACTGCCCAGCCGAGGAGAGACTGTCACAGCTCAGCCTACGAGAAGCTACTACACTCTGAGCTCCCAGTTTTTTCCAAAGCACTTTTTATGAAATCCTTCCTGATCTCCCCCATTTCATCTACAGATAAGAGCTCTCCTCCTTTGTTCTGGGGACTTGCATCTGATTTTGCCAGAGCTCATTTGTCCAGGATTGCAATTTTCTGCTATTTCCGAATAAACCCATTTTTGCCGCTGAAATAGCTGCGTTATTTTTGAGGTTAACATAAGTCACTAGGCAGTTTCCTACATCCAAAGGGGGAGGCGTTAAGCTCCTCTCCTGGAGGAGGTAGTAACTACGCCATTATTTGGACTTCTTCCCTGCTAGGAGATGTCTCCGCTCCCGTGTGCATTTACAAATGTACTTATGTATATTAAAAACGCTTCAGGATAGATGAGTAACAGCTCAAGAAACTTATTTCTTTTGCATTTTGAGGCTCTCCCTAGCTTCCCAGCTCCGAGGCAGGACGGCTCTGGAAGCTGTTTTCCCAGGGAGCCGCAGGGCAGTGACAACCCCGAAGGGGGGCCCCGGGGCGGTGGCGGGGTCGCGGCTTGCGGACTGGGGCCCCAGAGCGCACTGGCCTCCAGCTGCCCTGGCTTCGCAGACACTCGAGGGGCATCGCGCTCGTGGGACAGTTGTCGGAGGGCGCGGAAGCTCCAGACTCCAGGAAATCTCGGCTGACTCCCTCCAGGTGCAACGCCCTCCCGGGGCGGGGCCCACAGGTCGCGGCGTGGGCGGGGCGAGTGGGCGCGTGGGCGGGGCGGGGCGGGGCCCTTAAGCGGCGGCGCGCGGGGCGTGTCGGGAGCGCGGCTTGCAGGCGGCAGTGGCGGCGGCTGCGGCGGCGGCCGCGACGGAGGCGGTTGCTGCGCCCGGTACTGGGGGCGCTGCGTGAGGCGCAGGCGCAGGCGCGGTGGACTGTGCCCTCTCCGGGCCTCGGCTCGCCGTGGGCTCGTCATGGCGACCCAGGAGAGGCCGTACCGCCTGGTGGTGCTGGGCGCCTCCGGCTTCACCGGCCAGTTCGTGGCCCAGGAGGTGGCCCGGGAGCAGGTGGTCCGGGAGCAGAACCCGCGCCTGCCCTGGGCGGTGGCGGGCCGCTCCCGGGAGAAGCTGCAGCGAGTGCTGGACAGGGCCGCCCTGAAGCTGGGTAAAGGGGCGGGGGGGGGGCGGCTTCCCGCCGGGGCCCGGGGTCGGGCCGCCCGCAGCGAGAGTGGGTCCTTCGGGGGAGGCGCCCGGGGCGGTGCGGGCCGGCCGGGGGCGGCGAGCGGCGCCGGGGGGCGGGGGCGGGGGCGGGGGGGTCGTGGCTCGGTGCCCCCCAGACCCACCGGCGCGGACGCGTGTCCCCTCGGTCGGCGCCTCCTTCAGAGCGTGGCGGGCCCCGCGGGCCGGGCGGCGAGGACGTCGGCCTCCGAGCGGGGGCCCGCGGGGCGGACGCGCCTCCAGCCCTGGGGGCGGGAGAGGAGGGCCTTGGCGTCCCCGGGATCCGCCGGCCTCGCCCTTCGCCCCGGGGTTGGAAGTGGGCGAGGAGGCTTCGCAGGTTTTCGGAACGCTGTGGCCCTCGTGTTTCCCTTGCTTGCTGGCTGGCGAGTCGCCGTTGCGCGCCCTTCCTCTCAGCATCATTCATTGCGCTTGGTTTTCCGACGCGGCCTTTGGCGCGCGGGGCCCTGCCCCACGGCCCCCAGCACACCCGCGGCACCTGCGTTCTCCTGGGCCCCCGTCGCGCCGCTCGCTGCACCCTGAGCCCGGAGGAGAGGATCCCTCTGCTGCCACCGCCAACACACACAGTCGTGACCAAAGAGCTTCTTGGTGCTTTTAGTTTCTTTTACTTTTTCAAAAGAAATAAATTTCACTGTTAAAATACATTCTTCCTTTTTTTAAATTTTTTTAAATTTTTTTTAATTTTCCTGCCCGACAAATTCAGCTGACCAGGTGCAGCCTACCTACCAGGCCATTCCTAATGCCCAGACTCAGTTCTTGTGGGGAACACACCTTGACCCATCAAAACCTGCATGCCACTAATTCCAGCGATTTACTTATTATAAGCCTAAAATGAGTGTTCTTTCCTAGACTGGTTTCTACCTTGGAGCTCTTGCTTGTTCCTATGTTGACGTTGACAACCCTGCTGTACCCTGGTATTTTGTCATGTGTAATTGCTTAGTCGTTGATGGGAAACTTTTTATAATGGAATTCTCCATAGAGAGGAAATCAGGACAGTCATCTACTCAATATCCAAACGATTGTAAAATATTTTACGCAGGGTTATTGTTGGCATATTGCTTAAGTTAGATTTTTTTTCAAGGCAACTGATGTTTTCTCTAGCAATCTGTAGCATTAGCTCCATTTTTCTCCTAGCCTTTTCTTTCTTTAACCTGTTTTTTAAAAAAAATTTATTTATTTATTCATGAGAGACACGCAGAGACAGAGAGAGGCAGAGACACAGGCAGAGGGAGAAGCAGGCTCCATGCAGGGAGCCCGATGTGGGACTCGATCCTGGGACTCCAGGATCTCGCCCTGGGCTAAAGGCGGTGCTAAACCGCTGAGCCACCTGGGCTGCCCTTAACCTAGTTTTAACAAGTTTTAGCTCTTGTCTGTACATTTAGTAAATCTGCCATCCCTGATTACTATACAAAGAAGATCTGGAAGATCTAATACTGTATCAGAATTTGCTTCAGACGATTTATTTCTTATTCCAGGAAGACCGACTCTCCCGTCCGAAGTTGGAATAATAATTTGTGATATCACGAATCCAGCCTCACTAGATGAAATGGCTAAACAGGCAGCGGTTGTCCTCAACTGTGTGGGACCAGTAAGTCATCCACCCTGTTTTGTGTGGGAACAAACAATGTATTCATTTCCAGCAGAATCTGGTATTTGATATTCCAGAGGAACATAAGGACAGGGGACAGAAGAGTTGGTTCAGGGCTTCAACCCCACGAGGGGGAGTTTTCACTGCTTGTGAGGAGCCAGTGGATGTGACCAGAGGCTCCTGAGAGAGACACAGGCTCTCTGTGACACCATCTCAGGGATTGTGTCCTGGTTTGTTAATTGGCAGCTATCATTGGCCAGCTTTTTTTTTTTTTTTCTTACTGCATGCTTAAGTAAAAAATGTTGAGCATGTACCCCTGATATATTTTTATTTATTGATAAATGATATTTCTGTATTATTTATAAACTAAATACTCATTGAATATTCATTATATGTAAAACTGCTCTGGTGTAGATACCTGAGACAGAAGGCTGAACCAAACTGAAACTCCCTCACGGAGCTTACCATCCAGTGGGGGAGACAGAAACATAAAGTTTAGTTGTAGGTAGTGAGAAGCGCTTTGAAGAAAAATCAAACCGGATAAGGAGACTGAAGGATTGGCACATCAGTCTCTGTGAGGTGGGTGGCCAGGGAAGGTCTCTGTGAGGACCTCACATTTGTGTACAGCCCTGAGGGAAGTGAGGAGGCTGACGTGTGGGAGTATTTGAGGAGCAGGATGTTCCAGGGAAGAGCAGACACGAATGTGAGAGAGGGCAATGTTTTCTTGCCCTCTTGAGAGAGGGTTTGAGTTTTCTTGTAAGTGCGACGGAGTCTTTGAATGGTTGAAAGAAAGAGCGTGAGCTGATTGGCGGTTTTGTAGTTCTTGTCTTCTGACAGAAAGAAGGCAAGAGGGGACCAGCAGGGGAATGGTCCAGGCAAGCTGATCACAGGATGGGGGTGGAAGAGGTGGAGAGAAGCAGTTGGGGTGGGGACAGAGGGTGCTTTGAGGCTAGAATCCCCCCCCCTCCTTTTTGCTGTTTGTTCTGGATGTGAGGGACACACTCTTGGCCTGTGTCCCAGGGGAATGTCGGTGACATTTACTGACCTGAGGAAGCCATCACAATTGTCAAAACATTTGGAAACTAAGCATCTAGAAGATTGACAATAATGTTTTAAATGAAAGCGGAACTGTTTTTTGATTATCAAGTAAAAATGTATTTAAATTGTTTATTTAGATTAATCTCATTCCTAATTAGCTTTGATTCTGTCTGTGCTCTCTTGCTACAACCATTCTCTTATGTCCACCCTTGGCCAACCTCCTTGCCCTTCCCACCTCAGTGCTCTGGAAAAATCCAAAACTGGTGTGTGGGTGGGTGGGTGGGTGTATGGGTGTTATTTATTTATTTGTTTTTAGTTTCAGGGGTAGAGGTCAGTGATTCATGAGTTGCATAGACCACCCAGTGCTCATTCCATCACATGCCCTCCTTCATGCCCATCACCCAGTGACCCCGTCCCCCCACTCCCTCCCCTGCAGCGACTCTCAGTTTGTTTCTTAGAGTTAAGAGTCTCTTAGGGTTTGTCTCCCTTTCTGTTTTCCTCTTCTTTTGTTTTTTCTTCCCTTCCCTTGTATTCATCTGTTTTGTTTCTTAAATTCCACATATGGGTGAGATCATACAATATTTGTCTCTCTCTGACTGACTTCTTTTTCTTTTATTTTTTTAAAGATGAGGGACACTTATTCATGAGAGACACAGAGAGAGGAGCAGAGACATAGAGGGAGAAGCAGGCTCCCTGAGGGGAGCCCGATGTGGGACTCGATCCCAGAAACCTGGGATCGTGATCTGTGCCAAAGGCAGACATTCAACCACTGAGCACCCAGGTGCCCCTGACTGACTTATTTTGCGCAGCATAACATGTTATTGCAAATGGCAAGATCTCATTCTTTCTGATGGCTGAGTAATATTTCATTGTGTATCTACCACCTCTTCATCCACTCATCTGTCGCTGGACATCTGGGCTTTTTCTATAGTTTGGCTATTGTGGATATTGCTGCTGTAAACAGTGGGTTGCAGGTGCCCCTTTGAATCTCCAAAACTGGTTTTTCCGGTTATACCAACCCTGTGTATCTTACCTGAACTTGAACCCCCATTAGCCAGTAATCTAGTAGCCCTGGAGATCTGTGCATCCCCTTGTTGCGGGTCCTGCTTTGAATAGTGGTTTCAGGCCTCAGCACCTCTAGCAGCCCTGCTCTCCCAGACCTGTCTTTCTCTGACTGTCTGAAGCAGCTTTGTGTCTTCTTTTTCTTCATGTTTTCAGTATCCTGTTCCTCTTTCCTCACTGATCTGATAATTTTGCTTTTTTGTTTTGTTTTGTTTTTTACTTTGGCAATGGAAGCTGTCAAGAGAGAATTTCTCCAGCTGCATACTGTATTACCCTGACTCTGCCTTATCTGTTTTGAGAAAAGACTGTCCCTGCTCCTCACAGGTGCAGGATCTGAGGACCTCATGTTGACATTTTTATCACATTCTCCCTCTTTACTGATCTGTTTCTGTGCCCCATTTTTAGCAAAACTCCTTGAAAGTGTTCTTTCTCCTTCCTACGTCCACTTTCTCAGCTCCTATGCCATCCTAAACCACTGTTGCCAGGCTTCTGCACACCTCCCTGGTCTGCTTTGCCCCTCGCCAGCTCTTGGTTCTCACCTTGATCCAAGCTCCTGGTATTTACCCTCCTCGATCTCGTCTTCCTGCATGTGGTTTCTGAGGTCTGGCCCTTCCCTGATTTTCCACCTGCCTACCAGCTCTGTCCCTGTCCTTTCTGTTGGGTCTTCTCATCTTCCTCTAAGTACCAGAGGCTCAGAGCTCAAGCCTTACAAACTCTTCTCTGTTTACACTCTCCAAGCTGGTTTTTTAAAAAAATTATTAGTATTGTAATAAAGTGTACATAACCAAAATGACCATTTTAACCATTTCTAAGTGTCCAATTCGATGGCATTTGGTACATTGGGAGTGTCCTGTAATCCTCACTATCTTATCTTCAGAACTTGGCATCATCCCAGACAGAAGCTCTTAACTGGGTCAGGTTTGTTTTTGTTTGTGTTTTTTTAAAGAAATCTTTGTGCTTCCTACTTTACCATTTTGGGCCAGCGTTTTTTAACAGTATTTAACAACACTAACATTCGGTAGTGTAAATCAGTTTAGTGAGTTGAGGCTCAATATTAAAAAGAAAACAATCAGATGAAACTAAAATAGAAAATAGGCTGAATTACTCATAATATAGATCAGTTAGAAATATTTGTATACTGGCTACTATGTGAAATGGATTTCTCAGCAGGGGTTGTGGTCAAAAAAACATTTTGAATGCCGTAGCTTTAAATGCCATCTGTATGCTGATGATGCCTGTGTTATCTCCAGTGAGGACTGCCCCTAGACTTCAGGTTGGTAGCTCCAGTTACCCTCTTAATGTTTCTCCTTGGGTTGTTCACAGGCATCTGAGTCTCTAAGTTTTTGCCCCCAAACCTCCTTCCTAGGCTCTCCTGGGATTGTCATTTTCACTTTGCCAGTTAGGATCGTTACCTGCTTTTTTGTTTGTTCTTAACTATTTGTCCATCTTGTGAAGGTTTGTTTAGTTAAAAACCAAATGATATCTGTAAAACTATCTAGGCATGTGTTAAGCATTAGATTGAAATATACTGGAAATGAATGAATGAGAGTGTCACTGGGGCCCCCTTTGTGTATGGGACTCTCCTAGGCTGCCCTCAGGATCCCTTTTGTAGCTTCCATTCAACACGTGACTACTTCCCATGGCCCAGGGAACATGCTGAGGTCAATTCATGTATTCACTATTAATAAAACTTTCTCTTTTTCTTTGTGTTTCCTATAAAAAGTAACACAAATAAATATACTGATATTTATTTCCACAGCTAATGCCTGGGTTAGAAGCTATAAGCTAATTGGCTTCACTGGGGAGAAATGTCTTCTCTGAGATCAAGGATTGTTACTGTTTGCCCATTTATCTCATAAAAGTACAAGAGTAGAAGTAGAAAAAAAAAAAAAAAACCCCAATACGTACTAATATAGGGACATTAATGCATTAGTGCAGAAGCCTCAACCTCAGGTTGTCCGGAGGAGAGGCAGGCCAGCTGAGACAGAATACAGTGTGGGGAATGGGAGTGCTGTGGCAAATAAGGAAGCGTATACTCTTTCCAGAAGGAGTTGTTATTTCCTAAAGCTCATAATGCTTTACTGCGTGTACCAGTACTTCTAGAAAAAACGAGTAGTCATCAGGCTGTAGCTTACTAGCTGAGCACGAGAAGTTAACCCAAGGCCAGACAGCTGGCACAGGAGGGGCCAGGAGCAAACCCTGCAACCCCAAGCAGGGGAGGGGACTCCACGTAGTGGAGGATGAAGAAACAGCACGTTTAGGAAACGACTGGGAGGTTAGAGCTGCCAGGATATGGGGATTAAGGGGTTGTGGTGTGACCCGATGCTTTTTTGTGAGATACTGAGAGGTTTATACTTTATTATTATTATTATTATTTTTTTTGGTTTATACTTTATACTGTAGTGAATACAGGCACTGCAGAACTAGTGAAGGATTCTGAGAGAGAGAGATGTAGATATCTGTGCGTGTGTTGTATACACATTATGGAAACAAAGGTGACATCAGATTTTTATTTTAGGATAATAATTTGGCGTTTCTCTAGAGATGGGGCTACCTAGGCTGCAGTGAAGCCTGTTACTATGTGTAGTAAATCACATGAGCGGCGGTAAGGGTGTGAATTTAGATTTGGATGGGTAGAGGGGAAGAGACTGATTGGGTAAAACTTGGCGACTTCCAGGGTAGGTGGAGTCAAAAACAGCTTCTAGGTTTCTCACTTGAACTTTGTGGAGAGTGATGTCATTTATAGTAACAAAAAACTTTCTCCTCTTCTTGTTTGTGTTTTTTTGGCTAGAAATACCAGTAGCCCCCATGTCCATTGGCCCTCTTGTCTGTCTAATCGGCAAGCCCAGTCATTTCTGCCTCTTTAATAATCTCATCCTTGCTCTAGAGCCATCCCCATCATTTCTTACCAGCCATGGGTTTCGTTTTCTAGCACGGCAGGCAGAGTAATGTGTGTTTTTATAAGCCTAACACCACTGTCTTACTTAAAATTCTCTAGGGGAGCCTAGTAATCCAGAAAAGTTCAGTCTTGCTAGCATGATGCTAATGATCCTTCCTGACCTGGCCCCAGTGTTGCTTTCCAGGCCCGTCTCCTGTCACTCTTTCAACTATGCTTTGCTTCAGATATCCTTACCCTTTTTCACACCTTTACATATACTTGTTCTTTTATTTGGATTTTTCTTTTCCTGGCAGATCCTTATTCTGCAGAATTCAACTCAAATGAATTACCTGTTCTGTAAAACTTCCTGTTTGGTTTTCAGTTAGAGGTTAGCACACTTTGCTCTGATTCCACCGAGTCTTTGTTTACACCGTAAGAAGTGGCATGGCTCAGTCATGTGATTTTCTCAATTTATCTTTTGACTACTTTATTAATATTTGATTCTTAATAACCAGGACTATACTTGCAAAACTCAATGGCATTTCATTTGTTTAAGCTTGCTAAGTAAGGGGCACCTGGGGGGTTCAATCAGTTCACTGTCCAACTCTTGATTTCAGCTTAGCTCATGATCTTGGGGTCCTGAGATCGAGCCCCACATTGGGCTCTGCACTCAGTGAACAGTTAGCGTGAAATTCTCTCTCTCCCTTTTGTTCTACCTCCACCCCCGCCATGTGCTCATTTTCTCTCTCTCCTTCTCTCGAATAAATAAATCTTTAAGCTTGCTAAACTGTTGGTTTTCTTTATTCCCCCAGTATCGGTTTTATGGAGAACCTGTGATAAAAGCATGTATTGAAAATGGAACCAGCTGTATTGACATCTGTGGAGAACCTCAGGTATGTAAAATGAAAAAGAGAAAATGGAATTAACAAGTCAAATTCTTGTTGAAGTAGAAAATATTTGGTGCAGTCTTACAGACCTGTTTTCGAAGTTGATGACCCCTTCCTGATGTTAAGAGATGGTGTTCTGTTGACGGCTTGAAGGAGAGTGTGATGGTCAGGTCTTTTCTTTGGTTTTCTTGAATTTTTTTCTTCCTTAGCACCTCATTAACTCCAGGTCTTTTGTATGTAGAATGTGTTGATTTCTATAGCTGCTGCATGTTGTGCATGGAATGAATTAAAATGGTGTGCTATGTATAAATTCTTAGAATCTTACTTTTGTAACTTTTTCATAGCGAAATCCCTTTCTGTAATCACATACTTTACAACATTACAGAAAAGGCAGTGTAAAATCCTCCAAATTTAAACATTTTAGGTATTCACACTTGAGGGCTGACTGCATGCCTGATGCTCTACTAATAAAGCATTTTTTTGCGATCTGAATGTTCCACATCCCTATAAAGTTAGTATTGTCTTTCCTATTTTGTGGATGAGGAAATTGAAGCTGAGGAAGGTTAAGTCGTGCAGCTCCAGGGCCTGCCACCACTATGTAGAAGAATCAGGTTGCCTGGTCACAGGAAGTAGAGTTTCAGTAAGCTCCAAGCTACCTCAGCTCCTCAAAAACCACAGTCTCCTCTGTCCCTGCAGTCTCTGCTGTTTATCATCACCAAGGTGCCAATATAGCATACTGGAAAATGCTAAGGAAGTGTGAATTACCAAAATTGGTTCAAGTAGAGGTAGGAAACTTGAATGAAAGCAAAACCAGTTCCTGTCTTACTTTGGAAAAAAAAAATCCCAGGGCAAAGAAAATGATGAAACATTTCTATGATATTCTGTAAACTACGATAAAAGTGGTATCAAAATCTAATAAAGATCCAGACTACATAAAGAACTCTAACTTGGGAATAGTACAAATTCAAAAAACCCAATTAAAAATGAGCAAAGGGATGAGTAGAGACAAATGTCCTGTGCAAAAGAATTCCAAAGACCTTGTGTAACTCCACCCTTGAGGTGGGGAACATGACTCACCACCATGTTTGTGCACCAGACGTGGTTACTCCCAGAGAGAACAGTATGGAAGGGAGGGGAAACAGAGAGCTTTATAGTGATGGAACCTGGCAAATACTACCTCAGGTAGGTGTTCAGGGCCACCATCAACACTGAGAAGTCATGGTGATGGTACATACCCTTGATAGAATGTCATGAAATGGCCTTTACCCCTGTGGTCTCCCCTCCTCAAAGCTGTAACCCCAGGCTAGTCATGAGAAAAATTCCAATAGAGGAGCATGCTACAAAATACCTGATCAAAAGTTCTCAAAATTCTCACAGTCCTCAAAAACAAGTAGGAGAGTCTGAGAGACCATCACAACCAAGAGGAGCCTAAGTATACATGATGGCTAAATGTAATGTGGGATCTTGGGGGAGAAAAAGGACATTAGGTAAAAACTAATGAAATCTGGGTAAACTATGGACTTTAGCTAATGACAACGTTATCAGTATTAGTTCGTTAATTATAACAAATGTTAATGTAAGAGCTTTAACAATAGGAGAAACTGGGTTGGAGTACATGCACACTCCCCACTACTCAAATTTTCTGTGAACCTAAAACTGTTCTAGAAGTAATTTGTGGGACGCCCGGGTAGCTCAGCGGTTTGGCGCCACTTTCAGCCCAAGGCCTGATCCTGGAGACATGGGATTGGGTCCCACGTTGGGTTCCCTGCATGGAGCCTGCTTCTCCCTCTGCCTGTGTCTCTGCCTCTCTCTGTGTCTCTAATGAATAAATAAAAATCTTAAAAAAAAAATAAAAGTAATTTGTAAAGACAGTGGATTTGAACATCCCCTTTCCTACCACTTCTTTATCCTAAATCTCTGTGTGTGTGTGTGTGTGTGCACGCATGTGTGCGAAGATCCGTGTGTGTGTGTGTGTGTGTCTGTATGTGCGGAGACCCACTTCTGTAATTCCCTCTGAGTAATACGATTTGGGTTATATTTTTTCGCTCTCTTTGTATATTTTTGTATATTTAGGTTTTCATAATAGATACTACTTTTGCATATAAAAGTCATTCTGAAAAAGTTAATAGTGTCATTAAGTCAGATCAGCCTGTGTATCACGCTACTTGGCACATGGTAGATACACAGTAAATATTTACGGAATAAGTGAAAAACATTTTCACAGTTACTTTTTCACTATAAAGTCATATTGGTTAGCATTTTCATAATGTAATTGCTTTGTCTTTTAAGGTCTGTCATTTAATGCTGATTTAAATGTTTCTGTGTAGCTCTGATCTAGAATTTTGTCCTGAATCTTTTAGTTTCTGGAGTTAATGTATTGGAAGTATCATGAGAAAGCTGCAGAAAAAGGGGTTTATATCATCGGAAGCAGTGGCTTTGACTCCATTCCAGCAGATCTGGGCGTAATATATACCAAAAATAAGATGAACGGTAATTATCAATCAATAAGCAGTAATTGAATTCATGAAGCATTCTATATTTTTGAAAATATGGGTGTTGGCAAGGATGTGGAGGAAAAGGACCTCTAATCTACACTTGGTGAGAATGCAAACTGGTGCAGCCACTTGGAAAACAGTAGGGAGGTTCCTCAACAATTTGAAAATAGAACTAATCTACCATCCAGCAATTGCACTGCTAAATATTTACCCAGAGAATACAACACTAAATCAAAGAGATACATCCACCCCTATTTACTGCAACATTATCTACAACAGCCAAGATATGGAAGCAGCCCCAGTGTCTGTCAATTGATGAATGGATAAATAAGTGATATATGTGCATACATACACACACTTCAGCTGTAAAAAAGCATGAGATCTTGCCATTTGCAACAACATGGATGGAGCTGGAGAGTATTATGCTAAGAAGTAAGTTAGAGAAAGACACACCATATGATCTCACTCATGTGAGATTTAAGACACAAGCAAAGAGGGGAAAAAGGAGACAAACCAAGAAATAGACACTTAACTACAGAGAACACATTGATGGTGGTCATCAGAGGAGGATCCAGGCAGATGGGTGAAAGAGGTGATGGGGATTAAGGGGTGTACTTGTCATGATGAGTACCAGGTAATTAAAATAAAAACTTTTAAAAAAAAGAAGATAATGGGTGATAGCAATAGATATGCAATTTGAAAGAAAAGAAAGACATTTGCAGGATTACTAAGCTTCCGGAGTTGACTGGAAATGCCAGCTCTACTCTCCACTGAGAAAATGAACAGAGTTCTGTGTCTTAACAGATATTATGCTCTTCTTGAAAGCTGTATGATGTAAATAATACCAGTTTAGAAATAAAAATCCTTTATCTTAAAAAAATGGAAAAAAAAATCAGTGTTATGGTAAACAGCGGAAGTTACTAATGTCATGCATATTTTAAAAGGGTCCATTTAGAAAATGACATGAAACAGGTAACTCCAGTATCATATAAACTGTTCTAGAGCTTAAAAATATGGGAAGTATTTCAGTTTATATTGAAAAATTAACTCAAAGTAAAGCCCCAGATAGCACCAGAAAAAGAAGAAAGCTACAAATGAGTTTTGCTTTGTGAAATTAGTAGTCAAAAAGTGCTAAATAAAATTTTAATAAATATTCAATGGAATTTTTAAAGAATAATATATCAAGACCAAGGTTTATTAGGAAATTATATAATCATCAATCAGACTATTGAAGATGAAAAGCTAGATGCTCATCTCAGTACATGATTTGAAAATTTATGCCATTTACTGATTGCAGATTTTTAGGAATTTAGGAATAGAAAACTTTATTAACATAATAGATGCTGGAAAGCAGTAGCCAATATCATACTCAGTGAGGAACACTAGAACCATTCCAAAGAGAACATGAATTGAACATCTTTTTTTTTTTTTAATTTTATTTATTTATTTATGAGAGAGAGAGGCAGAGACACAGGCAGAGGGAGGAGAAGCAGGCTCCCTGTGGGGAGCCCGATGTGGGAATAGATCCCAGGACCCTGGGATCACACCCTGAGCCAAAGGCAGACGCTCAACCACTGAGCCACCCAGGCATCCCAGAACGTCCTTTTTTTTTTTTTTTTTTTTTTTTTTTTTAAGGTTTGTTTATTTGAGAGAGAGAGTTTGCATGTGCAGTTGCATGCACGCCAAGGTGGGAGGGGTGGAGAGAGAGGGAGAGAGAGTTCCAAGCAAACTCCACGCTAACTGCGGAGCCCAACTCAGGATTGATCCTAGGACCCTGAGATAATGGCCTGAGCTGAAACCAAGAGTGAGTTGCTTAACTGACTGAGCCACACAGGTGCCCCCGAACTGAACATCTTTAAAATACAGAGTCTTCACGTCATGGGCATGGTAGATCCCCATTTATCAAAAAATACTTTTAAGTTTCTAAAGTTCAGCTATTTTCGTTATGATGGTTTTACATATTTCTTACTAAGACTGTTTTTAAATATTTGGTAGTTTCTGTTACTTTGAACACCTTCTTTTCAGGGAGAAATATTACTTTAAGACTTGTTTAAAAACTTTGTTTTCAAATACTGAATGCTAAGAGTGAGTGTTAGCAAGTGCCCCAGCTGATTGTTTGGTACAAGTGACCCACGTCTTATTGTGGTGGTCCACGTTCTTTCTGTGGCTAGGTTAGATCACAGAGCCATAAATCCAGGTTGCATTCTCTGAGAAACTCCAGAATCATCTCAGGGAATTATAGGTCGTGATCTAGGTGTTTGTCAGTGGTCACCTAGTGGCATTTAGGTGATTGTGGTTTTCATCATTGCTGATGATGTGGTTCTTCATTCTCTTTCTCAGGGTCAGCTTTCTAAGGCCCCATGATTTAGTCATCTTTTGGAATTAAAACTAGAAACACCGATTCTTAAGAGATCGCTGTACTTCATTTTATCAGATCTTGAGAATTTGCCCACATGTTTTTTTTGTCTTACTGCTCTTGAAAAACTCCATGATTAATTAACCACTATGCCTGTGTATTAGTCCTTGTGGTTGATTTCTCTGTTTCTGGCTTTGGTTTTTCTATTGTTATTTACACTTATTTTTATTTCATTTTAACAGCTTTATTTTAAGTAGTATATAAGCCATCACAGAGACCATCTCACTAAGTTTTCTGTACATTCATTGTAAACCACTACTACTAAGCCTTCTTGAGAGCACTTTTACTGGAAAGCAGAATTCATCCCACAGATGTAATTTTGAGAACTGTGTGCTGATGGCCTTCCAGGGTGAATGAGTGAGCTAAATTGTTGCCTTGTTAGAAGAGATCTATAGTATTAGTTTCAATACTAGAAAATATTTTGCCAGTACTAGCACTTAGACTTTATTCTAACCTACTCTTTCTGACAATTTCCCTGGCTTTAACTGGTAAAGTTATATTTCATAAGTCTGTTTTCAGTAATAAAACTATTACCAGTATAGATTTTTCTGACTATATCAGCTGTAGGCTTGGTAAAAATGGTCCCAAGAAATAGCAATAATTTGAGGTGCCTGTGTGACTCAGTCAGTTAAGCATCTGCCTTCAGCTTAGGTCATGATCTCAGGATCCTGGGATCAAGTCCTGCATTGGCCTGCCTTCTCAACAGGGAGTCTGTTCCTTCCTCTGTCCTTCCCCTACCTGTTCATGCTCTCTCTCTCTCTCTCTCTCTCTCAAATAAGTAGATAAAATCTTTTTAAAAATGGGAATAATTTATTACTGCATATCTTAGTTACATAGATTTTATTTAATTTTACTTTTACTGTTCTCTTACTCTTTTAGGTACCCTGACTGCTGTGGAAAGTTTCCTGACTATACATTCCGGACCTGAGGTTAGTTTTTCTGTTTCTCAGGTATTTCTTAAAGTTAACAGAAAAAACATTTTGGAAATGATATATGCCTCCTAAAACAGATTAAGATGAATTAAATATCACATATATTTGTAATTTTTAAGGTGTGAAAGTCACTATGTTTAATTTTAAAAAGTAAAGATGGTAGATTGCTGGTAATTTTACTCAGACTTAAAATAGAATTTTGTTAAAAACAACTGCACAGTTGACTGTGTCAGATGATCCCAACACCAAAATATCTCTCCTTGTTGTGTAATAAATGTTGTCCACCAAGACAATTGTCACCTTAGTGCAAGTCAGGGCACTTGTGTTCTGTCTGTTGCTGTCGTGGCCGTAAAAGAAATGGATGACGAGTCACTGAATGTGTAGTGTACTTGGGAACATGAGACCTGAGATGGTCGCATTCCTGGAGGCCCATGTTTACAATAGGACTTTCATTGCCAGTTGTATCTGAACTAATTCTAGGTCTACATGTGAGCCTCCGCATGTATTTGTTCTCCTTAAAATACATTCATCCAACAAGGTAGTGTGACACAGAAATGAAGAAGATGCAAACCTGTCGTCAAAGAGATACTAATGTAGCTTGGCAGGAAATAGAGATTTTAAAGAGATAGGGTGAAATACTGTAGGAATCAGAGAATGGAGAGTTAATCCAGTTGGAAGGCCAGAGGTAAGAGCTGTCAGGAGAAGCTGTCACATGGACTGAGTGTCAGAGGTTGGTGCCATGGAGCTTGGGAACAGAAGAGGGAGGAGTATGATCAGGATGTAGCTGTTGGATGTTATATGGCATGTTTGGGTAAGAGTAATGGTTCTGGTCATCTAGGTTGTGGTTTCAGGTTAATAAAGAACTATATAAAACATGGTAAAATTCGTGATTACAGAGAGTGTCCACTGGAGTATGAGAATTAAAGGAACTGATAGTTGGCCTCAGTAATTTGGGAATGTCTCCTAGAAGCCTTGCTGAGTTTAGCCCTGAGAAGGGAAGAGCATTTGGAAGATCAGAGGCAATCACCTCAGCAGAGGCTCAGAAGCAAGAATGAGAGATATGCTTGGACATCGGGGGAGCATGCATAAATACCTAGCTCCACCCAGTTTAAACCAGCAACATGCAGAGGAATTTACTGATTTGAATAACCAAATGTCTCCAGGTGAATAAATAATGTGGCTGGATTTGGATGTTCCAATGGTATTATCAGAGCTTTTTTCCCTGTTGTTTCCTCTTTCATTTCTTTCTTTCTTTTTTTTTTTTTTCTCATTAAACTTTTGTTTTAATGGGTCTCAAAATTCTGTGACAGATTTTTGGTCAAGTTGTTTCCATTAAAAAGTACTGATTTTAAAAACTAATAACTTAAAACTGCCACACACGCACACACACAAAAAAATGGTCCACAAAACATTCTCCTTTCATTCTGAAGGTTTTACGATGCATTGTTATCATTAACCAGTCTTTTACTATTAAACTTAAATGGCCAATTGACACAAACAGTTCTGAGACCTTTCTTCCACCACTGATTAAGATTGGGGTGGCAGGTATTGGGGATAATATTCATTTAGCCTTCTGAGCTTTCTGGGCAGACTTGGTGACTTTGCCAGCTCCAGCTGCCTTCTTGTCCACTGCTTTGATGACACCCACAGCAACTGTCTGTCTCATGTCACGAACAGCAAAATGGCCCAGAGGAGGATAGTCAGAGAAGCTCTCAACACACATAGGTTTGCCAGGAACCATATCAACAATGGCAGCATCCCCAGATTTCAAGAACTTGGGACCATCTTCCAGCTTCTTTCCAGAACGACGATCTATCTTTTCCTTCAGCTCAGCAAACTTGCAAGCAATGTGAGCTGTGTGACAATCCGGCACAGGTGCATATCCAGCACTGATTTGGCCTGGATGGTTCAGGATAATCACCTGAGCTGTGAAGCCAGCTGCTTCCATTGGTGGGTCATTTTTTCTGTCACCAGCCATGTTGCCACGACGAACATCTTTGACAGATACGTTCTTGACATTGACGCCCACATTGTCCTCAGGAAGAGCCTCACTCAAAGCTTCATGGTGCATTTCAACAGACTTTACTTCAGTTGTAACATTGACTGGAGCAAAGGTGACCACCATATCAGGCTTAAGAACATCAGTCTCCACTCGACCCACTGGGACAGTACCAATACCACCAATTTTGTAGACGTCTTGGAGAGGCAGACACAAGGGCTTATCAGTTGGACGAGCTGGTGGCAGAATGCAATCCAGGGCTTCAAGCAGTGTGGTTCCGCTGGCATTCCCATCTTTACGGGTGACTTTCCACCCCTTGAACCAAGGCATGTTAGCACTTGGCTCCAGCATGTTGTCACCATTCCAACCAGAAATTGGCACAAATGCTACTGTGTCGGGGTTGTAGCTAATTTTCTTAATGTAGGTGCTGACTTCCTTAACGATTTCCTCGTATCTCTTCTGGCTGTAGGGTGGTTCAGTGGAATCCATTTTGTTAACACCAACAATTAGTTGTTTTACACCCAGTGTGTAAGCCAGAAGGGCATGCTCACGGGTCTGCCCATTCTTGGAGATACCTGCTTCAAATTCACCAACACCAGCAGCAACAATCAGGACAGCACAGTCAGCCTGAGATGTGCCTGTAATCATGTTTTTGATAAAGTCTCTGTGTCCTGGGGCTTCAATGATGGTCACATAATACTTGCTGGTCTCGAATTTCCACAGGGAGCTATCAATGGTGATACCACGTTCACGTTCAGCTTTCAGTTTATCCAAGACCCAGGCATACTTGAAGGAGCCTTTTCCCATCTCAGCAGCCTCCTTCTCAAATTTTTCGATAGTTCTTTTGTCGATCCCACCACATTTGTAGATCAAATGGCCAGTAGTGGTAGACTTGCCCGAATCTACGTGTCCAATGACGATGTTGATGTGAGTGTTTTCCTTTCCCATTTTGGTTTAGGTTTAGTGGTGGTTTTCACGACACCTGTGTTCTGGCGGCAAACCCGTTGCGAAAAGCTCCTCTTTCATTTCTTTCGGGCTCCTCTGTGTAGGCTCAGCACAGCAGGGAAGGTGCTGGCAGTCCCAGGTATACATTGTCCTTATGTTCCCAATTTCCTGGGAACAGCTAGCAGAGTTGTATCAAATGACAGGAAAGATCAGTTAAGTATTGGGTCCTGTGGCTATTCTTGAGCCCTGCAGTATGACCTGGTGTGATGGGAGTAGTCAGGTTGCCTAGGCCTGGGTTATAGGCCTCTGGGGGCAAGGGGGGGCAGAGAGTCAGGCCTGTGTCCAACATGGAACTAGTTCCAGATAGGAAAGAGTGTTTTATAAGCAGAAGTTGCAGTAGAGGATTGCAGGGAATTGGCACAGGACTGACAAAACACAGATGTCCACAACAGGGAGATCGTGAGAAAATTGGTAGAATAGAAAAGAGGCTTCTTTTGAAGAAGCAGCAGGAGATGCAATTGGAAAGATGAGGTGATATAACAAAGGTGTCTTCCCTTTACTAGAGGGATGAAAAAGCCATTGAGTGAATGGTTTTTGCCAGGAAGCCTTCCTAGAGTTTTTGTGAGTACAGATTTTGAAGCTGGACTGCCGGGGCTTGAATTCTGGCTCTGTCACTTATCAGTGATGTGACTGTGGGCAAGTATGCTACACTTATCTTCAGGGCACCTCATTTCCTTCATCCATAAAAGGAGATGGTAATAGTATCTACTTCATATGGTCTCTCTGAGACTGTGAGGACTAAATTAGTCAGTGAATATAAATCAGAACAGTAGTTGGCAGTTAGCAAATTGCTCAGTAAATGTTTTAAATATTATTTTTATTAGTATTATTTGAGCTTTAAGTTGGGGCTTAGTTCAGGAGAAGAGAGTTGAAGCATCCACACCAGTGCAGTTCCCTCTCTCATTCCTCTTAAAGCAAGATACACAGCCTGAATTTTACAAGAATGGGACAGATTCTGTGTATCCCTAGTCACTGAATTGTTCTCCTGCCCCTCCTTATCTTTCTCTTCCCCTGGAGATTTTTTATTTTACATAAAAAATTGTACCATAGACCATATGCTTGGTTATCAAGCAAGACTCACAGAATTTCAGAGGATCAAAATCATATACTGTGAAACAGGCCCGTCTAGTAGGTCTTCCCACAATGATGGAAATGTATGTGTGCTGTGTAGTGGCTTATGTATTGACTGTTGTAGCTCTAGGCAGGTCACCCCATGGCCTTTTATTTATTTAGTTTTTTGAAGATTTATTAGAGAGAGCAAGTGAGCACACAGTTGGGGAGGGGCAGAGGGAGAGAGAAAGAGAGAGAATCTGAAACAGGCTCTGCAATGAGCACGGAACTCGAAGAGGGGCTCCATCTCTGGATCCTGAGATGACAACCTGAGCTGAAACCAAGAGTCAGATGCTTAACTGACTGAGCCACCCAGGCACCTCAGCCCATGGCCTTTTTTATATGCGCACAAGCTAAGGATGATTTTTACCTTTTTAAAGGGCCATGGTAGAAATATAAAGAAGAATATGTAGTAGAAACCATATGTGGCCTGTAAAACCTAAGGGTCAGATCTTTCTGAGACCGTTTGCCAACACCTACCCTAGAGCAGGTTTTAGACTACCGTGCAATTATAGTAGAAATCAGTGAAGAGATAACATGAAAATCTCTGTATATTTGGGTATTATGAAATGTATTTTAAATTTAGGTCATCAACCCAGATCTTTTTCCTAAGCTCCAAACTTAAAACCTCCAGTGACCTAATTGAACACTTGTTAGAGCTCCCAAACTCTGTCTTGTCCAAATGTGCTCCAACCTCAGCTTATTTGTACCAATTTCAGTTGGCAGTGATGTGTCCTGCCACAAGTTCAGGTCAGATGGTGGGGTCATTGCTGTGTCTGTTCTCTGAAACCCAAATCCTATCTGTCAGGAAATCCTGTTGATTCTGCCGTCACAATACATCAGAATCTGATCACTCTTCACCTTTCTCTTTCTACCACCCTATGCTTGCTACCATCTGTTCCTCTACAGCCAGGATGATCCTGTTCAGACACAACTTGGATTGTGTCCTTCCAGTAGCATGCAAGATTATAAGTGATCTGGCCCCTGTTCCCTCTCCAACCTCCCGTTCACCCTGTTCATACTCCCTCATTTACACTGACTTCTGCGTCCTCTTGCAAACACTCCAGCACACTTCCGCCAGAGTGCTTTTATGTTAGCTATCGCCTTTTCCCTGAAATCCATCTCAGAGACGTTTGCATGACTGACACCCTCATCTTCTCCTTCAAGTCTTTTCTCAAATGTCACCTTTCTGATGAAGTCTACCTGGATAGTTCCATTTAAAATTGCAAACTTAAAAAAATAATAATAATAAAATTGCAAACTTAATTCCTTTGCCCATCATTTTCAGTTCATCACATGTACTCTTTGTCCTTTTTCCTATAGTGCTTCTCACCTTCTAAATTCTATGTATTGTATTTTCTATTGAGTTTGTCACCCTGTCTGGAATGTGAGCACCACGAATAGAAGGATCTTTGTTTAATTCACCAAGCACCCAGAACAGGGCTGGTCACCTAGCACGAGCTCAGTGTTTATTGGCTAACTTGAACAGACAAAGCTCACTTAACTTTAATTCTAAAAACCTCCAAGAACAATTCCAGAGTGCAGAAGGAACATAGATGTAAAAATCCTAAATAAAATATTAGCAAATTAAAAGCAGTAATACATGAAAAGGATACATTTTGACTAAGTTTTAGAGAGGAATAGGAGGGTTTGTATTATATAATTCCCATAGTCTACCTCACTAACAGGTTAAATGGGGATAGTTCTATGATAATTTCAACAGAGAAAAGATGTTTGACAAAGTGTACTATCTCTTCATGATTAATACTTAGAGCAAGCCAGAAGTAGAAGGAAAGATTATCTTTTTTAAAAAAGTTGTAACAAAGATGATACCCAGTGTTTAACACTGAAAACTTTTGCTCTGAGCTCAGGAATAAGACCTGGGTGCCCACTGTCATTACGTCAGCCAGATTGTAGGCAGAGCAGTAATACAGGAAAAGAGAGAAACTGTATGTAGATTGGAAAAGAAACAAAGGTATTTTCAGCAGATGATATAATTTTGAATGTAGGAAATTCCAAAGAAATCTATAGGCAATATTATTAGAATTAATAAATGAGTTTCATAAATTGCTGGAAAAAATTCTTTTTCTTACCTGATTTCCTTGGCTAGACCCTCCGGTACAGTGGGGAGCTGAAGTGGCAAAAGTAGACATCCTTATCTGGCTGTGGCTTTTTATAGGTGCTCTTTATCAGGTTGAGGAAATTTCCTTCTATTCCTAGTTTGTTGAGTGTTGTTAACATGAAGGGTGTTATATTTTATCAAATGCTTTTTCTGCAACTCTTGAGACAGTCGTGTGGTTTTTGTTTTTTGTATATTGCTGATTTAGTTTGCTAGTGTTTTGTTGATGATTTTTTGCATCCATATTCGTCAGGAACATTGTCTATAGTTTTCTGGTGATGTCTCTCTGGTTTTGGTATCAGAGTAATTAGTACTGACCTTTTAGGAAGAGTTTGTCAAGAATTGGTGTTAAATCTTCTTTACATGGTAGAATTCATCAATGAGATCATCTGTGCCTAAGCTTTTCTTTGTGGGAAGT
Organism: Canis lupus baileyi; assembly: GCF_048164855.1. Lineage (NCBI taxonomy): Eukaryota > Metazoa > Chordata > Mammalia > Carnivora > Canidae > Canis > Canis lupus. The sequence continues at coordinate 44,019,036 of NC_132843.1, read as the reverse complement.
TTTTGATTATTCAATCTCTTCTTATCGGTTTATTTGGATATTCTATTTCCTCTTAAGTCAGTTTTGGTGGTTTGCATCTGCATTAGTTTTCTAGGCCTGCCATAACGAACTACCACACACTGGATTGCTTAATAAACAGAAACTTGATATTCTAACAGTCCCAGAGGCTAGAAGTTGGAGATCAAGGTATTGGTAAGGTTGGTTCCTTCAGAGGCTTTGAGGCAAAATATGCTTCATATTTCTCTCCTGGCTTCTGGTGGTTTGCTGGCTGTCCTGGGCATTCTGGGCATGTAGATGCTGCACTCTGATCTCTGTTCCATCTTCACGTGGCGTGGCTCCCTGTGTGCATGCCTGTGTCCACATTTCACCTTTATTAAGGACACCAGCCATTCTGGATTGGGGACTTACCTACTGTAGTATGACCTCACCTTACCTAATTACATCTACAACAACCCTATTTTCAAATAAGGCCACATTTTAAGGTATTAGCAGTTAGGACTTCAGCCTTTGAATTTGGGGAGACAAAGTTAAGTCTGTAACAGTATCTTTCTAGGAGTTTGTCCATTTCATCCAGGTTGTCTTATTTGTGGGTATTCATAGTATTCTCTCATACCCCTTTTTGTTTCTGTAAGGTTGGTAGTAATGTTCTTTCTTTCATTCCAGATTTTAGTAATTTGAGTGCTTTGTCAGTCTGGCACCAAGTTTGTCAATTTGGTTGATTTCTTCAAAGAAATTTGATTTCATTGATTTTCGCTATTTTTTCTATTGTTTCATTTATTTACATTCTAGTCTTTATTATTGCTAGACACAGAATTAATACAAAAATCAGTTGCATTTCTATATACCAGCTACAGTTAGGAAATGAAATTTTTAAAAAATGACCATTCTTATTAGCATAGAAAAAATTAAGTACCTAAGACTGGTAATAGAAAAATGTGCAATATTTCTGTGGATAAAACTATAACACATGATTGGAGACCTTAAGGAAAACAAGTAAGTGGAAGGATCCACTATAATCTTGATTAGGGGGACTCAATTTTGTTACAGTGTCAGTTTTCCTCAAATTGTTTTATAATCCCATGTAATTCCAATCAAAAGCTGAAACAGGTTTTTGTTTGTTTGTTTTGCTTTGTTATGGTGTGCAACTTGACAAGCTAATTCTAAAATATTTATGGAAACGCAGAGGGCTGAGAATAACTGAGACATTCTTGAAGGCGAAAAAGGTAGAAAGATGCTCTTGGATATCAAGACTTACTTAATTAGCAGTGGGACATCAGGCCTGGAACAGAGGAGAGAGCTCAGTGTAGTTCATGCATGTGTGAGCACTTGATTTATGGGAATGGGGCTTTTTAGGAGATGATGCTGGGACCACTCAATATCCAAGTGGAGAGAAATGAAATTGAATTCATGCTTTGCACTATGTACAAAAATCATGTTTAGGTGAATTACCCACCTACGTGCAAAAGGCAACACAGTGAAGCTTCTAGAAGATGACATGTATTTCATGGCCTCTGGGTTAGGAATTACTTTTTTCCTCTCACACATACATATATTTTATTGTTTTTTAATGAGGTATAATTGACATATAATATTTAATTAGTTTGAGGTGTACAACAGAATGATTTGATATTTATGTATACTGCAGTATATTGTGAAACGATTACCACAATAAATCTAGTTAACATCTATCTCCATATATACTTGGAAATTTGTTTTTCTTGTGAGGAATTTTTTTTTTTTTTTTTTTTTTTTTTTTTTTTTTAGTAGGCCTACCATGCCCAGTTTTGAGTGCAACACAGGGTTTGAACTCACAACCCTGAAATCAAGCCCTGGGGCTGAGACCAAGAACCTGATGCTTAACCATCTGAGCCACCCAAGCACCCCCTTGTGATGAAAATTTTTAAGCTTCTCTCTTAGCAACTTTCACATATGCAATATAGTATTAACTATTGTCACCAGGCTGTATTGAATGGTTTGTAAAAGAGACACAAAAGGCATTAGATATAAAGAAAAAGTGATAAATTTGTGTACATTTAAAATTGAGAATATCTGTTTATAAAAAGATACCATTTAGAAAATTAAGTTTTTAATTTTAATTTCAGTGTAGTTAACATACAGTATTATATTAATTTCAGGTGTATGACATAGTGATTCCACACTTCCATACATTACCTGCTGCTCAACATGACAGGTGCACTCTTTAATCCCCATCATCTGTTTCACTCATCCCCTACCTGCCCGCCTCTGGTGACCAGCAATGTGTTCTCTAGAGTTAAGAGTCTGTTTCTTAGTTCCTCTCTGCCTCTTTTTTCCCTTCACTTGTTTTCTTTCTTAAATTCCACCTGTGAGTGAAATCATTTGCTATTTGTCTTTCTCTGACTGACTTATTTCGCTTAGCATAATACTCTCTAGCTCCATCCATATTGTTGGAAATGGCAAGAGTTTTTTTTTTTTTTTTTTTTTTTTTTTGGCTAAAGTGTATGAGTATATCCTCTTTATCTACTCATCTATCAGTGGACACTTGGGTTGCTTCCAGTTTTTGGCTATTGTAGATGATGCTGCAATAAACATCGGGTGCATGTATCCCTTTGAATTCATGTTTTTGTATTCTTTGTGTAAATACCCACTAGTGTGATTGCTGGATCATAGGGAAGTTCTATTTTTAACTTTTTAAAAAAGATTTTATTTATTTATTTATGAAAGACACACAGATAGAGAGGCAGACACAGGCAGAGGGAGAAGCAGGCTCCATGCAGGGAGCCCAATGTGGGACTCGATCCTGGGACTCCAGGATCACGCCCTGGGCCAAAGGCAGGCACTAAACTGCTGAGACACCCAGAGATCCCCTCTATTTTTGAAGAACCTCCGTACTGTTTTCCAAGTGGCTGCACCAGTTTGCATTCCCATCAACAGAGCACAAGGGTTCCTTTTTCTCTGCATCCTTGCCAACACCTATGGCTTCTTGTGTTGTTGATTTTGGCCATTCTCCCAGGTGTGAAATGATATTTCATTATAGTTTTGATTTGCATTTTCCTGATAATTAGTCTTTTTATGAGTCTGTCTGTTGGCCATCTGTATGTCTTTGGAGAAATGTGTGTTCATGTCTTCTGACCATTTTTTTAAAAATATTTTTTTATTTATTTATGATAGCCACAGAGAGAGAGAGAGAGAGAGAGGCAGAGACATAAGGCAGAGGGAGAAGCAGGCTCCATGCACCGGGAGCCCGATGTGGGATTCGATCCCAGGTCTCCAGGATTGCGCCCTGGGCTAAAGGCAGGCGCCAAACCACTACGCCACCCAGGGATCCCCTTCTGACCATTTTTTAATTGCATTATTTGGGGGGTTTTTGGGTATTGTGTCAGTTTTTTGTGTGTGTGTATTTTGGATACTAACTCCTATGATATATGTCATTTGCAAATATCTTCTCCCATTCAGTAGGTTGTCTTTTAGTTTTGTTGATTGTTTCCTTTGTTGTACAGAAACTTTTTATTTTGATGTAGACCCAACAGTTTAATTTTGCATTTATTTCCCTTGCCACATATCTAGAAAAACACTGCTACAACCAATGTCAGAGACATTCCCTGTGCTCTCTTTTAGGGGTTTTGTGGTTTCATGTCTCACATTTAGGTCTTTAATCCATTTTGAGGTTTTCTTTTTGTGTATGGTATAAGAAAGTGGTCCAGTTTCATTCCTTTACATGTAGTTGTCCAGTTTTCCCAGCACCATTTGTTCAAGAGACTTTCTCCACTGGATACTGTTCTGGTTTGTCAAAGACTAATTGTCCATATAATTGTGGGTTTATTTCTGAGTTTTCTGTTTTATTCCACTGATCTGTGTCTATTTTTTGTGCCGTACTGTTTTGATTACAATAGCTTTGTTTATATAACTTGAAGTCTGGAATTGTGATACTTCTGGTTTTGTTTTTCTTTTTCAAGATTGCTTTGGCTATTCAGGGTCTTTAGAGATTCCATACAAATTTTATTTTTTAATTTTAACTTTAAGGTTTTCTTTTTTAAAAAAATTTTTTTAGATTTTTTAAAATGTATTTATTCATGATAGACATAGAGAGGCAGAGACACAGGCAGAGGGAGAAGCAGGCTCCCTGCCGGGAACCCGACGTGGGACTCGATCCCGGGACTCCAGGACCGCACTCTGGGCCAAAGGCAGATGCCAAACCACTGAGCCACCCAGGGATCCCCAACTTTAAGGTTTTCTTTTGAGAGAGTATGCATGAGCAGGAAGGAAGAGAGGGAGAGAGGGAGAGAGAATCTCAAGCGGACTCTGTACTCAGTGTGGAGCCCAGCATGGGGCTAGATCCCACAACCCTGAGATCATGATCTGAGCTGAAACCAAGAGTTGACTGCTTAACCAATTAGCCACCCAGGTGCCTCAGAGATTCCATACAAATTTTAGGATTGTTCTCTGAAGAATGCTACTGGTATTTTGATAGGGATTACATTAAATCTGTAGATTGTTTTAGATAATATAGACATTTTAACAATATTTGTTCTTTGAACCCATTAGCATGGAATGAATGTCTTTCCATTTCTAGGTATCATCTTCAGTTTCTTTCCTTGGTGTTTATAGTTTTCAGAGTACAGGTCTTTAATACTCTTTGGTTAAGCTTGTTCCTAGGTATTTTATTATTTTTGTACAATTATAAATAGGATTGATTCCTTGATTTCTCTTCTTCATTACTGGTGTATAGAAATGCAACAGATTTCTTTGCATTGATTTTGGGTCCTGTGACTTTAACTGAATTTTTTTCTTTTTAATTAGAGAGTGCATGCATGGGTGAGTGGGGGTAGGGGCAGAGGAAGAGCTCAAATCCTCTTTCAGACTCTGCAGAGCCTGGTGTGGGACTTGATCCCAGGACCCTGAGACCATGACCTGAGCTGAAATCAAGAGCCAACTGCTTACCTGACTGAGCCAGCCAGGTGCCCCTTAACTGAATTTTTTTTTTTTTTATCAGCTCCAGCAGTTTTTTGGTGGAGTCTTGGGTTTTCTACATAGAGTATCATGTCATCTGTAAATAGTTAAGTGTTTTACTTCTTCCTTACCAGTTGGGATGCTTCTTACTTATTTTTGTTGTCTGATTGCTGTGGCTAGGACTTCTAGTACTATGTTGAATAAAAGTGGTGAGATTGGACACTCTTGCCTTATTCCAGATCTTAGGGAAAAAACTCTCAAATTTTCCCCATTTACAGATGGTGTTAGCTGTGGGTTTTTCTAGATGGTCTTTATTATGCTGAGGTATGTTCACTCTAAATGTACTTTGTAATGGATGTTGTACTTTATCGTGCTTTTTCTGCATCTGTTGAAATGATCATATGGTTTTTATCCTTTCTCTCATTGATGTGATGTATCATGGTTGATGTGTGGAATACTGAACCATCCTTGCATCCTGGGAATAAATCCCACTTGATTGTAGTGAATGACTTTTTTAATGTATTATTGGATTCAGTTAGCTAGTATTTTGTTGAGGATTTTTGTAGCTATGTTTATCAGAGATATTGGCCTGTAGTTCTTTTTTTGGGGGTAGTATCTTTATCTGGCTTTGGTATCAGGGTAATGCTGGCCTCATAGAATGAATTTGGAAGTTTTCCTTCCTTTTCCACTTTTTGAAATAGTTTGAGAAGAATAGGTGTTTGGTAGAATTCACCTGTGAAGCTGTCTGGTCCTGGACTTTGTTTATTGGGAGTTTTTTTTTATAACTGATCAATTTCATTGCTGGTAATCAGTCTGTTCAAATCTTCTGTTTCTTCCTGCCTCAGTTTTGTTAGGTCATATGTTTCTAGGAATTTATCCATTTCATCTAGGTTGTCCAATTTGTTGGCATATAGTTTTTCATAATATTCTCTAAAAATTGTATTTCTGTAGTGTTGGTTATTATTTCTCCTCTTTCTTTTGTGATTTTAAATTCTCTCTCTCTCTCTCTCTCTCTCTCTCTCTCTGATTCTGGTTAGAGATTTATCAATTTTGTTGATCTTTTCAAAGAACCATCTCCTGGTTTTGATTGCTTCTATTGCTTTTTAGTTTTCTGTATCATATATTTCTGCTCTAATTTTTATTTCCTTCCTTCTGCTAGTTTTGAGTTTTGTTTGTTGTTGTTTTTCTAGCTCCTTTAGGAGTGAGATTAGGCTGTGTATTTGAGATTTTTCATTCTTCTTGAGGTAGGCCTGTACGGCTATAAACATCCTTTTTAGAACTGCTTTTGCTGTATCCCAGAGGTTTTGGACTGTCATATTTTCATTTTCATTTGTTTCCATGTAATTTTTATTTCCAGAGTAGGAGTTATTTCTAACACATGATGAATTTTAACATCACAGTTTTGGGTATAAAAGGCCAAATTCAAAGAAATATAGGCTGTGTGCTTCCATTTCTGTAAAGTTTACAAACAGGCAAAATTCACTGTACTGTTTAGAAATAAATACTTAGGTGGTAAAACTCTAAGGAAAAGCAAGTATTTGTCTTTATTACTATGAAAGTGGGACAGGAGGACCTTCTGAGCTACAGGGTTGTTTGTTTCATAATTTCATTTAATTGTATATTTATGTTTTGTGTACTTTGTTTTTCAGTAAGATAAACAGGCTTTTTTTTTTTAAGATTTTATTTATTTATTCATGAGAGACACACAGAGAGAGAGGCAGAGACACAGGTAGAGGGAGAAGCAGGCTCCATGCAGGGAACCTGACATGGGACTCGATCCCGGGTCTCCAGGATCAGGCCCTGGGCCGAAGGCGGCGCTAAATTGCTGAGCCACCTGGGCTGCCAAGATAAACAGTTTTTAAAACTGGAATGTAATTTGTCCTTTTTGATGGCTTATTTGTATAAGAGGATATTCTTAGGTTTTCAACAAGCTGTTTTCTTCTGGTATTTGCAAGTCTTTTATTTTTTAATTTTTATTTAAAGATTTTGTTTTTAAGTAATCTCTACAAGGGTCACATGCTCCAACAACCAAGCCAGTGAGGTGCCCCTGGGAATCTCTGTATTTGCAAATCACATTGACTAAACCCAGATTTAGAGTAGTTTCACATAGAACATCTCAGACTTCCAACCCTGTTTGTTTTAACACAACAGAAGATACTAATCTTTATCAAAATGGAAGCTAAGTTTGGTGTCTCTCTGCCTTCCATTGTCATCAAAGTTCTGATATAAACACCTGAATCTTCTGATGCTTTTATTGTTTCTCTTGTCCTGCTTATTAACAAGCAACAGTATCTTCACATGAGCTTTACTGATGATACTCCTCCTTCAAAATCTTGTGACCAAATTGGTTTTTAATATTTCTAATAACTGTTCATTCAAACAAGTTAAACTACATGTAAGGCAGGACTTAAAGTTATAAATGAAGCATAAGATATTTACATAACAGAGAATTAAAAGGCTCACATAGAAATTAGGTAAAGAAGCTTGGGCACTAATGAGTCCCCAGGTTAGATCCTTGCCTGTACTCTCCTTTCTGTCCCTTGCTTCTAATGGACATTGGAGGTGAGGGTGGTGGAAGGGTAATTATGTTAGAAAAATGGGAAGCACTGAAAGGTGGGAAATAAGTGAATGAATGAGTCTGGGTAAGATAAGCAAGGTCTATTCTGGCTACAGTTTCAGAAAGAAATTGAAGTGAAAGAAATTAAAATATAAATCATATTAGTAAGCCTTAAAATGAAAAAAGAAAGTATTTTAACAAGACTTATGTGGAAGATATTTATATAGCTTGGGGTTATAGTAAGGGGTGTTGGGGTTGGTGGGGCACCAAGGACGACAGGGCTGGAATAGGTGTGTACATTATGTATGTGTGCGTAAATATGCACATGAACACATCTTGAAATTTGGGGGAATCATCACAGGGATAGGAATTAGGTTAGTTTTGAAGGAGTATGGTCAGTTGAGTGAAAATGCAGAGGTGCAACTCAGTGCCATACTGAAAGGAGCATAAGTGATGGTGGGAAGGAAGAAGAGTATACGTGGGTATAAATATCAAATGTGATCAAGTTAGTGTGTGTTAGTCCTGCCTGAAAATTCCTCTCAAGATTGTTAAATAAAAGATTATGGCTTCCTCAAATAGAGGCAAAATGTTCTCTGTAACCATTCTAAATTCCTTGGTTTTATAGTTCAGTAATTATCCCCTAAGTCGTGTTTTTTTACCTTTTGAATTTTTATTAGGGGTTGTGCATTCATGATGGTACCTGGAAGTCTGCAGTTTATGGTTTTGGAGATCAGAGTAATTTGAAAAAACTGCGAAACGAGTCAAATCTGAAACCTGTCCCAATTGTTGGTCCAAAATTGAAAAGAAGGTATGTTAACTCAAAATCTCTTCTTTAGTATATCGAGTCTAAGTATATTGCTGTTGGTGTGGTTATTAATAAAGTATGCCACTTAGAAAAGCCTGAGACTGTTGTAGTGAGTTCAGGATTATCTTCCTAGCTAAATAAAATATAATTAATGTATTATCCTAAGCTTAAGTACTTCATATGTAATAATATATTTGTATTCTGGAAGAAAATGGATTTTTGTGCCTTTTTTCACTATCATTTTCAAAATCAAATACCAGTTAAATTTTATGCAGTAAAACTGCCATTTTAAAATGTGATTGTGAAAACTTTTTATGTGAGAACTCTAAATTCATACTAGGGTTTGGCTGTTGAACATTCTTTTTATCAGTACTGTCTAAGGAGATTGATGGGGTAAAATATATTTGTCCTGTGCCCTTGGTATGAAGAATACTGCTCTGTCCACTCGTCACTGGTTTGGTGCAGGTGTAGAGAACACAGGATAGATACTAAGAGAAATTTTAATTAAGAGTAGACCTGCCATCGCTTCTTGGCCTTTTGGCTAAGATCAAGTGAAGAGCAGACCTGCCATCTTTGTTGTCATTACTGCCCTGAGAAAATCTCTATTTTTTATTCAGAAATTTGCCAAGTTAACTGTGAGTAGAGAAAATGCATCATACTCTTCATGGGTCTGTCTTACAGGTGGCCAATTTCTTACTGCAGAGAACTGAATAGCTATTCTATTCCTTTCTTGGGAGCGGATGTCTCTGTTGTGAGGCGGACTCAGCGTTACTTGCATGAGAATTTGGAGCAATCGCCTGTAAGTGCATACAATTTAATTTAAAATTTTTTTTTATTTTTGGGTTTTTTTTTTTAAGATTTTATTTATTTATTCATGAGAGAGGCAGAGACATAGGCAGAGGGAGAAGCAGGCTCTCCCTACAGGGAGCCCAGTGCAAAACTTAATCCCAGAACCCTGGAATCACAAACTGAGCTGAAGACAGACCCTCAACTACTGAGCCACCCAGGCATCCCACAATTTAATTTTTTTTTTCCACGATTTAATTTTTAATGAAGAGTATTCTATTCATTATTGCTCCTCCTACCTGTTTAGGATTTTTATGTTTACAAAGCAAAAAAAAGAAGGCTAAATTAATGCAGGTTTTGGTTTCTGGAAGTGTGAGAATCAGTAGTGTATAAAGTATTTTGCATTTTATGGGGGCAGATATAGCCTCCCCCATAATTCAAGTCTGGCCATCTGCGTACCTTGTTAATGAAACAACAGCAGCAAATTTCGTCCAGGAAATGCTGGTGTCATGAACACCCAGCAACCCACTTGAGGGTTTTAGCTTCAAGGATACTCTGTTGCTTGTGGAGATGTCTGAATTCTTAGGTCTTTCAACCTCCAACCTTTGGAGTGACATTCCTTTTGGTGAGGGAAGTGATTGCCCCCATTTCTGAGACTTGAAGAGGAAACCATATCTCAATTTAAAAGATTATTTTCTCAAAGAAGATTATTTTCTCTATTTAAAAGATTCTTTAAATCTTTTATTTAAAAATTATATTCTCTGTTTAAAAGATTATTTTCTCAATTTAAAAGATTATTTTCTCAAAGAAGAAGTTGTAAGTAGAATCTGTATTTTATAATAGGTAATCACTAAATTTAGATATGTTCATGTGGTCTTTTTATGTATGGATCATGGGGACTTTTGTGTTCAGGTAGAGGAAGCTAATTATCATTTGCAACAATTTCTACTATAAACAATATGCTTCCAGTGTCTGGTTTCTAAACAAGCTTTTAAAGCATAACATGTTCATAAAGTGGAAACTGCTTTTGCTCAGTGTTGATGACTATGGAGTAAGTTATAAATAGCTAACATTATTGATTTCCTCAGTCTACAAAAGTAGGGAGTAACCTTCTGACCTCGCATCATTATCCAGGTTCAGTATGCCGCTTATGTGACTGTGGGAGGCATCACCTCCGTTATTAAGCTGATGTTTGCAGGACTTTTCTTTTTATTCTTTGTGAAGTGTGGCATTGGCAGACAGCTTCTCATAAAAGTAAGTGATACTTTTATGAAATTAGGTCTTTAGAAATATTTTCCATGAGTTTAAAAAAATATATCACTGAGGGTTTTGTTTTGTTTTGTTTTTTCCTTTAGTTTCCATGGCTCTTCTCCTTTGGTTATTTTTCAAAACAAGGTCCAACACAAAAACAGGTAACCCTTCCTTTTGTATACAACTCTTTAATAATTTTCTTTATTTTTTTATTTTTCCTCAGTGCGTTTACTACAACAGGTAAGACTTGAGCACTTAACTGTGTTTCAGTATGCTTTTATGTTCGTCACATAAATTAGGTGGCTTAGTCTCTTAAAACACCCTTAGAGTGGGTATTCTCTCCACTTTACAGATGAGACCCTACTCTTCCGCCATCTTGCCCCTCCTCTCCACTTTACAGATGAGAAGCCTGAGGCACAAAAGCTAGGAAACTTGCCCAGGGTCCTACAGCGAATGAGGCCATGGCCAAGCCAGGGTGGGATCCCAGTCATCTGGCTCTAGAGTCTTACTCTCTTCCTAGAGGCCTCAGAAATGTTTAGTCTTCATTTTTCTCCTCCACACCTCCTCCTTCCCAGTATTTCCCTTCTCCTTCCTCTTCTGTGCACGCCAGGCTCATTCCTGTCATGGTTCACGGACCCCAAGGCAGACCCCAGTCAGGAGCCCGGTCTGCTGGCACCAGGCACCACTGGGGAGGTGCCCTCACTGAGAGGATGGGCATGAGGCCAATGCTTCTTCCCCCTCCCGCTGGAACGGTAGCACCATTGGCTGATCCTATCACTTATAATTAGCCATCTGTTCATCTCCTGTCCCAGGGTTTTCTCAGCATTCCCCCTCGCCCCAGACCCCCTGTGTCTGCAGTTTCAACTCCTGCTTCACTGATGGAGTTGAGAGCGTGGGTCGTGTGCCCCTCGGCTTCCTGCTCTCAGACTCACACCACTGCTCTCATCTTTACCTTCTCTGTTCCTCTCAGGAAAGGATTCTGTATGAGACAAATCCACTCCCTGGGCACTTTAAAAATCAAGCACTTCTTGTGCTTGTGGCAGGCACAGAGCCAAGTGCTTTACACCATGACCACGTAGGTAGAGGTAATAGCCACTTTGTATAGCCGAGGACGTAATCAGAGCGGGTGTTCCTGCCAAGTTCCTACAGCTAGAATGTGGCAGCCCTGAGAATCACTCCAGCCTGAGTCTTCACTGCTCACTTCCTCAGTTGATCTTTCACAGCCTCTCCTCATCCTATGCTCATGCCAACCCAGAAAGGAGTCCTTGGCCTTCCCTTACCCTCTACTGTCCCCTTGCTAGAGTTGACATTGGTCTTCATACTGCTGAGTGTTTTGAGTGCTGTGATCTCTGATATTGTTGTCTTTCTTGAAATACTCACTTCCCTTGGCTTCTGAGAACATCGCTCTTCCAAGGGTCCACTCTGTTCCTCTCCTCCTCTGCTGTACCCTCACTTCTGAGGGGACTACTCCTTATGTGTTGACCTCCCCCCAGATTCCACCCTCAGCCCACTCACTGTCCCTGAGTCATCTGAGCTGTGTTCTCAGCAAATCTGCTTAGATCTGTAGATCACTTGGATGTGTCTCAGGTACTTGAATTGAACGTGTCAAGATCTGAACTTCTTTCCCCCAAACACTCTTCTTTTACTTCCCATCTCTGTTGGGGGCACAGTCATTTGCACCATCACAAACATAGGCATAATTCTAGATTTTTCTCCAAACTCATCATACCCACCTTAGCTGAGGCTCTTAGCTCTTAGCTCTCTCTTGTTTTTTTTTTTTTATATTTTATTTATTCATAGAGACAGAGAGAGAAAGAGAGAGAAAGAGGCAGAGACACAGGCAGAGGGAGAAGCAGGCTCCATGCAGGGAGCCCGACCCAGGGCTCAATCCCAGGTCCCCGGGATCACACCCTGGACTGAAGGCAGCACTAAACCGCTGAGCCACCTGGGCTACCCCACTGAGCCACCCGGGCTACCCTCTCTCTTGTTTTCTTTTCCCTCTCATCCACAGTTGTGGTAAAGTACACAGAACATAAAATTTACCATCTTAACCATTTTTAAGTGCAGTGATATCAATACCGTATTCAAAATACTCATATTATGCAAATCCAAGTTGTTATGCAGCACATTTGTATTATTGTGCAACCATCCCCACTGTCCATTCCAGAACTTTTTCCTCTCCCAGAACTGAAACCTTGTCCCCACTAAACAATAACTTGCCTTTCCTCTCTTCCCCCTGCTCTTGGCAACCACTGTTCTACTCTCTCTTTGAATATGACCACTCTGGGTGCCTCATACAAGTGGTCACACAGTATTTGTCCTTCTGTGACTGGCTTATTTCACTGAGAATGATGTCCTCAAGGTCCATCCTCATGGTAGCAGGTGCCAGACTTCATTCCTTTTTAAGGTTCATTTTCACACACTTACATACACACACCACACACACACAGACACCCCTCAAACACACAGACACAGACCCCCACACACACACATAGACATCCCTCCTATAGACACACACACACATACCATATATATGTACCCCATTTCCATTTATCCATCCATGGACACTTGGGTTACTTCCACCATTTGAATATTTTGAATAATGCTGCTTTGAACATGGGTGTGCAAATATATCTTTAGGATCCTCCTTTCAGTTCATTGGGATAAATATCCTGACATGCAATTGCCGGATCCTGTGGTAATTCTTTTTTTATTTTTTATTTTTTTTGTAAATTTATTTTTTATTGGTGTTCAATTTGCCAACATATAGAATAACACCTAGTGCTCATCCCATCAAGTGCCCCCCTCAGTGCCCGTCACCCAGTCACCCCCACTCCCCGCCCACCTCCCCTTCCACCACCCGTAGTTTGTTTCCCAGAGTTAGGAGTCTCATGTTTTGTATCCCTTTCTGATATTTCCCACTCCTTTCCCCTTTATTCCCTGTCACTATTTTTTATATTCCCCAAATGAATGAGAACATATAACGTTTGTCCTTCTCCGATTGGCTTATTTCACTCAGCATAATACCCTCCAGTTCCATCCACGTCGAAGCAAATGGTGGGTATTTGTCGTTTCTAATGGCTGAGTAATATTCCATTGTATACATAAACCACAGCTTCTTTATCCATTCATCTTTCGATGGACACCGAGGCTCCTTCCACAGTTTGGCTATTGTGGCCATTGCTGCTATAAACATCGGGGTGCAGGTGTCCTGGTGTTGCACTGCATCTGTATCTTTGGGGTAAATCCCCAGCAGTGCAATTGCTGGGTCGTAAGGCAGGTCTATTTTTAACTCTTTGAGGAACCTCCACACAGTTTTCCAGAGTGGCTGCACCAATTCACAATCCCACCAACAGTGCAGGAGGTTTCCCCTTTCTCCACATCCTCTCCAGGGCTCCACACCATGTTACATTCCCATCAGCAGTGCACGAGTGTGCCCATTGTTTCACATCCTTGCCAACACTTGTTTCCTGGGTTTATTTTAAAGTTTATTTTTAGTAATCCCTATACCTAGGGTGGGGTCAAACCCACAGCCCCGAGATCAAGAGTCACACACTTCATCAGCTGAGCCAGCCCAGTGCCCCCTGTTATTCTCACAGGTGAGAGGTGGTATCTATCGTGGTTTTGATCTGTACTTCCCCATCATTAGTGGTTGGTGTTGAGCATCTTTTCATGTGCTTATTGGCCATTTGTAGGTCTTCTTTAGAGAATGTCCATTCAAATTCTTTGCCCATTTTTGAATTGGTTGTTTGTGTTTTTATTGTTGAGTTTTAGGAGTTATCCATATATGGATATGAATCCCTTATCAGTCTTCTCACTGCTGTCTAAGATCAAAGACAGATCTGACCTACTTCCCTGACCACTGCATGGGCAATGATTCTTACCTGGGATTGTATGTAACAGAATGTCCCCGGGAGCTTTCCCAAATACATGTCCTGACCCTACGTCTGGATCTTCTGATGCAGTAGGTGTGGAATAGGGCCTGGAAGTATAGAACAGTGGTTCTCAACTTTAACAAAGAGCCCAAAACCAATGACAGAGATTTGAGTGTGATTGGTTGGGAATGTGGCCTGAACATTGGGCTTTTTTAAAAAGCCAATTATGTTAATGTGCTGCCAAGGTTGTGGTCTCTAGTGTGGAGGTAGATGGGTTCCAAGTCAGGTTTGGGTGATTTTGATTCAGTTCATCTCTGGAGAAGTAAGGTCCTTGATCATCTAGTCCTGGCTGGCAGATAGGTTTCATTTTTCATGCCAACCCTGATTAATCGGTAGTAACAGCCTGGAGACTATTGAAAATTGTTCTGAAGCTGAACATATATGCCCATCCTGAGAGGATTGTGCTCAGGGAGGGAAGGAGACAAGTGCTGGCCTGTGTCAGACCTTGTCTGTACCTTTAACAGATGAGCGCCACCCTGTTCCACCGTGATGCTGTGTACCTTCTTGCCTTTAAATGGTGGTTTCTCCTTTCTGGTGCCCACCCCACTGTCCTGTGTAGTACACTTCTGTTAGAGTGTCTGTGTGTACACACTTCAAACCCCGCCCTGTCCTCCCCAACAGATTTAATAATACCCTCCTTTGAACAAGTCTTACATCTTTTCATTCATGTCATGTGTTGTTATTACATCTATATGTATATATACACACATGTATCCCCTACTGAACTGTCAGTTCCAGAAAAGATAGGAGCCATATTTTAATGATGTCTCAGTAATAAAAATTTGTTGACCACAACTGAATTCTTCATTACCTTATTTCTAAATTTAATGATTGTGAAAGATGACTTCTAGAATTTAATTTTTTGAGTCCCGTTTTTACATCTCCAAGTGGAACAATTCTGTATCACCTATATTTCCATTGCTTGTTGGCTGTTTTTGTCTGGTCTCCTCCAAGAGATATCTGAAACCAGATTACCACATTCGACCACTGCCACCAAACTAAAATAAAAACTACCTCCAGCTTTTCCTCTGAAACTTTGTTCTTGTGGTGCTGTCCTCACGTAGTCCCCAGGCTAAGAACCGTCTACACCACATCCCTCTTCCTCACCACCTTCCTCCCCTTCATCAAAACTTGCGTCTTCAAATAATTGATTTTTGCCTCGTGCTTAAAGGATGATAGAGCATTCTGGCAGAATGTTAATGTTTTCATCTATTGAAAATGTCTCCTATTGAGATAGCATAGTAGGTTTTACTGTGTTCGGGGAGGAAATGACATATTTATTAAGTAAAGCTTTTGCTTGCTTTTTTCTCAGATGGATGCCGCCTCGTTTACAATGACATTCTTTGGTCAAGGATACAGTCAAGGCTTTGGTCCGGAGAAGAACAAACCAAATATGAGAATTTGTACTCAGGTGAAAGGACCAGGTATTTCACATAGGACTTAAGAATCCTGGGGAGTTTTACATTGTCTTAAGGTATAAAGCAGTATTACGATGTTTTTTCCTTAAAGCTTAATAATTTTAGAAATAAATTTGCACAAATTATTTAATAATATAAATTATTCTGTTAAGGGAAGGATTGAAATTGTTATAATTTAATTTTATTAGCATAATCCTCCTGTTTTTTTTAGTATGATTTCATAATTCTGTGGCATATTTTAACATGAGTAAGAAAAGGCTGATTGCTATTTATTCTCATACTCATGGATCACTTTTTTTTTTTAAGATTTTATTTATTTGAGGGGATCCCTGGGTGGCGCAGCGGTTTAGCACCTGCCTTTGGCCCAGGGCGCGATCCTGGAGACCCGGGATCGAATCCCACATCGGGCTCCCGGTGCATGGAGCCTGCTTCTCCCTCTGCCTGTGTCTCTGCCTCTCTCTCTCTCTCTGTGTGACTATAATAAATAAATAAATAAAATTTAAAAAAAATATTTTATTTATTTGTGAGAGAGAGAGCACAAGCAGTGGGGAGGGGAGAGAGCAGAGGGAAAGGGAGAAACAGACGCTCCGCTGTGCAGGGAGCCCAATGTGGGGCTCGATCCCAGGACCCCAGGATCATGACCCAAGCTGAAGGCAGACACTTCACTGACTGAACCACCTGGGTGTCCCTCAATAGTCACTTTAAAGCAGTGTAGTTATAAAGCTGTGGGCCAAGGTTTCTTTGGAGTCTGTAAACACCCTAACATTGTTTGTAAAATGTCTGTGCCCATGCGCATTTTTCTGGGGAGGGTAAAGCTTTTGATGGGTGGTTGAAAGGATCTGTCACCCAAAAAAAGTTCAAGAACTTTTGGCGTACATTTCATAGAATCCTAGAGAGACAGCCCTACTTGTGAATTCTAGTATAATTATCAGTTTAGTTACCATCACCTCTGAGAGATGAGAGAGTGTCTGCTTTGCAGTTTTAGTCAAGCCAGATGGCAAAGGTATCTTTGTGCCTTCCCTTCTTTTCGAACTCCCTGCCAGGCTTTTTAAGATAATTTCACTGTATTTGTATTATTTGGCAGAATTGTAAACGCTAAAGTTCCACTTGTTTATAGACTTCATTTAAAGCTACTTCTTCTTAAAGTTAGACTTCGTTTAAAGTTACTCAGTTCTTTTAAAGAAATGGAACCTTTTTTTTTTAAGTGGAGCCTGGTGTGTTACTGGAGAAACAAGTGAGGATCATTGGCTTTGGACGTTGTCAGAGGCAGTGCCACTCCCCGTGTGTGCCTGGCTTCCAGCCTGTGCCTCAATTGTCTTCATCTGGAAAGTGGGGATAAAAATAGGACTAACTTCATGTAATTGTTAGGAAAATTAAGTGAGGATAATAAAATTAAAGCACTTACTAACACATCCTAACTTAGTAAAGTACTAGTTAATTATTAGTTTTAAGTGGACAGAGTATTTATTAAGACAATTCTGTATACCTAGAGTTAGAGATAAAATCTACATTTGATTTTTGAGTGTTGTTGAATGCCTACTTCATTAAGAGTTTTCTTTGATCAACTATGTTCTGCAGAGGCTGGCTACGTGGCTACCCCCATAGCCATGGTCCAGGCAGCCATGACACTTCTAAACGATACCTCTGATCTTCCTAACACGTGAGTCTATTTTCCTTGTGGTTTTCCTTGTTTTTATCTACGTCATATTTTAGCTTATTTTGATTCAGTTTTCAGGCATTGGGTCTACACATAAGCATTTACAGTACCTTTGATCCAAAGATACAGGTAAATTAAACTTGTAAGAGGGACAGTTTCTTACTGGCCTCCGAGGACAGCACAGAGATAAACAAGAGGAGACAACAGAGATTTGAGACTTAGGTAGGTTGACTTTAGTTCCTCATAAAAATAGCTCAGGGCTGGAGTCAGCTGCTCAGAAAAGGTCTGTGTTGTCAAACGGTATTATCTGGAGCCTCTGGTCAGTCCTGATGATGCCCTGCTGGCAGTGGGGAGCCCAGAGAGCAAGTGTGAATTGATTCATGGCGTCTTGGCTAGATGTTTATCAAGTAGACTCTGTTACTGGAGCATGTAGCCGCTACTGTAAAAGTAGGCCAACTTTACAAATGAGTCTTGGACCTGCAGGCTTAGGAACAAATAAATATAGATAGGATCTAGAACAGTATGAAGTTAATAAACATAAAAATGGTATCAAGTGAATCCTAATTAAAGTTTTTCAAATAATTCTACAGTTGACCCCCTACATAATCAAAAACCCACATATGTTGTTGACATATATATTATATACTATAATCTTGTAACAAAGTAAACTAGGAAGAAGAAAATGTTAAAATCGTGAGAGAAAATACATTTATAGTGCTGTATGGTAAAAAATCACATGTAAGTGGACCCACGCAGTTCAATCCCATGTTGTTCAAGAGTCAACTGTACCATTTGAAAGCATTTAGCATTTTATAAAATGTCAGTCATTCTGTTTATTTTTAAATTTTTTTTAGTCATTCTGTTTAAAGAAACTTCTTTTTCATCCAGTTTAAGTCTTCTTTATGCTCTTATAATAATCTGTTGCCAAAGATGATTTCACCCAGGTCCTTTTTTATCCTCTCAAGTCTGAGCACTGACTTTATCAACAGCAGCATCAATGACCCTTGTGTCCCCTCAAACACACAGCAGTATCATGGGGGCAGTCTCACTAGAAGTGGAACCCATCGAGATAGTTTGCTGGGCTGCTGGTTTCTTCCTGAGTTATGGCGCCTTGCTCATTTGGCTGAGTTTAAGAATGGAACCCAAACTAGTTTATGGTGGAGTGAAGGTTTTCATGAGTGCTGATGGCTCGATGGCTAGGCCTCCAGCTAATGACACTACAACAGAAGAGGGCCAGAGATGGCTTTGTGCACTGTTTTTATCTTGTTCTTGTCTTACAGGGGCGGGGTCTTCACACCTGGAGCAGCCTTCTGCAGAACAAAGTTGATTGACAGACTCAACCAACGTGGCATTGAATTTAGTGTCATTAGCAGCTCTGAAGTCTAAACATTTAAAGAATTAACTGAAGGCATAGAATGCATGAATTAACGGCTTTTTTTTAATGTAAAATTTGAAATTCTTCTATATCCTGTCTGTATGTAAAAAAGATTGTCAAATCTAAAATATATACACATTAAAAGCAGGAAATTGTGCTCACTTACCCTAAATTTCAAATCTTAGCTGGCTTTGTGATTTTATTGCTGTGAGAGAACTAATATTGACTTTTTCATTGGAGAATTCATGCTCAGTTCCTCTAAGTGAACTGACAGACCAGAGGTGGGGTGGGTGCCTCTCTCCGTGCTGCCGACAGGCTGCAGACAAGGCCCGCAGGCTGGTGTTCATGGAGGCAGGACTGCTGCTCCCCTTGCCTAGATGTTGAACAGGATCTTACCTTCAGATGAATTTCTCTACATACTGTTTGGGCCTTTGCCAAGTGAAACTACATTTTTAATTTTTATTTTAGCTTAGTTTTCCACCCATCTACACTGATTTTTTGACTGTTACCTAAGTTGAATAATAAAGGATTGTCAGTTGAACAATGGCTTTGTGTTTGGACCTGCCCTAGGTATTTGAGGTAGGGGTCTGACCTGTGTACTGCTCATAACTGGGCCTGTCATTTGTTTTCTCTGGTTCTGTACCTGTGATTGGTTTCAAAGATAGAGCTGGTAAGTTTCTGTTCTTTTCATTGCCTGACCAGAAGTGAATTTCTTTAATTTATTTTTTGTATTTTAACTAGGTTTTCCCCTGAAGCCCTAAAATAAGGCAAAGGACTTTTTCCTTTGTAATAAGCATATGATAAACACATACATAGTGTTCTGTGCCATTTGCTACATAAAGAGGACGCAGCCACTGCCTCTATGAAATTTCTACTCTGCATTGAGAAGCGTGGCACAGATAAGAACATGATTTGTCTGGAGGGAGCCTCCTGTGCTGCCTGAGGCTATCAGCAGAGGCTGTCTAACTTGAAGAGGGAGATTTATGGTGTACCCTCTATCCTCTGCCCTGGCCTGGGTTGGGTCCTAATTGGTGGGCTGGTAGAAAAGTTTTTATCCTCTCTAAAATCAGGAAGGTGTTCAGGAGCAACAGAGGCCATGACCAGCCCCGGGACAGAATCCTGACACGACAGTGGGCTCCCCAGTGGCCCCCGCAGCTTGCGGGCGGGAGGTCTGCAGGTTGGAGCTGAGGAATCTGTGGTTCAGATGTGCACTGGGAGCCTCTGGGTGAGGCTGCCGGTTGTGTTCTTCCCAGCTTGGTGGCGTGTGTTGTGTCCGGCTCTGACATGGACACTGATGTACATAGAACCTGTGTGACCTTCCTCCAGCTTGAGATACAGGTGTGTCTCATCCAGATTTCTTTTTAACCCCCAGGGCTCCTCAAGCTGCTTTTTTGCAGAAAGTATATTACTTCTGCAGTTATTTCTGCAGATGGTTAAAGAACTTTGAGGCTCAGCCCAGGAGGTAGAAGAAGCCTTCCCGTCTTCCTGTGACCTCACAGCTGCTTTGCCTCACTGACAGGCTTTCCAGACCCTGGTTCCTGTTGCCATCACCGCATGGAGCTCCACCTGTAGGCTGTAAGCTTTCGAGTTATTCTTTAGTTGCATGTACACTAGTCCTGAACCTGAGCTGCAGATAGAACCGAAGCCTCTCTGAGAAGCCTTGGGTCCTGTTATTTTGCAGAAATGACCAGCCCAGATTCCCGCCTTCCTAGGGAGACTCCTTTTGGAAGCCATTGCTAGACTGTCCTGCCAGCAGAGTTTCAGGTTTTTCCTGCTTGATCTCCCTAACTTCATACTCCAGGGAACAAGGATTGGGGTTGTTACCTCTTTTTCCTCCTTCCTGGGTTCTTATGCCTCTGCCTGGGGCCGTTCTGCAGCAGCTGTTACCATCAGGAATGGCACCTTCAGTCAGCCCAATGCTCGCTCACAGATGCCTGGACAGGCCTTGTTTATTTAATGTTTAAAGCCTCAAAATGGGGGAGATGATTGTGCCAGACTCAGAGAATTGTCATGAATGAGCTACGTAGTCTAGAGCCCAGCTCACAGATGTGCTCGTGGGGCCCCTGCCGTCACTGGCAGGCTCCCCACAGCCTTTCCCCCGAGCACCCAGTGCCCGTCTGCCCTCAGCAGAGACCCATCCGTTCTCCCTGGAACCTGGATCACCCAAGCCCAATTGCCAGCAGATTGCACTGGCAGCCTCCGCCTCTGCCACGTGGCCCGCACCGCACAGGCCCCACTGCCGCTGCTCCCCCGCCCCCCATGGTTTCCAGATAAGCTTAGGAAAGCAGAGGAAGTAGAGGTAAAAGATCCAATTTGTGGAACAAGGATACAAAATGAGGGGTAAAATAACCATTTGTCTCTAGGTCTGACAGCAAATTTTTCAAAACAGCTTTATTTGAACTTTCGAACTGTTGAATATCAATGCTTGTCAGTGACTTCAGTGCCAGGCTCTGTTCTAAGGTTTATATTCACTCACCATCTGTACTTGGTACTATTCTCATGTCCCTATAATAATGAATGGGGGGTTAGCAAGGGGAAGGCATTTGCCTCAAACTGCAGGTGGGGAGTGACCGATTAGATATTTAGCCCCAGACAGACAGGTCTCAACGCCCGGAGGGCTGGCCTCCCACTTCCAGGCTCACCTTCACTCCGGATGTGAATTCATTTTCACAAGACTTTAAACCAAATTGCAGAACAGAAACAATGTGAGGAATGGGCTGGGTGCGTGGTGCGCACGGCTCGGCTGGTGGCCAAGTTCATCAAGCTCAGAGCTATGTGCGCTCCTCGCAAACCTGGGGCGACCCCTTGGCCCATCGATGCTGCTGGGGATGCAGCAGGCACGCTCTCTTCTCCTTTGCTATACGAGCAACATCGCTTCTCAGTCTCTGCAAGCTGCGATCGAGCAGCTCCCCAACATCCCTCAGCCTCTGTGACTGTTGGTATACAAACGGTCGGAGCATCCTGTCATCTTCCTGAAAATAAAGCAAAGGGAGAAAGCGCCCATCGCCTCCCATCAGTGGAGTGAAAAGTGTGCAGGTTGCTGTCAGGGAGACACAGGAGCAAATGTGGGCTTTTTGGCTTGGGATGACCTACATTCCCCCCACTGTTGAAGTTCTGAGGTCTGGCACGGACTGGGTTGGGTGGGGATACTCCATGGGTAGGGCAGGGGGACTGCTGTGCCCCCTGCCCCAGGGGAGCAAGTTTCGAGGGTGACGGCCAGCACCCAGCCTGTCCCTCCCTGCGGGGCCTGGCGTATCTGCATCACTAACCAAATGGCCACTCAGGTACCCTGGTCCTTTTTTTCCCAATTCGTTTTCTATGTCTTTCTCTTAAAAGCATTGCTTATATATTCTAAATACTACTCTTTGACGTAGTATTGATGATAAATAATACAAACAGGCTGTGGCTTATTTTGAGCTTTGTTTATAGTGTCTTTCGCCTAACCAGTTTTTCTTTTGTTGTGACATAAACACACAAACCAGTACTTGTAATGTGTTAGAGTGAATACACCTCCAGAAAGAGCTCTGCGTCTCCAGCCCCTCGTGGTCACTCCTTCTCTCTCTCCCCCCGCGGGGAGGCCTGACTCATGGGATAATCATTGCCTTGCCACCTGGAATGCAGCCCTAGACAGTCTCCTGCCTGTTTCTTGACCATTTATGGAGTCCCATTGGATGGTATCTGCTGTGACTTGCAAGTCAGCACGGTCCGTGCTGAGACTCACCGTGTTGCACGTGGCTAGGGTTCGTTTTCACAGCACTATGGTGTTCCTCAGTATTGTGGGACCCAGGAAATTTAACAAAAATCCCCTACCCCTGGACAAGCAGAGCAGGACTAACTCCATTTTGTGCTGCACCCGCAACCTCCTGTATGACCCCCCACATGACCTGCTTATTGCTTAAGGCGCTGCCCCACCCTAGTCAAGCCGCTGGGCACGCCCTAATCGGAAATCGGCTCATAACAATGTAACTCTGCCTTATGCCCGCCAAAACTGACCAAATTAATAGGCCAGTTCAAATGGATACTATAGGGTAAAATGTAATTCAAGTGGCCACCTGCGTGTGGACCGACATGACTATGCAACTTTCTGTGTACTTCATTGGCCACTGGCCCCTGTAAAGCTGCTACGCCTCTTAGTCTTGGGGTCCAAGTCCCTGCTCCGCTGTGTCGGGTATACTTGGACCCAAGCTCGAGCTTGTAAATAAACCCTCGTGTGTTTTCATCGGTGTCGGCTCCTCAGTGGTTTCTCAGATTCGCGATCTTGGGCACAACAGTATGGGGGTGGGTGTGCACTGGGACATTTCCAGTTTGGGGTACTAAAGAGGGTGTTAAGAGCAGCAGCCACTGCATATATAGGCATGGGTTTCTGCAGTTTTTCAGCCCCTTCCTCATTGAACCACAGGACAGGAAATTATCTGAGTGACTATTTCTCAATTCTTTCAAGAATGGTATATAACAAGGGCTATTCTAGACACATAGGAGAGAAATGAATCCATTATATACATTGAATCCCTAACAAGGTGGTTCTCAAACTTCAATTTAAGGCAGAGTCCACCTGGGGGGCTTGTTAGGGGACAGATTAATGGGCCTCACACCACAGGTCTGGTTTAGGAGGGTTTGTATTTCTAAAACCACTGATGATTCTGAGGCTGCTGGCCGGGGACCACACTTTGACAACCTCTGCTTCAGGGCGTGAAGGGCTGAATCCTCTGCAGAATCAGCTGACTCTCTGGAGGAGGGTGCAGGCTTCAGGAGTAGGCACATCTTCTACCTTTATTAGGTAAATGGCAAAAAAATGTTTCAAGTGGTGGTTCCAACTTCCACTCTTTCCAGCAGAGCATGAGCTTGTTTCTGTTGCTTCAGACCATCAGGGAAAAGTGAGAGATGCCAGCAAATTTTATTTCTGTTTGCCATTGTCCATGAGGCTCTAGCCAGTTCAGCAAGGCAAGAAATACAAAGTATAAAGATTGAAAAGGGGAAAAACAAAATCCCATTACATTTCTTTGGGATTACACTGAATCTCAGAGAGACTTGACAAGATTTATAAGAGCTAATCTTCCAAACCAGGGAGACATGGCATGGGTTGCTCTTTATTTATATCTTCTTCAACATCCCTCAGGCAAGTTTTTAAATTCCCTCCATAGAAGTCCATAGTTTTATGGTAGTTGTAGGCCTAAGTACTTTATTTGATATAAATGGCATCTTTTATACGAAGCAGTTCTATTTGATACTGTTATATTCAAATACAGTTAATTTTTAAGTGCTGATTTTTCAGCAACTTTGTGATTCTTTTATAGATTCTTCTGAATTTTTAATTTGCATTAACATGTCCTCTGGGAATAAAAACAGAGGCAGCATGGAGTGGTATAGACTGTGGAGTGACCTTGCTGGGTTTGGAGGTTGGGCCTGCTGCTTAACCAGGCATGTGTCCTCACACAGGTTACTTACCCCCCTTGTGCCTTAGGCCATGAACTGCAAGATAAGGCTAATAGTTCCTACTGCATCGGGTTGTTGTAGAATTGAGTTAGTAACGGTAAAGCGTTCAATAAATACTGTATAAATATGTGCTATTGCTACTGGGATGTTTCTCCCCTTTTCAATCTTTATACTTTGTATTTTTTGCCTTGCTGAACTGGCTAGAGCCTCAAGGACAATGGCAAACAGGAATAAAATTTGCTGGCATCTCTCACTTTTTCCTGACGGAAAGGAAAAGCATTCGGTGATTTGCCATGAAGCATCGTGCTTACTCTGAGTTTAAGATTGCCTTTATCAAAGTAAGGAATGCACATTGTATTCCTAATATGCTAAGAGTCTTTATCATGGTAAGATGCTGAATTTTGGTGTGCCTGGGTGGTTTAGTTGGTGTCTGCCTTCGGCTCACGTCATGATCCCCGGGTGTTGGGATCTGGTCCCGTGTCGGACTTCCTGCTCAGCGAGGAGTATGCTTCTCTCTCTGCCCTTCCCCTCACTTGTGATCTCTTTCTCTCAAATAAAATATTTAAAAAAAATAGATGCTGAATTTTATCACACACGTTTTCTGAATCTGAAGTATCTTACTTGGTTTATAACAATAAACCAATTTTGCATTTCTGGGATACTCTGTAAATCACAAAGTAAATGAATGGCCATATCGGGAACCAGCCAGATGGTTATTTGACTAAAAAAGCAAAAGCAAAGACGGATGCGCAAGAGCAGGGGACACATGGCTCAGGCCTCCGCCCGCTCTTTTGCTGAAACACACACACTTCCCCAAGCTCAAGAGATGCAGGTCCCTCAAATGCCTAAGTTTAATGGAGAGAGATTCCTTTTGCTTGCAAGATTTTGATTACTTACAGGAGGTTTATAATGTCTCAGTCTGAGAAACCGTCCTCTTGCCGTGTTCATGCTTTGGTAGAAGACCTTGAGAGCATTGGCTAACTCCCTGTCGGAGCTGGCTGCAGGCGGAGCCGGCCTGTCATTCTCGGCTCTGGCTGCCAACAGGTGTGCTGTCCTCTGAGTTACCTTCAGGGCATCTGAAGGCTCATGTGCTGCGGTAGTGAGAAAAGATAATATGTATTTAATCCTCTGCTCCTCCAAGCATCTATGTGTTTATTTTGGCGGTATTCTACATCAGCATTTATCAAGCACCCATTGAGATGCCTCCAAAAGAAATCTTACCAGGCAGAAGGGGGAGAAAAAAAGTCTCCATTTTTTTTTTTAAGATTTTATTTATTTATTCATGAGAGACACACAGAGAGAGGCAGAGACACAGGCGGAGGGAGAAGCAGGCTCCCTGCGGAGAGACTGATGCGGGACTCGATCCCTAGACCCCGGGATCATGCCCTGAGCTGAAGGCAGACACTCAACCACTGAGCCATCCAGGTGCCCCTGATTTTTTTTTTTTTTTTTTTTTATGAAACGAGATCTAGATCAACTCATTAAAAAGGAAGTTTCTCAGAAATACAGACACACATCTCAGATGTAGGAGTTTAAAGAAAAAGTAAACCACCAAGACGTGGGCTGCCTCTCACCTTGTTGGGGAGAACCAACTTTCTCAAGTGCTTGTCTGAGAAGCACATTCTCCTCTCTCAAGGCTCTGTTCACGTTCCGGAGCTGTTCCGTCTCCTGTTCTAACTTGAGCAACTTCATATAAAGTTCTGAAGTCTGATCTGAAGTGGTCTACAAAACACATGTCCGTTTAGCCTTTTGCTGGATTATTTGCATACCCTTTGGGACTGGCAATTTTTACTACTGGGAGACAACTAGATGGGGGGTGGGGAGGTGAGCAGGGTGTAAGCTCCTCCAGGAACACGGGAGAAAATCAAGAAAACGCTTGTTTAGGGAAGGCACATCAATGATCCCTAAGCGGCTATCACCTGGGATTTCTTGGTCCTTTGCCATGTCTATTTGAAGGCTATATAAATGTGCACACCTGGCCTGTATCCACCAATGCAGAAATTTTCTTGGTGTCCACCATGACATGGCCTTCACTTGTGACCATGAGGTCTGGCTGAGAGCAGCTCAGTTGGGCGCAGCCTTCTGCAATGTGAGGGAGACATCATCAAGGAAAGAACCTCATCACTATCTGGCCCCATTGTGGTGTGAAGAGATGTAAACCCTATAGTCACCTGTGGACAAGAGCCCAGGGACCTGGGAAGATGGCTCATGGCTGTTAGGACCCCCGACCCCTCCCACTTCCTCCCTCCCTCAGCAGCCCTAGATACCGTGACATGCTAGCCAAGTGGAGTGCATTGTACAAAAGGGGAAGTAACCACGGTACCTTGAAGACCCCATAAATCGACAATGAGAGCATTTGTTTGTAAATAATTCAGAAAGTCCTGAGATGCATTTAAGGCTGTAAATTGGACTGTTTCTTCTATTTGGGGATTCACAATTTTCCACACAGGCTTGGTATAGAAAGTGCTTGAAAGATCATACATTCTGTAACTGAGAAAAGGACATAAAACACGATTTAAAACCAGAAGGGACACATTTATGAGGAAAAGGATCAGATGAGCCAGAGAAGGATGGCCGGCGTTGGTCTGTTGATGCAGGATGACCTGTAATTGCTTCTCGTGAGCACCGCCCCAGCATCTCAGCCACGGCCCACAAGTAGCATCACTATGTGGACAGTATTACATGTCTAACAAAAAGGAGATGGGCTTTGATAGATACTTTCTACTTCCATAATCTAAAACTGTCAATTTTCCACGTGAGGTGGTGGTTTGACTTCTGGCCTTCAAAGCTTCCTTTTATCGATTTAGTCTTCAAATCTCTTTAGCCCAATTAAGCCTATCCGGTGCTTTTGCCATACTGTGATACAGTCCCTTTGTTTCAAACTCAGAAAAACCTATTCCATTTAGATAATAAGCTTTACTGAATATTCCATCAGGTCATTAAACTTTCTGATTACTGCATCAACCACTCTTCTAAGATCAGCACACACGGCTTACAGCCCAGCAACCCACAGGGATGTGGGACCTCCGTTAAACAGAAGGGGAAATACTCATTTCGGGGTTGAGCAAGGAGGGAAAATTAAGAAAATTTCATAATAGGCTCGTTTTTGATAGTTGAGGAAAGACTTCCTCCCACCAGGGCCCAGGGGGTGGGTGCGTGCACACAGCTCAGTGGGGCAGGCTGGTACCCCATCTGAACGCCCCGCTCCGCGCCTTCCTTGAGCCACTTGATGCCAAGGCACCGCACAAGGCCAATCTGGAAATCCATCCTCTTGCCCAGCAACTCCGCAGTGTCAATAACCACATCCTCCTCACTGCACGCTCTGCAAACAGAGGAGAACATGGGCCCTGGGTTAGCCTGGGCCCGAGGGAGTTAGCATTGTGTTGTCATAGGCGGTTATTGAAACCTCCTCAAGAGATGGCCACCCTCCCTGAAGGAAAGACAGGGGGTGTTACCAGCTGCAGAATTCATTCATTCAAGAAACATTCAAGGAGCTCATAACCCTCTCGAGAAGGAGAGAATGATATAACCACTTTGTATAATAAATGGGCTAGCATTGGAGACCCAGGTAGGTGCCCAGTGGGAGAGAGGGGCTGTCACCCAGGGAGAGCCAGCTGGCCGCCAACTTCCTTGGCGACCTCTTCACAGTCCAGAGTCAACTCCAGGCCTACAAGTTCGCAAACCAATTTGGAGCACTTTCCAACAGCGGCCATCTCACACCAACCTCACATCAAGCTCCCACAAAGCCTATAAACCAGGATGCCACCTGATTAAGTGGCAGCGAGAGATCAACCACTCACAGCCCAGAAGCCCGAGGTGGCCCAGTGATCAGAAGGCTTCGTGGAATTCCCACCAAGATGGCGGGTCAATGGTCAGCTTGGTCCCTGGGGCTCAGGACCTCGCAGTCCCCTTGCCCCCTTCCTGTGCCTGTTGCTTCTTCAGAAAGACAAAATGGCATCCGTGGGCGCCTGAGGGAACTGAGCCTCCAGACCAGAGCCCCTGCCACCTGCCTCTTCGCTTCGTATTGCTAAGAGATTTGGGCTTTTGTGGAAACTGCCCGAACTGCCTACGGCCTGAAAAGAGAAACAGAAGAGGCTCCCTGGAAGGAGGTTGAGAGGCAACACTGCAGAGATAAAGCAAAGCCCGTCCCCACAGAAGGTCAGATAAGCACAGAGAATGAGGCCGGGTCTGGAACAAAGGCACCTCAGTGTCTTACTTCAGAAAAGGAACCAAAAAAATGACCGAAGCCTATACCCAGGATGGAGAAAGGATGAACTGGGAAATGAGCTTTCTGCTTCTGGCTCCAGGGCCTCTTCACAAGGCTCTGGAAGATTCCAGGTTGGCCGGCTTGGTCGCCGTGGCAAAAATCATTTGATGAAGCCAAATGGTTACTGAATGACCAGCTGACCACCTCCTCCGGGGGAACTCAGGCACCCTATGAGCCCCGGACCAGGCCAGAGGAGAAGGGGACACCCACTGTCCCGCCGGGGAGCAGGGCGTCACGTGGACGTGCAGCGTGGCCTCCTCCGTCCCGTCGCAGCTCAGGAACTCCACCTGCTCCTCGAGTTTCATGCAGTGGGCCAGCGGCTGGAGCCAGACGTGAGCCGAGCCCAGGTGCACGGCCTCGACGGGGTCCCAGAAAGGGTCGTCTTCCTGGGCCACGTGGCTGTCCTCCCCTTCTAGAAAGCGCTGGTACAGTTCCTCCATCAGGAACTTCCTGTTGATAAACTTGGCTTTTGACCAAATCCACACCTGGAAACACAAAGGCGGGTCAGCAGGGTCTGACCCCCGTCTCCGTCCACATTCGCTCTTGGCCCGCCGCCTGGCGCAGCACCCGGGCACACGGCCACGGCGGCCCAGGGGGCCCTCGGCAGCGCAGGCGAGGCCCGCGGTCCACGGCACCAGCCCGCCGTGTCGGCCGCCCGCTCTGCGGCACCTGGCACGCACTGAGGTGGCGGCCGCCTCGTTTGCTAATGAGCTGATGAAGCAGGGAGGTTTGCTGAGGTTAACCCCGGGGCCCAGAGTAATCACGAGGAAGAGGAGGCGGCGGACGAGGTCGGGGAGACAGTGGCCAAAGCCCGTCCGGGAGATGCCCGGTGGCTGACTTGGGAGATGGCGTGTGATGGCCGTGAGCCCGGGAAAGCGGGGAAAGAGCCTGGGAAGCAGATGGGCCCTCAAGCCTCCGGAAAGCGAAATGGTTCTGTGGGGCCCTTGCTTTTGGTGCAGGGAGGCCTGGGCTGGGCCTGTAGGCGGCAGAGCTGTGAGGTGATGGACATGTGAGCTCCCCCCACCCCTTGCCCCCCTGCCCCCCAGAGCCTGCCACGGGCTGTCCCCTCCCTGAGGCTGCTGAGCTAGAGAACAGAAGCATAAGCTGTGTGTGTGGGGGGGAGAATACAAGTGAGATGGAAAGTTCTAGACCATAAACGTCATATCCGAAGTGGTTACCATGTAGAATGAGTAACTCCTTCTCTGAACAGCCTCAAACGACACCAGAAACCAACAGATACGTCATTCTCTCTGTGAGTGTTCTGTGTCCTCAGAAAAAGGAACATCCTCCAGACTAAAAAGACTTCTTTCTTCCCTTTTCTGCCTCCAGGACAGCGAAGTGCAGCACGGTCCTCCGAGAGTCCACGCGAGCCTGGCTGTGGCAATGCTACGGCTGGCGAGGGAGTGGGCCTTTCAAAGACCTTTAGGCCGTGGGGCCAGGATTGTGGGCAGCCAGATCATCAGCCCCATGCATCCTTCCCCACAGAGAGCGGACGCGGGCCCCGGGACAGGGCAGCCGGGCTCTGCGGGCCGGTGGGGGGCCTGTGCTGACCCCCCTCCCCCAGGCAGAGACAGGCAGGGGCCCCTGTACTGACCCTTCACCCCAGGGGGGCCTGCGGGGCCAGGCACAGACTCCCTGGCTAGAAGCTTTTGCACAGATGCTCCTGAAAAGTCAGTATGGGTGGCATTTCCAGGGTAGAAAAGCTCCCTGTCCTCCCAGGGACCTGGCTGGCTCCCAAATTGTCAGTGACGTGTGATGATGGTCACACGAAGCAGCCTGTGGGTCCCATCCTCTCCCGGTGACATTCACAGTCTACACAGTCTGCAGTCAACATTTGTAAGACCAACCACCAAAAAGGTGCTGAGTGTGTCTACACGCGCTGCCGCCCTGCCCCAGGCTGCTGGCAGGCCCTCAGACCACGCCAGTGTTCCCAGAATGGGCCGGTTACGGCCAGCACGGCGAGCAGCTCCCAGGGAAGCTTCTTCTGGGGAAAGGTCACTGAAACTTTTAAAAGGGAAAAATGGACAGCCTCGAAGATGACAGATCAGTAAGATTTACCTCTGAGGAGAAATGAGAAATAGGAACGGAATCACTGTAAAATCAGCGCAGAGTCCCTTGTAGGAGAGCCCGGCGCGGTTTGCTCAGGAGCAGGCCAAGCTGTCCCACAGGACTTGCTTAACCATCAGAAGTGAAAACACTGGCCGTGGCAGCCTGTGTGGTTGAGGGAACCTTCCTGCTGATCTCAGAAAAGGCTGAATAAAATCTAAGTCCCCTTAAACCATGATAAACAGTCAATAGGGAAACACAGAATCACATGGAAAACAGTTTTTAAAAATTAAAGATCTCCTTAAAACAAGGTCTGGCAAGACAGTAGGAAACTGCTAAGCCAAACTCAGGGCGGGAGTGCATGGCTCCAGAGAGGCATGTGGAACATGGGATCACCAAAGTTGTCTGTCCTCATGGAATCTTCCAGAAAACACAAACACAATGTCACAATCACAGACACCTTGAGGCTTCAGCTTGTCTGAAGGCCTCATGGGACATGGCACAGATGTCCAGGTTGACTCCCAGGGTGGGGGTCTCACCCCGAGAGCCCTGACAGCTGCACTGGGGTGTATGGTGAGCTGGCATCAGGCCCGTTGCTCTGGGCTGAGTGTTCTGTCCCCCAGTGCGATGGTGGAGGAGGCAGGGCCTATGGGAGGTGAGTGGGTCATGTGGGTGGAGGCCCCGGAATGGAGTTAGTGCCCTTCTGAGGCCCCTAAGGTCACGTGAGGACTCAGTGAGAAGGTGTCCACTGTGGCCCGCACAGCCAGCCCTCACCAGACACATCTACCTGGTGGACTCAGGCTGCCGGCCTCCGGAGCTGTGACAAGTACAGAGCTGTTGTTTGAGGCCCCCAGGCTGTGTGACATGAAGGGACTGGCCAGGGAAAGACACAGAAAGGAACAGGAAACTGTCTCAGAAGTTGGGGCCCCCAACTGGCCTCACTCAGGGTTGCTCCTGAGGCCTTGCAGCCTAGGGACCAGTTAAACTTGAGCCATGACCTTGGGGTCCCAGCACCAGGCAGAAAGCCAATGCACCGAGGCTGAGTGTGGACCTTGCCATTTCTAGTTCTTCCATCTAGTTCTAGTTCTTTCACAATTTTAAGAAGATGTTGGTGACTTTGGGGGAATGAGCAGAAGTGTGATGCTCAGACAAGTGTTGCTGTGTCACTCGGTAGAGCAGATCACCCAGGGACATGCGGTCCCCTTCAGCTGTGGACTGGGGAGGCAGCAGCACACCCCGAGGCCACCTGAGAAGTAGGGGCTCTCAGAGGACAGGCTAAGGAGTGAGCTTCAGGTCGGGGCCAGAGGGCTGAGTGTGGCTCCGAAGGCAAAAATATGGGGGGGGATGCCAGAAGAGAGCCCCAGTCTTTCCTGTTGGGAAAAGAAAGGGGTTTTAGATTCCCAAGGGGATGTTCCTGACAGTGAGCCTGGGAATGGGTCAACGTGGTTATGGATCGACAAAGGCCTTTTCTGGAATCTTCTACTTCTTCTTCTTCTTTTTTTTTTTTTTATAGATTTTATTTATTCATGAGAGACACACAGAGAGAGGCAGAGACATAAGCAGGCTCCATGCAGGGAGTCCGACGTGGGACTTGATCCCAGGTCTCCAGGGTCACGCCCTGGGCTGAAGGTGGCACTAAACCACTGAGCCACCTGGGCTGCCCCATTTTCTGGAATCTTAACAAGAGCGCAGATCTTCTCATTGCTCCACATTGGCAGGTCTCTCTGTCTCTCTTTGTCTCTCTGTCTCACTGTCTGTCTCTCTGTCTCTCTGTCACAGACACCACCGTCTGCTGGATAAACTCTCAGGCTCCCTTCTGGACTCAAGCCTTCAAGTCATGTTAAAAACAGACAGGAATGGTCAGCGCAGGTGGTGGGGAAGGATCCTGGGGCTCGGTGCTGTGTGGGGAGAGGCCCAGGAGGACACAGATGAAGGGGTCTTGTGTCCCCAGGGTCCCAGCCCCACTTGGAACACACCGTGTCCCTTCACTGAGCATCGGCAGGCTGTCAGGGCTGCACCAACCCTATCTCTGGGAGAGCACCGCAGAAGCTCTGTCTGTCCCCAAAGGTGCGCTCACCTCCTGAGTCCTCTGGTTTGTCACCTTCACCATGACCTCTTTCTGTAGGTCGTAACCTCTGGAGTCGGATGATGCTAGATTCTTCACCTTCAGTTCCATTCTGAGTCCCTGGTAAGAGAAGCACGTTGCACCAGGTCACCCTGTGGTATCAGTCACACCATCCCCGCCATGTCCCCCTCTTTCTCTGATGCTCCCCGGGTGTCCTGAGGATTGGCACCCCAGGGCACCAGGGGGCCGACCCCCACTCAGGCATAGAGGGCCTTGGGGTGCTGGGCCCAGAAAAGTTGCTCCGAAGGATGATCTGGGATGGGGTGTGTGCAAGCAAGTCCTGGTCCGGGGTCCTGGGTGGCCGTGGAGGCCAGAGGTGGCGCTGGGACTGGTGAGGCCTGGGTGTTGACCTGGGGTCTGTCATGGCTCCCAGTGGGGGCCCTGGGTCCCGACCTCCCCAGGTCCCCTGTCCCCATCCACATCACGAAGCTGGCTGGGGGGAGTGGTGTGAGGGTCCGTGGACCCTGTTCCCCAAGGCCCTTTCTGGACCCGGCCGTACTGTCTCCTGGCTCCCACCTTCTCCAGCTCTTCGCCCATTTGATTCGCTTCTGCCACCAGTGGCATCAGTTTGACATAGTCCTGGAACACAGCCAGCACGCTGGGGTCTGCCATTCCATCCCCGTGGCTCACAGCCCCTGGGAAGACGCAGAGAGCCCATGAGCATCGGCCACCTGTCCTGGGATACTGACCAGCCACAAGGGAATTCATACGCTTGCTCATTTGTTTAGCTGTCCATCAAATGTTTGCATTTTAAAATTACAAGCATGTAATTAAAACAAAATAAAAAACCAGGAGCACCTCGGTGGCTCAGTCGGTGAGCCTCTGCCTTCACCACAGAACATGATCTCAGGGTGGGATCGAGCCCCAAGTGGGGCTCCCTGCTCACCAAAGGTCTGCTGCTCCCTCCGTCCCTCTGCCTCCCTCTACTCCTCCCCCTATTCATGCTCATTCACTCTCTCTTTCTCTCTCTTTCACTCCATCTCTCAAATAAATAAATAAAGTCTTTTAAAAAAAGAAGGTGACAGGGTATGGAATCCAGAGGATAGATGGAGAAAAATGGGACATAAATATTATAAGGTTTCCCCACCAAGGGAAAACTAGACTAATCCCTGGGGCATTGAGCTGGAATTGGAGGTATCACTGTGAACTCATGGTTTTGTGGATATTGACAAAGCTATACATATGTGCGTGGCATATGTGCGTCTGTCTGTCCATAGAGATGTATCAATATATCAATACCGTGGTCTGCACACCTAGCTCCAGATCTTGACTTATAAATGCTGTTCTCGACCAAAAGGAGTCAGGATGCTTGAGAAATGCCCGACTGCAGAGCTGGGAGTGAGAGTCTGCAAATGAACCTAGAATGGAACCTAGAATGTGTTCTTATACCAAAAAGTAAGCTGGTATTCAAAGACCTATGGGGATGAGCCAGAAAGACATGAAAATCAGCTTGAAGAGGCTCTTTCTGGCCATATCTGGGACAGTGTGCAGGTCAAAGTCAACCCCGAAAGCAACAGATTCAAACCTACTGTGTAAAATTGGATTCTATGAGTATTGACATAAATAAGTGAATAAACAAACAGGAGAGATTATTTCTTCCTTACAGTAGATTTCTTTTCCCAAATAAATGTAGAAGAAATGGTAGAGCCAGAGATGCACCATTTGGCAAAATCCCCAGCATAATTAATCCAAGCAAAAGTGAAAGGATGAAAAAACTAGTGGATGAAACTATGGCAAAGTGTAGGTAGGGTATCCACATATCAAAAGACTCTCCTCATAAAGTATTTATTGATCAAAAGATGGAATTAGTAACTGTACAGGAGACAAATCTGACAGCCACCAAAAAGACAAAATAAAGAAAGTTGAACAAAACAACTGGCCTTTACACTTTAAGAATGCCAAGGTCATGAAAGGTTATGAAAGGCAAAGACTGGTGATCATTCCAGGTTTAAGGAGACCAAAGAGACATATGTGGTCCTTACTTGGATGTTGGGCTTGAATTTGTTTTTATTATAAAGGATGCTATTGATATTAACAATTAGTTAAATATGCATAAAATCCGTACTGCAACTTATTCTCAAATGATTCAGAAAAAAAATATATTTAAAGATGATATATACCCATACTTATATACACACACATATGCAGATATATAATAAAGCAAGTGTACTAAATGTTGAAACAGGAACTTAAGTGTGTATGAAAATCCTATGTACTGCTCTTGAAACTTTGCTGTGCATCTCAAGAAATTGCTTCAAAATTGAGAACTAGGGGGGCACTTGACAGGATGAGCACTGGGTGTTATTCTGTATGTTGGCAAATTGAACACCAATAAAAAATAAATTTATTATTAAAAAAAAAACACAAAATTGAGAACTGTGCACAAAATGCTTCCCTGTCACGGCAAGAGGCTCCAGGGAACAAGGGTGGAGTGTGTCCAGGCAGGTGAAGACCAACTGACTGGCCACTGTGGGATTGCTGGCCACGACGCAGGGGGCCCCGTGTCTGAGAGAGCCACTCGGTGACTGTGCAGCACAGGGGAAGCTGTCTCAAAAAACCTCCCAAACATGGAAATAAGGCAAAAGGGATGACTGTCCTTTAAATGTCCTAGCAGAGCCTTGTGTAGGGATTCTGATCCCCTGGGGGCTGTACCAGCATACACTCACTAAACTGTTGACTGGAGCCTGCACTCTGAGCTGTGAGATGGAATTTGTAGAAGATTGGCAAATTACAAGGACTTTTGTCCAGTAGAAGATTATCACCCCGAAGGCCATTAATCAGCTTTGTCTAACTCAGAGCCTTATTTGAGTATTCTTCTCTCATTGGTTATATAGTCGAATCTTGAACACCATGGGGGTTAGAGCTCCAAACCCCCGTAGAGTCAAAAATCCACTTAACTTTTGAGTCCCCCCAAATTTACCCACTAACAGCCTATTGTTGTCCTGAAGACTCACCAGTAAACAGTTGATTAACACACATTTTGTCTGTTCTATGTATTATATATACTGTGTTCTTACAATAAGGTAGGCTACAGAGAAGAAAGTCATAAGAGAAAATACATTTTCAGAGCTATGCTGCATTTATTTAACAAAAAATCTACATGTAAAAAAAAGTCCACATGTAAGTGGATCAGAGCAGTTCAAACTCGTGTTGTTCAAGAGTCAACTGGATTACCACTCTCTTCTCTACTGTTTATTAAAGTAACAGATTAATGAATTTAATCTTTGACATGCCCTCATTCTTCATTTACATGGAAATCATGTTAACTTCCTAAATGTTGCACTTTTAAAAGATTATTTCCTTAAGTGAAGTGGGAGAGCACACAGTGAAAGCAGTTGCTTTCGGATCAGCGGACCAGCGTGCAGAAGATGCCGGAAAGGCAGGGCCCTGGGCTGCTCACCAAGCTTGTCCATGCTCACTCCCTCCACAGCTGCTCTCTCCAGCTGGAAAAAGTCATAGTCAAACCTGTTCAAGTCTTCGCTGCCTCGCTCTGAAGGAAACCCAATGTAGAGGTAGGCGCTGCTGGATCCCAAGATAACGCGGTCCTAGGGAGGAGACGGGTGACTCAGGGGAAGGGCGCTGTGGGGTCAGCCTGCCCCAGGGGAAGCCAAGGCCCCAGGCCCACCAGCTGGGATAAATCACAAGACCTCCATGAGTTCCCCGGACAGGGAAGAGACTTGTGAACGGGGAGGAAGAGGTTGGCATCTTGCTTTTGTGTGCGTGCTTTCATCTGTTTCCTCTGCATCCCACACTGAGCTCCGACTGCATGGGACACTGGGAACCCCAGTGGGGACCAAACAGACCTGGGCCCTCCCATCTAGGACTTTACAGACCAACGGTGTAATAGCCCGAGAGAGATGCTTGAATGAAAGGGGGCACTTCTGCAGAAGGGAGGAGGGGGCCTGATTTGCACTGAGGACCAGAGTGGTCCTCTCCCAAGGTGCACTATTTAAGCTAAGACTTCAGGGGTGGGGAGTTTTAGCAACGCTGAGAAGTCTGCTGCCAGACAGAGCCTGGAATGTTCCCAACAATCAGGAGGTCAGTGCAACGTTCATGCGGAGCAGTGAGGTTGGAAGCAGTGGAGAGAGGGGCAGCTCACACGGGTGTCCTAACAGGTTGGTCACTGAGAATTTCCAGAAGGGTGTGGTCTAATCCCAGCAGCTTGTCCAATAGGCTCCCTGTGGCTACGGTGTGGGGAATGGGTTGAAGAGGGGATTGGGCCACAGGGAGGCTGAGGGGGGCCCCTTTGGTGCTGGGGGCTCTGGCTGGGGTGTGGGGAGGAGATGGAGAGCCCGGTGTCTGCAAGGGGCTGTAGTTTTGTTTCTCATAAAGTGTTAGAGCTGGAAAGGGTCTTGTGAGGTCCAGAGATGAAGTCCAGAGAAGTGAAGTGACCTGCCCAAGAACACATAGTGTGCTACTATCAGGTCTCCCAGCCCCAGGCTGTGACCATGTCCATCATGACACTGTTCCAGAAGGAAACGGGGTGGTTAGCACCCAGCCCTGCCCAGCCCTCGCCACAGCGCAGATGTTGGGGGTACCTCCTGAGAACCCCCTCTCCCAGCTCTTGGGTAGGACTTAGGGAATTTCAGGCAGGAAATGCTACCAGATGCTGCAGCTTTGTCGTGGTCGTGATGGGCACCCCATTGACAACAACGTTGCATTTGCTGTGTGGAGTGACTGTCACTTTCCCGTCCAGATTTGTGAAGGAAGCATGTTTATCTGAAATTCTAAGAAGACAAGAGTTTGTCTAAGTAGCCAAGATAATGAACAGTTAGCGAACAGTTCCAGTGGTCCTTCAGAAACTCCCAGGCCAGCAGGAGCGAGTGGTGGGGAAATGGAAACAAAGCAAAGATGTCTCAGGAGGGATGCTGGGGCATGTGATTAATAATAACGTACACACCACAGAGAAGTTTAGATCCGTTTCTAGGTCTTATAATACGAATCCAGACTTTATATGCTAAGGATCTGGGGATAGATGTCAGAGGTGTCAGAGTGGCTGCCCCCGGGACATTATCTGTGTGCCTGAATGACCAGCTTAACTGTTCTAGAATGTTCCTAGACTCCTTGGTTGTCATGGACTGTTCTGGGTGCTGAGACATGTGTCCATGCATATCCCTGTTTGCTTGGGGCTCAGGGATGCTGTGGGAAAGGTTTTAACCTCAACTCATCTGGAGTTCAGCCATGTACAGATCTGTGTAGGGTGCCCACAGGGAGTGGTCTGGAAAGGGAGATGAGAGGGATCCCCAGGATGAGTCAGGAGAAGGGAGCTGGAAGCTGGTGGGGCAGGGTCAGCACAGGCCTCCTCCTCTCTTCTCCCTGCATGTTGGCTCAGGAGGGCTGAGGTATGTCAGGGGGACGGGTCAGTCAGGCCTCTGTAAGAGCCACCTGGGCCTCCTGGCTGGGAATCCGTGGGCAGCCAGGAAACTCTGGAATGGGAAGGAGCAGTAGGGAGGCCATAGATGTACAGGACAGTCAGGGTTCATGGGGACCACCACAGGGCACCTCGGGGCCTCCCCTTGCAGAGGGTATCACTTCAGAGGCTGGGCTTCCTCTTGGTCCAGCTGGTGAGGGCTCTGAGCACAGAGATCTGAGGATGCCATTGCTTTGGTGGTTAAGACCCCAGAAGACGCAGGCCACTTGTGGCTGGCTCCCTTTTCACTCCCTGGCCTCGTCTGCTTTGTCCCCTTGTACAGAATTATCAAACAGCGTCTAGCACATGGCCTTCCCCTCTGGCCCCACATGAGACCAAGGAGACAAGGTGATGTCTGGAGGAGGAGGTCTGCGGTGAGAGCCTACAAGGACTTACAGGGGCCTCCTCCCGCCCAGCACTGACATGGGGCTCTGGGGACAGGCTGGGACTCTTTGGTTCTGGGTCATCCAGCAGGGTCTGTGGCCTGACTGGGCAGTGACCAGACAAATGTGGAGCTTCGCAGACCAGGCCGTGTGAGCTGAGGTCATGGCTCTCGCACGCGGGACACAAATGGCGTATGCACACTTACCCCAAACCTAGAAGAGGGATGGCATTTGAAGCAGCCCGACCAGCATCACAGGAGCCTTGAAAAGAATGAAGATAATTTATTTTCAAAATTGTCAGAATTTGACCTTGACAAGGGAACGTGTCTCATGTTCAGGCCGTGCCATTTCGTCTTGAGGATGATGGGGTGCAGGGATTTTGCCACCTGGACTTTTTAGTCACAAGTGCTTGGACATCACCCTGCCTTAGGGGTGATTATTTTACTTTCTGCCCTTTTTGTGGGATTCTTGACTTTTTTCAAATTCTACCTGATCAGTGGGAATCCTGGAGGGAGAAACTGTTGAGCCGGGGCCTTGGGAGATGCGTGGAAGCCTGGCCCGGACAAGGTCCTAGTCTGTGAAGCTGTTTCTGTCCTGTCACTGATACCCTGGACATGGCCCAGAGCACCCTCCGGCCCTCCTGGGGGCTGCCCAGCTCCCGGGCCCCACCTCCATCCCGCATGAGCCTTCTCCCGTTGGGGGCCTGTATAGCACTCGCATGCGGAAAGTCAGCTGTTGCTACAATATTGAGGCTATTTTCCAAAATTTGAATAGATTAAAAAATGTGGTCTATACATATAATGGAATATGATTCGGCCTTAAAAAGGAAGGGAGGAGATCTGTATAACCTGCTACATCAGTGAACCTTGAGGGCATTATCCCGGCTGAATCATGCTAGTCACGGAAGGACAGATACCGCATGATTCCAATTATACGGAGTATCTAGAATAGTTGGCGGTTGCCAGGGGCTGGCGTAGGGGCACGTGGAGTTGTTGCTGAATGTGGACAGAGTTCCGGTTTGGGAGGGGACAGGTTCTGGAGTTGGATCGAGGTGATTATTCTAATGCCCCTGAACTACATACTGAAAAATCATCAGCGTGCTGACCTCTACGTTACATATATTTACCATGAAAAGAGAGATTCAAAAGAGAAATGTGCTCCTGAAAGCAAGACACAGGAGCAGGTGCCGAGTGAGTCAAGACGGGGGAGTACCAGCCTGAATGAAGTACTTGAGGACTCCCGTGAGCTGCGGGTCCTCGTTGACGTTGAGAAGGTGTGGGAAGGTCTCCATCATCTGCCGCTCCTGGAGGAGACACGGAGAGGTCCCAGGGCCCGTGGGTTCGGGACAGCAGTGTTCCTGTCCTGTCCACTTTGTGCCAAAGCCCTTTGTCTATGCATCCTGTCAAATCGCCCAGAGAGGCGAACCTGGATGAGGAAGGCCGGGTAGGGCAGGGGCTCTGCAGAGGTGAGAGCCTTGGCAGGTCGGCCGTTGGGGCCTGAGTTCACTGGGATAGGAATGCTGCCCAGCGTAGCTGGTTTCCCTGACTCTGCTCCCCCTTCCTGGCTGCCCTGTCTCATCCCCTTCTACCCTGAATTCTACCCCACTATTTTCTGCAGGTCCCCATATCCCCAGTCATTCCGATGCCCCAGGGAGGTGCCTAATCTGGCTCGTTCTGCCTTGGGCCTCCACTAAACCTGCTACCCTACATCTCATGCTTCCCACATCCTGCTGGTGAGCTCACTGGTAATCAGGCACAGAGGACAAAATGTGGCATGTAGTACTCTCTCCTGGTCACCTGACTGCGTCTCCTCCCTGAGTACAGTATTGATTAGTATTGGGCTTATAGAGGATTCGCAGTCAATTAGAACTAGACTACACTGAGCATGCACACGGAAAGCCTTTAAATCTTGAAATTCCGCTAAAGGGTAAGGAGGGTAAGAATCTTTTCCGTTGTTACTGTCTACACTTCTAGAATCTTTGGGCCCTAACTCAACCTAGCCTCCTGGGGCTGCAGACCTGACCCCACTGCACTCCCCCAGTCTGAGGCTCACCTCCATTCCAGGCTTCATAAGCCTTTCAGGAGCCAGCCTGGACCTCTGCCACTGCTCCCAAAGTGCTCTGAGTCTGGCCCATGACTTGAAGTTTGTGCAGAACCTGTGGCTGCAGGGGGTCGGGTCATGGCGGGAGTGGGCTGTGGATGGGGGCCAAGAGGGTATCTCCCTAACCCACCTACGAAATTCACACCGATCCGATTCACACAATCCGATCCTGGCAGCAAATGCCAAGGAGATACCATGGTTCAGGGGCACACCACACGGTCCCCAGAAGACAGTCCTCAAATTCTCCCCAAACTGTAATTATCAACAGCCTTGGATCTACCTTCAGCCTTACTCATCAACCCTCTTGGCTTCCTTCCTTCTCGCCCCTGTCAACAGCAGTGATGGGAGTCATTTGTCACATATCACACGCCACATCTCACATACTACACACATTCACTGGAAAAAGCAGTCCAGGCAGCCGTGTGTGTCTGGGAACGGGGTGAGGCTCCCGCCAGGTGTCGGCCTCTGCAGGTGGAGGCAGTGAAGCTCACCTGGGCAATGGCCAGGTACTGCTGCTGCCACTCCTCCCGAGCCTGCTCCAGCTGGTGTGCCCAGGTCACCTGGCCGGTCTGCTGTCCGAGGCTCTGATCTGCCAGGAGGCAGGCCGGCAGCTCTGAAAGGGGGGAGGTACTTAAGCGACGGGTCTGCAGTATCAAGGGTGAGGAGCAGAATAACTATAATAAGACTTGACTCCTTCCTCAGCCCAAACTGGGGACTGAACAGAGTGGGAAATTGTGCTGTGCTTACCTGTGAAGAAGAAATCCCTTGGCCATTTCTACAAAGAGTGCTATCATCTTAGTTCATAGGGTCCTAGAGCAAGAAGGCCTTGTATTGGAAGACGCAGGAAGCTCAATATTCTATTTTTCATTCGCGTAGGCATGTGACTGGGGGGAGGCACGTCCTCCCCCATAGACCATTTTTACAGGGAATTCCTGTAAGGCCAGGGCACTCAGGGGGAATCAGACTCAGGTGGCTTCCTGCATATTTTGTGTCTGTGCTTATGAACAGTGGGCATTTGATGCTATGTTCAGGTCATTATCTGGCACGTCCAGTTCATGATGACGCAAAGATTTGGGACTAAGCAGAATCAGGCGTGTAGCAGCCGTAGGCACTGCCTCTAATGTAGGAAGCGCTTTGCTGGGAAGTCTCTGTGTGTCAGGACGTGGGAGTCTGGACATATGCCAGGTGGAGCACCACCCGCCCTGCCCCCAGGCAGCCCGGTGTGCGCGTGCATGCATGTGCACAGAAGTGCTGGAGTCAGAAACGGCTGCCGCTACCTTCGAGCTGCTCCGGAGCAAGGGAGCCCTGCTGGCAGGGCTGGGTGCCAGGGTGCATGGTGGCTGGAGCTCATACTCCCTTAACAAGCATTAAACACCAAGGGTTTGGACCATCTGATATTGCTGTTTTCATGCTAAACACTTTCACCAATTTTATTTCCCCAGTTTTATAATTTGCCTTTTTTTTGGGGGGGAGGGTCCATCCCATTTTAAGTGATTAATAAGCATATTTATATATGCCTCCGTGCTGCCCCCGGAAATCTGAGGCCTTAATTCAAAGCACAGTGGGACACCTTGAGCTCTACTGCTGGCCTTGTGGTTTAATGGGCCTGGTGATGCTCACCAGGTGACGCTACCATGCAGGTAGGGGTGGGCCACTAAGGCTTCTGGAGATGCAAACATCATTGAACTGCATGAGGCCATCAGTAGAACAAATGTCAGACAGCCACCATGCAATTCCGGGAAGATCCTCAAGAGTAGTCTTGGCAGAAACAATGGCTTCGGGATAAAAATGGCAATAAAAATGAGACTAAAGTGACCTTCTAGAAAGAGCAGGGCCATTATTACAACAGCACGTGAATCTGCATTTGCCTCCAAAATAAAGTGTTTTTCCCCAAGGCCAGGGCCCAAATGTTCCCAGAGGCTGCCCTGGGCTGAACTAAGGCTCCAGTGACTTTAAGCAGGTGTTTTCCCCTCAAGCCCCAGGCTGAGCCTGCAGTTGATCCTTCCCTCCATCCCACTGCTGGCCTGGTCCAGGCACTGACTCCAGACTCAGTTTACCTGCCATTCTGGAATTTCCGCGTGCAAGCAGAACTTTGTTGTTCTCCGCCTCTGCCTCTCTCATCAGCATTGAGGTGTTGACCACAGCTTTGTTCTGGATCTTTTTAGCCCTTCCATGTTCAAAGAGGAACACATGATCAGGCCCTGGACCCCTTGCAGAGCACTGGCCAGAAACCCGCAGAGTGGGAGCCTTTCAGCTGGGGTGATTTCAGGCTCCACTATGTCGGGTTCCAGTGAACCATTAAGGCCAAAAGGGACTTAAGGGGCATCCATGGCTCAGATAAACATGAGCAGCTCCTCTGGACCCACAGCCCCACACTGATGTGTCCTGGGCCCTGAACGCATGGTTCTAACCCAGCCCTGGAGGTGCCCCTTGCTGCTCTGCATGTGCCTCAAGTGAGCAGGGTCTTGATGGTTAACTCTTACACTGCCTCTAGTACCCCGCAGGAGATGTGGGACACCCCCAAATATTGCATGGGACGAACTCACGTTCACACACATTACTGACTTGCTCTGCCTCTGAAATCAGAATTTAACAGGGAACCCTGTGTTGTTGTTTACTATCTCTGACCACCTTCCTCCTTTCCCTGAGGAAGAGAGGGTTTCCAAGCCTTGCTCCCACGTCATACAGCCTGTGGCAGATTTGGGATCAGAGCCCAGGACTCTGTGTGCTCCTTCATGTGCATCACGTAGTCTCTCACATGAAATCTCCTGGCCACAGATTTGTATCTGATAAGCAGAGAGATAAAATTGACCTAAAGATCTGATCTTGTGGTCCAGATGCTGCCAGACATCTGCTGGTGTAACACATCTTGAGGCTGTACAGTGTAGGAAGACGCTAGTATGTGTCCCTGAAATGCAAGAGCTCCCTCCCTGAGACGGGGCCAGAGGGAAGTAGTCACTACTTAGTGGCACAGAAACAGCTGTGGTTTTGAGCATCCACCATGTGTCAGGCAGTTTGTGCTGATCTCCTGTGTTCTTCACCTTAACTCTGATGAGAAGTCGCCTCTCTCGATATGGGACGTGGCCAAGGGTTGGGGAGGGAGAGTGTCTTGCCTGAGTTTACATGGCTGGTAGGGCCAGATCCTGACTGACATGCAAGCCCATAGGCTGACGAGTGACACATTACAGCAGGCGAAGGAGTTTCATTTCACTTGCAGCTCCAGCTTCCTGGAACGCGGGCCTGAGAATTCCAAGCTCCCATCTGAACCTGACAGATGAGTCTCTGTGGTGGATTCTCAGTGTCTGCTGTGTGAAAGGGAGGGAGGAGTGGTGGTGGCGTGTGGCTTCTGCCCTGCTTAGAAGTTCCCTTGCCTTGGACCCTCATCTTTTTCAAAAGGGTCAGGAGAAGCAGGATCCAGATGCCTGCCTCCTGCCAGGACTAAGTGTGTGGACTTGCTTCCCTGGCCCCATTGGATAGAAGGAACCTGGTGAGGGTGGACCCTCCCTGGGAAGAGAGATACCGTGACTGTCAAGCCTACTCTGAAGAGTATAATCTGTCTGTGTGGAGGCCTGGAGAAGTGAGAATGAGCTCAGGGAAAGCCGCACCTGCAGAGCTGGAGGGTGGGTGCCAGCCCGGGAGTCGCCTCGCACATACTCACCTTCTCCTATCATTAGCATAAAAGTCCCTTGCCTGCTACTACACAATACCCGTGGGCCGTGTAACAAAGGGAGAGATATGTGAAAGGCCATGCTATTTGGAAACACAGGGAGACTGATGCCAATCACATCAGGATTGGGATCAATTCTCCTTCATTGATCTGAGTCCATGGTACCTCTCCCATGCAGAGCTGGAGTGACCGAGTGATAGGCCAGGAGGGCACCACGTCCCCAGAAATCATTCTGTTCAGCCTTCTCCTGGACCTCTTCCCCAACCACCAACCCATTGGGTACAAGAGTCCGGGAAGAAGCTGACATGTTTACAACTGAGAGCCACTAGGGATAGTAAATATTCATAACCGTACCTTTCAGCATATCTTAACGTGGACAACGTTTCTTCATAGCAGATGTCAGCAGGACTTATGGCTGCTATCTGTAAAGAAAAACATTCCTTCTGGGTTGTGTGATTTTAT
Organism: Canis lupus baileyi; assembly: GCF_048164855.1. Lineage (NCBI taxonomy): Eukaryota > Metazoa > Chordata > Mammalia > Carnivora > Canidae > Canis > Canis lupus. The sequence goes on along the minus strand of NC_132843.1, from coordinate 43,974,430 downwards.
AGGGGTTTATTGTTGTAGATATTATACAGCTGACGATCATAGAGTATCTTGTGATTTACAGTATCGTTCAAGCTTTTCAACTCTGAAAACACATACAACACACCTTTATAGCCTATACTCCTCCCCTCCTCCCCATACACACACACACATACACACACACACACCCTGAGGCTCAAAGAAAAATCACATGCTTGAGGTCACCCACAGGACCATGGGAAGACCTGAGCCTGGAACCAACCCTGACAGGGTTAATTGTTCCAGAATTCAAATGAGAAAGCAAGCTGAGGTGCACTAGAGGGAACACAGCTGCCCTAGTGGCAGTGCGTAATCTATGGAACTGGAGATCACAATCCAGAGCACGAGGGCCCGGGGAATAACCCTTCCCCTTGGTTTAGCCCTGTGGCTTTTAAGGCTCATTCGTTTTTGTCCTTTGAACAGCAACATTTTCAAGGGAATACTGTTAGCATCTTGTCTTTAGAAATAAAGCACAGGAGGTGTTAGGATAATTGTACTGGAAATGGGATTGGAGCCACAGAGGATCTAGTGCTTGGATGTTGGCTTTTCAGATTCTCTTTTGAGTCACCCCCAACCTCTTCCCAACTACATCTTTTTCTGTCAAAGTGTTGTAGTGCCCGAGTTGGGACCTTATCCTGCAGACCTGGAAGTCCGGCCCTCTTCAGGCATTTGCACAGACCTGCTCAGACCCGTTACTTGACTTTGTAGTCTAACATTCTGAGCATCTTATGGGCACTTTTTTTCCAGGTTCTTGGGGGATGTCCCACTGAGACCCACAGGCCCTGACAGACAACCAGAAAAAATTGAAAATATTTGTAAAGGCTTAGGCAAGATTCAGTGATAGAAAGTAAGGACATCTTATGCTGTGAATTTGGGAGACAGTGCATAGAACAAGCTCTGAAGTGAGCATTTCTCTCCCAATGGGGACAGCAGATTGGAGGCAGGACGAGTTTACCTGGTTTTGTTCCTTCTCACACCTGCAGCTGAAGAGCCGAGAATTTTAACACATTCTACATTGGACCCACTTGGCAAACATTCAATAGTAAGTCTCAAGTCTTTGCTAAGATGACACAGTTCATCTCCTCTGTAATTAAACACCTGCCTCATGTCTCACACATAGTCAAACTGATTTCTAGTCTTGCTGTGAAATGACCACTGATTTAGAATAGTACAACATTATCAGTGTTATTTGAAAAGCTGTATGTTTTTTTCTGATAATAATAGTAACATATGTTCCTTGTTGAGAACCTAAAAACTGCAGAAAAGAATAATTAAATTATTAAAATGAGCAATATTTGAACATCGTAGGAGAAAGAGTTCCAGGAGTCACGAGACATGTAGGAATGTGCTGCTAAATGTAAAATGCGGCACTGTAGTACACCAAGCATAACAATAATAACAATGACAACAGCAGCAACAGCGGAATCAGTCTCACATGTTGTAAGAAAGTCACTTTACCAAAGTAGTTCTGCTGTTGCCGCCCAGAGCTGGCTGCAGCAGTTTGGTCAGAACAGAATCTCTGTAGGGAATGTGCAAGACTTTCTTCCCCATGGCTGCATCAGCTAGAGCACTGGATGAAAAAGAAAATACAAAACAAGAGATTAAAAAAATATATGTTGAGAAGAAATTTGCCTCCCTGGGAATAAGCCAGAAACACCCCCATCCCCTCTTTGGCCCCATAAACCTAAGACATGGCTCTAAAGAATATTCACCAATTGAGACACCTTCTGTACAAAGATGCCAAAGCAAGACAGCTAACCACATGAGCCACTGGCTCAGTCTCTGAACTCAGCCCTGGAAAGAGACCATGACAGATAGTGGGAAGCTGATCTGAAGAAGGAACACACTAAACTTTGTGAGGAGACCCAAAGAGCCTGCAGGCTACTGTAAATCTGTGTATTAGAGGAATTTCTGGAAAGAAGAGGGTGGCCAGCTAGCAGCGTAAAGGCCAGAATGGGGACTGGGTTGAAGTCCTCTTCTTGCTTTTCTCTCACACTGCCTTCAGGAGAGCACATAAACTTAGGACCCTGTATGACAACACACCAGAGAAAGCATGAATAACTGTGTCAGTCTCCACCCCACTCCAGCCACTGCAAAGACAGTGGTGTTGTCATTGATGAGAGACTGATGAAAGTGGGAAGGAAGAGGGAAGCAATCCCATCTGTGGGAAATTATAATTACCAACAGTGACAAGAAATCTATAAAGTTATTTTAGCAGATTTGTAAAAGAAACAAAATGATCTTCTAGAAAGAAATACAGTAATTGAAATGAAAAATACAATGGACAGGTTTTTATTTTTAAGATTTATTTATTTATTTATTTATTTATTTATTTATTTATTTATTTATGATAGACACATAGAGAGAGAGAGAGAGAGAGAGAGAGAGAGAGGCAGAGACACAGGAGGAGGGAGAAGCAGGCTCCTTGCCGGGAGCCCGACGTGGGACTCCATCTGGGGACTCCAGGATCGCGCCCTGGGCCAAAGGCAGGCGCCAAACCACTGCGACACCCAGGGATCCCCACAATGGACAGGTTTAACAGCAAGTTAGACACTTATAATTGGAATTAGTGAGTGATCCCTGGGTGGCTCAGCAGTTTGGTGCCTGCCTTTGGCTCATGGCATGATCCTGGAGTCCTGGGATCGAGTCCCGCGTCAGGCTCCCTGCACGGAGCCTGCTTCTCCCTCTGTTGTCTCTGCCTCTCTCTCGAATAAATAAATAAAATCTTAAAAAAAAAGAAAAAACCCAACCCTGGAATTAGTGAACTAGATGGTTCAAAAGAGATCAACAAGATTGCAGCCTGGAGACACGGAGATGGGAAGCAAGCAAGGAAGGTTGAGTCACGGAGGATAGTGTGAGAAGATTTAAATGGTCTAGTTGAAATTCCAGAAAAGAAGAGGGAAAATGGGCACAGACAGTATATGAGATGTAATGGGTGAGAATTTCCCAATACTGATAAAAATCTTTAATCTATATATATAGAACTATGGAGGACAGGGAATTCCATGCAGAATTAATAAATTCACACTCAAATGCAACATAATGAAACTGGAGAACATCAAAACAAAAGAGCTTAGGGGATACCTGGGTGGCTCAGGAGTTGAGTGCCTACCTTCAGCTCAGGGAGTGATCCCAGAGTTCTGGGATTGAGTTCCACATCAGGCTCCCTACAGGGAGCCTGCTTCTCCCTCTACCTATGTCTCTGCCTCTCTGTGTCTCTCATGAATAAATAAAGTTTAAAAACAAAAGAGCTTAAAAGCAGCTGGAGGAGGGCAAGATAAACTATCTTCAAGAAAATAGCAATTAAACCACCAGGAGAAAGCAGGAGACTGTAACCTTAATGAGCTGAAGAAAATACTGCACATCTATAACTTTAAACCCAGCCAAACTGCCTTCTGAGAATGAGGTGAAATAAAAAAATTTCAACCAAAAAACAGAAATTGCCATCAGCAGGTGATCACTGAAGGAAATTCTACAGAATCTACTTCCACCAAGAGGAGACCGATTTTAGCAACTCTGAGGTTTAAGAAGGAGCAAATAAATTAAAAAATGAAAATTGTGTAAAATAGAAATAATGTCTTTTAGGATTAGAGAAGAATAGAATTAACATACACATCAACAATCACAAATATAGGATGGAAATCCTTGTATTATTCAGGAAGAGGATAAAGCCTTTATTACTAACTAGACTTTGACCAGTTGAACAGATTAAAAAGCTAAATAATAAAATATACTGGATTTTGGTCTATGACAGAGGTAGCATAGAAAATCCGCTGGGGAACGGAGGCACTATTCAACAAGTCTAACTGGAAAAAGTGGTAATCTGTAAGGAAAAAAAATAAGGAAAATGATGCCTACCTTACACTACACACCGAAGTCAACTCCGGATGGATAGGAAATTAAGCAAAATGTAGGGAGACAGCTTTTTTTTTTTTTTTTGTATATATTTTTTAATTGGAGTTCTGTATGCCAACATATAGCGTAACACCCAGTGCTCATCCTGTCAAGTGCCCCCCTCAGTGAGGAGACAGCTTTTGGATTCTACTTTTCTTAAACAAGCCATAAAAAATGCAAAACAAAAATCATTATCATGATTTCTGCTCATCAGTAAACACCTTAAAGTGAAAAAACAAGCTACCTTTTGGGAGAAGATATTACTACATACCTGAGAAAGAGTAATAAAAAATATGTAAAGGACACCTAAAAATCAATATATACAAGAGTGTTCATAGTAACACTATTCATAATAGTCAAAACCTGGATACAAATGAAATATCCATCAATAAGAGAATGGCAGCCTGGGTGGCTCAGCGGTTTAGCACCACCTTCCCGCCAGGGTGTGATCCTGGGGACTCGGGATCAAGTCCCACGTCGGGGTCTGTGCATGGGGCCTGCTTCTCCCTCTGCTTGTGTCTCTGCCTCTCTCTCTGTGTCTCTCATAAATAAATAAATAAATAAATAAATAAATAAATAAATAAATAAATAAATGGATAAATGAATTGTGGTAAATTCCTACAATGGAATTTTATACAGCAATGAGAAAGAACTAATACACTACATAAGAAACACGGTTTAGTCTCACAGACACAGTCCTTAGTGAATGAAGCCAAATGCAAAAGATAGTGACCTCTTTATAAATGGTCACATTTAGATGAAAATCAATATAGTTAGGCAAAATCAATTATTAGTGGCAAAGATCAATTTCTTTTGGTGGGAATAAAAGCTAGGAGGAGGGTACGAGGGAGCTTTCTGGATTTTGGAAATGTTTTGTTATCTTGAACTGGGTAGTAATTACATAGATATATGCATATAAAAATTCAGTGAGCTGAACATTTAAGATTTGTGTACTTCACGTAATTTATACTTTGATCACTTAAAAAAGAACAAGATCCAAAAGACAGTATAATATTTACCCTTTTTGTACATTTTCAAAAATGAATGCCACTAACTAATAATATTCACAAGTGATAAAGCAAGGGTAAGAGAAGAAAGGAAGTGAGGGACAGAGGGACAATAAGCAAAATTCAAGATGGTGGTTGCCTCCAAGGGAAGCATAGCAGAGAAATACCAACTGTTTCTTGGGTTGGGTGGTGACTTTACTAGTGTTTTTAGTTTTATTAAAAACTAGTAAGTTTAAAGCATATAGGAGGACCAGGCATGAACCAATGATGACAGTGGGTCTTGAACCAAGGGTTTATGATCAATCTGATTTTGTATTTCTGAAATTATTTTTATGGTGGAAATAAATACCCATGCACCAATTATTTACCTGATAACAATTCCTAAATTGGTTAAACTTAAGTTAACTCGTGATCCTTCCCTCAGTCTATCTCCTTCAGATCCTGAAGATTTTTGTCTTTCACTTCCTGCTAAATCCACTAAATTAATACTGGATTGCTTGGTGAGGTCTCTGTCTAGGAAAACCTGTAGAAAAGTGCCATAAATCATGTTATTAGAGTGGTAGTAGGCTACCTATAAAGTTAATCCAGTTCACACTTTAAAATATTTTTTCTAATTGTACTTTACATTCAAAAATATATAATAAAACTTACAAATTAAAAGGCTACCTTGGGGGTGCCTGGGTGGCTCAGTCAGTTAGGTATCTGACTCTTCTTCTTTTTTTAAAAGATAGTATTTATTTATTTGACAGAGAGAGAGCACAAGTAGGCAGAGTGGCAGGCAGAGGGAGAGGGAGAAGCAGGCTCCCTGCTGAGCACAGAGCCGGATGTGGGGCTCAATCCCAGGACCCTAGGACCAGGACCCTGGGATCACAACCTGAGCCAAAGGCAGGCACTTAACTGACTGAACCACCCAGATGCCCCAAGTGTCCAACTCTTGATTTTGGTTCAGGTCATGATCTCAGGATCGTGAGATCAAGTCCCTTGTCAGACTATGTGCTAGGCATGGAGCCAGCTTAAGATTCTCTCTCTCTACTTCTGTACTGCCTCCCTCCCCCTGCTCACTCTCTTTTCTCTCTCTCTCTCTCTCTCTCTCTCTCCCTCTCTCTATATATACATAAAAAAAGGCCATCTTCTTTACAATGACATTTCACAATAATACATTGCCAGGCCCAAATGTCTTAGTTGCTCCTTCTCAATTTTGCAAAGCTATTTCCAGTGGTATATTAGATACCAATTAATTCTCTAGTATTTCTGTGATCAAACATTTTAATAGAAAATACTGGGAAATCTGCAAAATAAGTAACTGTTCAGGACAGTGTGGTCATGCAGGGAAGGGAAAAGAATGTGGATTTTAGAATGTGACAGACCCCCTCACTGGTTACATAACCATAATTCTTTGTAGAATTTCAACTATTTCGGTTGGAAAACAGGGATCATAGCATATTATTGGAGTGTTAGGAGGGTAACAGATAAGAGAAGTCATGGTTCCAACCATGGTTGGCATACAGTAACAGATATTAATATTATTACTGATAGCAGGAAGCACAGTGTGACACTAGATCTCTACACACATTTTTCCAGTGGATTTCTTCCCTTGCCTCTAAAACATTAAGTTATAAAAATAGCAAGGCAAACCATATACAAGTTTTATGAGTGTTACTAACATTGTAAAATCATCTGAGTAGTACTTAAAGTTAATAAATTCTTTAT